>NC_134703.1:114429004-114729004 GCF_043290135.1 Rhipicephalus microplus | reverse complement strand
TGAATTGAAACGACTCTCAAAAACACAAGACTCACCTTTTCTTCCAATTGCCTCGATCCATTCTTCCCGTATGTCTGTGGCAGGAAACTCGTGAAAACTTACTTTACTTTGTTTGCCTTGTTCCGATTTGCAATATGGCACGCAGCAATACACCATACTTACATTTGAGGTGTCAGCTCATCTAAAAAAAAAAAACTGCACGCGGCCACTATTAGAGCTGACTACTGCAGCTATCTGCCGTCTGCAAGTTTCTGCACACGACCTACTGTGTTTCTGCGTATCTTCTGCAATTTGTGTATGCGTATCGTCTGGAACCATCGTGATTCAGTGTGAACAATGAATGCCTAACAATAGTTTTTTTATCTCGTTGGACTACGTTTTCATTCAAGAAATATTTTCATAATAAATTTTCCTTCATTTGTAGAAAAGTTCCCGTCTGCTTGCCACTGTGACCCTTTGTGTGCTTTTTTTACGGTTCTATTTCTGCTTCAAACGTCCACACGAATGCAGCCAACTCTGACGAGGAATCATATCGCTTTATTTGCCATATTTTACACATTCATACACAATTCATGCACAATAAGAACGATTTGCACTGCCACAGCGATGGCTGAAGCAGACGACAGCGAACAGGTGCTGCCTAGCGCCACGCCGCTCGTAGGTGACGGCCCTAGCGGCAGAAGGTATGAACTAGAACGTGGGCGCTGGAAGAGGTGCTCTCTGGGCAGGTCAGGAGTGTAGTAGGTCATGTGCTGAGCCAGCTGAGCTTGCAAGTAAATAAACGTACGAAGTTACCTCGGGACCTGCTGCCAAAACCGTTCGTCGCTCGATTCATGCGGGTCCTTCTCGTAACGTCGCAATTTGTAGCAGAGCGGTATGGTGTGACGTGCTGTCGTCCTTCGTAGCGTCGTCGTCGGGCGGCAGCAGGTATACAAAACCCGCGGGGCCGGGCCGTACGCGATGGTCGCCCCGCCCGTCTTCGCCGCACGCTGAAAACATCCGAGCGTGGTGTAGCGATGGCAGCACCGAAGGACGTATCTCGCTCGCCGTTCGAGTTCCTCAGCCTCGTGCCGCAGGGCCATGAGAAGGCGCTCAAGCTGGCCGTGTACAACACGGCGACGCTCGTGTTCGCCGCCTTCGTGAGCGCGGCCGGCGTGGCCGTGTACTTCATACTGCAGCCTTTCCTGGGCCCGCTCCTGTGGGCTCTCCTGTTCGGATCGGTGCTCCACCCGTTCAAGCGATCGCTGTGCCTGCTCCTGGGAGGATGGCTGGACGCCCTGCGCGAGGCGGGCACCCCGCTTGCCGTGGGCGTGTTCTGCCTGCCCTTCCAGGTAGTCGACAGCGTCGCCGAACGCGCCTGCAACACGGTGCTGCGGTACTTCAAGTGGTTCCTCGCCGCCTCCGTACTGGTGCCGCTCGTCTACTTCGCGCACCACTTCTTGCCCGTCACGGTCGCCTGGAAAGTGTTCGCCGTCCTGCGCGTCTTCTACCACATCGTGTCGGCCACGATGGAGATCTTCTCCTCGGGATGGATGGTAGGTGCCACCTCGGAGACCGCTGCTGGTTAGCTTTCCGTGGGAAGCGAGAGTGCATCGCCGACGGCATCGTCCAAGTGTTTTCTTGTTTTGTTTTTAGCGTGGTCGGTGGCAGCCTCTAGGCTCTGAAAGCACAACCTTGTATGTTCGTTGAATCAGTGTGTTAGCAGGAGCGAGTCATTCTACTCGTGACCTTACTTGTGTAAGGCGACAAACCACCAGGTATTTGTTTGAATAAGCCTTGAAGATCGACGTACTTAAACGTCCCATCCATCTGTCTCGGTGACTGATCGCCTTTGGCATTCTGCTACGTAACAAGAGGGCACGGGTCCGAATACCGTTCACGGCTGCCACATTCCCGTTTGACCGAAAAAAAAAAGGGATACAGAAATGGTTTTCAGGGGGCTACGTTACAGAAATATATACAGAAATTTCAGGGGGCTATTTTTGGCACTTTGTCGCGGAATGCGTTGACGTTTTGCCAGTCAAAACGACGTATTTCGGTTTATCTTCATTTGAACTTGTACACATTATGTAGGGTGTTGTAAGTAAACCATACAAGCGTGAAGTCAGCATGAACTTGACTCTGCAAAACTTGGTGGTTGCTAGATTAAAGCACAAGATGAGGATAGAAACATTTCTCATGTGCAGGAATGGCAAACCAATCTCGTTGGCTTCAGTTCACCAGAGCAAAGCGGAGATTTCCTTTTGGCACTGCAGCAATCTGTGTCCCTCTCTCACCCTGGTGCAAGGCCCCATTAGAAACCTCCCGGGGTTGAGACACACATTGAGCTTTTAACTTTGTTTACTTCCTGTGACCGTTGCCAGCTCTAATTTCTCATGAACAGCGCGGGCAGGGGAGGGGTTCTGTGGCTTTTTTTTTTTTTGAAGCTTGCTACTTTGCCTCCAGTGGAGACTTGGCTCCAGCCCAGGTGCTTGCAAAACAACGCGAGCCTCAAGATGTTTGTACTCGGTCAGGGATACGCACAGTTGTTTGTGCCTTCCTGTGCCATGCGCTGCTCATTGCCTTCGTGGCTGCTTCATCAAACGGCTGTTTACTTTTGCACACTTAACGGTGCGACTCGCTTGCAAGATGGGTTCGCAATTGGCATGAGCAGCTGTTATGGCTGTTTACCTTTCCGTAGGGAGCTGGTGCCACTTTTGCAACAGTACAGAAATGATGACACGCTTGTCGATAGGAGGAGCTGACGTGCAAGTGCTAATCCAGTCAGTCTAACCAGCGTCTGTGGGGTCCCGACTTCTTTTTTGGGTCTGCATTTATGCGCCCTGTTTTTAAGAATGAATTCTTACCGACTAGCTTATCTCTTCATGACTCTGTGCTAATGCAGGATTTGTATTCAGGAAAACGTTTTGCATGCTAGACATAGAAGTGTAACTGAAGAATATTGCAAAACATTGTGACAGACTATAAAAGGGTTTCTGTGACTTCGCTGTTTGCCCCCCCCCCCCCCTCCCCCTTTTTTGTTGTATTTTTTCTTTTATGGAAGCATCTGCTTTGCAAAAGCGTGGGTACGACAGGTCTGCAGAAGGAAGTTCTGACTCACCCTAGCACAAAGATAAAGGAAGTAAGAAAGGTGAATCGTGTGCCGCTATCTTGCCGCCATTCAGCAGCTGTGTATCAAGGCTATTGTTCATTCTGCTCTACACCTGTTGCTGTGTTACTGCCTAGTGCTCTAGAAATAGACAGGAAAGAGGAAATGACTTAGATAAAGAAAAAAAAAAGTGCTTTTGAGAGGAGCCATACACAGTGTTACGAGTCAGATAAAGCTGTCTAGACAATGTGGTTGTGTTCACAAGAGCCAATTGTTTCTGTATGCCCGAAATAGGAGCGTAAGCTTTTGCTTAGAACCGCTTAGTGTTTCCAAACACTCTTTAAATTCACACCGCTCTGTCTATTTTCACAAATGTGCAAGGTTCATTTGTACTGTGCAGCAATACACTTGATTGAATTACGATTGCTGAGGATGCTAGCTGACAGAGAATAGGGGTTGGCTGGAAGATGAATATACAAAGAGAAGTGTTTGAAAGATTGGTGAGAAACATGACTGTCAGCCTCTGGAATCTATTTTAAAGTACCTACTGTGTTTATATAGGCTAATTATGAAATATTTCTTTAAAACTAAACAAGGGACATAAAGTGAAAGCAATACAAAGGCATACTGCCACGTCCAGCCGTGATGATGGGGAAGCAAAACAATTCTATAAGGATACAAAATTAGCAGTGCAGTACAACAGAAAGGGGCATCTAGCTATGGTATTGACTCTAAGAATCCTTTCAGACACCACCTAAGAATAACTGTAAGTGCATCAAATCGACATAACATTATTTTAATGCACTCAATATTTTATTATAGCAAAATAATGTAATTAAATATTTATTCTGAATTAATTCACCTGAGGCTAGAAATACAATGTGAATTCTGTCGCTCATTTCCAGCAAAAAAAAAAAGCGGGAAGCAGCATGTCAAACTATTCTGTCAAACATGGTAGGGCGTTCAGTAGTGTGACTACATTGAACTGTAAGCTGCAAAGATAAAGTTAGATCAAGATGCATTTATTATGCAGCAAGTTGAATTTATCAAGCGGTTAGAATAGCTTGTTCACTTTTAGTCACTAGTTGACAAAAACAGCATCAAAAAGTAGTGTTCATAATTGTGTACAATGTTGCAAAGACGAGAGGGAATTAGCAGAATTAAATTGTCTCTGCATAATGAGCATAATGAAGTGGACATGGAAATGCCCTTATGGAGAAACAAAGAATGAAATAGGTATCATTAAGTGTAGGGATTCGAGGATAATGCAGGACATAGGAACAGCAAACAAGATAAAAAGCGGTAGTTATAGGTTGCTGAAAGTGAAGATCACACTCAACTTAAAAATACTCAACCTAGTCACTGTAATGGATCTGAGAACAAGTGGGTCGCAGATACCGTAGCAGATATGAAAAACAAATGGACCTGGGCTTGTCATGCCATGAAGATGGCTAGTCGATGGTTGTACGCATATTTGAACTAATATATGCATATTTGTGGCTTTAACATGTCAGCAGAATCCACAGGACAGGGTTGATTCGCAGGACATGGGGGAGGCCGTTGCCTATAATGGGCGTTGCCTATAATGGGCGTATAACGCATCCTTGACCACGTGTGTCTGTAAAGATGGTTTCACTGCAGTTTGGGGGCACTGTGCCGTGAAATGCTTTTTCCAGGAAAATCTGCGCTGTTGCGAAACGGCCTTCATGGTTAAGTGTACATATTGTATGCCTTTACCTCAATTATATCTAGCGTTGAAAACCATGTTATATGGGTTTGTATGTGCTAAGTAAACTTTAAAATGTAATGTATTTACTCCTTGGAACTTACACCGTACTTCTTTTCAAATCTTGCTGCTTTTCAAAGTTGCTTCCACTTTCCTTCAAACCAAAAAAGCGGCATTCACGCATGACTAGTTTAAAATCTTAAAAATACGGTGCAAGTTAGTTGGGCCATGACGAAAATTCTCATTTTTCATTATAATATGTACCATTCAGTTCAAAATTATTCGACTAAATGACTATTGTCTTTGAAATCATTTGGAAGCTCAAGCTTACTATTTGCTGATTCTTAATGAAATGAAATCAATTAATACAGGACATCAGGGTTGGAGAGCATTGGGAAAAGCATGCATCATGCAGTGGATGGGAGATAGGCCGACAATTATGATGATATTAACGAAGGATTCTTATCATGTATACAATGTTAAAGGAGAATAAATATAGGTCAGAGGCACATACTGCAAGTGTAACCAAACCATGATTGGTAGCTTCCTGCAATCCTTAAAAATTAACATGGGCAGTCATCGCAATCTACTGGTACTAACATATTGAGCAGAATTCGGAGCTTAGCAAGAGCCTTGAGTAACATGGAAGGACTTCACTGCAAGTGGTAACAGAAAAAAAAAAATGTTAGGCTCAACATCAATAAGAGAGAAAAAAAAAGTTATGGGAATTAAAGAACAGGTATAAGTAGCCGGAGTTCAAGTTACTTGATCATGCAAGCGTTCAGTCTATACTTGAGGCTTGAAGTGTTTTCGTTCAACTGTTGTAGAAAACGATGATAACAGAAACAGTGTCCAAAAATTATGCAAGGAATGAAACAAATTTTTGTTCAATATATTGCTGATATTTCTTAAGCCATCATCATCTCTTCAATATCTTTGCTATTGGCAACAGATACTGGCAAATAGGTTGGCCACTGGCGAGATGTCTTTTGACATGCCAACTGAGGAGTACCTTTGATTGCACCAGACTGGAGAACTGTTATGGCTGAATAACCCATCAGAGGTGCCACATTTAATGGGTAAATGACAGTTATCTCTATCATAAACCTTGGTACACCTTGTGGACTTTTGCAGGCCTGTTTAAAAGATTTACAAGACACATCATAAAAATATTACACTGCCATTCCATTCGGTCATAGTAGAAGACCAGTAGCAAAGCTGCACCTTGGAAAATAGGCTCATGCAAAACGTGTGACAAGAGACTGAGTGTTTTTTTTTGTTTTTGGAATAACCTGGCTTACACACAATGACTCGAGCATGTGTCACCTTTGTGTCTTCTCCACATCACTTGGCCACTGACTTTCTGAATGAGTAACAATGACGTCATTCCGGGCTGATGAGACCATACATCAATTCAGTACCATGGATACACACTGTGTGGAGCTTCTGTATGCTTTCTCTCCTAACGCACCTCTCTACGGTGGCTGCATGGGCGCGGATGCACGCAAATCCTTCCCTGGACCCCAGCCCTCGACAGCTTTACTGTAAGAACTGCTTTGTGAGGCCCCTTGTTATACTGAAAAATTAGATATAATGCAAGCATCATGCATTGCATTGGCTATTTATGAGCAAGGTTTTCCTGCTGCAGTGTCTTACTGCACGATTTAATGTGCGCAGGTCTGGGGCATGTTGGTGGGCTATCTCGGTGCGCTGGTGTTTTGGTGGACGCCACAGACAGAAGGGCCCCTTCGGGCCATGTCACCTGCTGTTTGGTTGGCGGTCGTATGCCATCTCGCCACTGTGGCAGGCATGTGGCGGGTGCCAATCCTGGCCGCTTTCCTGGCCCTGCTTGCCACGGGATTCCTGGCCGAGCTACGTGGGGCCACAAGTGAAAATGGGGAGCATGGTGAGCATGGGTTTCTGTTACAATGCGGTCGAGAATGAAAGAAAATGGACGCTTGATTTTCAAGCCACAGTTTTTATAGAAAGCATAAGCTTGAACAGCATGTGTTGACACTCGCTCTGCACTGGCCATCTAAAATGAAATAAACGGCACGAAAAATAAAGATGAGCGAGGAACGACAAAAACAGGTGCACATTTTTTGCGCAGTTTGTTTCGCTCAAGTCTTATTAGGAGATGGCAGCCGACCAATAATCCCTCGCATACCACCTCAAGGCATCAAATCTGCCAGAACGAGATGCTCGCTATGAATGAAAGAATTCGTTTTCTTTGTTAGACACAATATTAATGTGAACTTACAGACAATAATGCCAGGGACTGTAGTACTGCAATAGTAATAAGACACTTTGTGAGTGTTATGTGTATTTGAACGGTCAAAAAACATGGTTTCAAGTTACATATTTTTAGAAAATTCAGTTGTAAATTGCTAATATTTTATCTCTAAATGCCATGCGATTATTAATTCACATGGCACATGGAACCCCAGAATTGTGTTTAAATAGACCCGCCGCGGTGATCTAATGGCTAAGGTACTCAGCTGCCGACATGCAGGTCGTGGGATCGAATCCAGCTGTGTCGGCTGCATTTTCGTTGGAGGCAAAAATGCTGTAGGCTCGTGTGCTAATATTTGGGTGCACCTTAAAGAACCCCAGGTGGTCAATTTCCGGAGCCGTAATCATATAGGGGGTTTGGAACATTAAACTCCACATATCAATCAATCAATTGTAATAATGAAAATAATAATTTTATTTTCTATCTTTGCGAGATACAGATGGGGGATTGTAAAAAAAAAAGCCGCCTCCGGACAGCTTGACTAGCCTACAACCGTATGTATTTGACATAGGGTTGTATTTAGCATGTATTTGGCAATTGTGTTTAGATGTAGCGCTATTAATGACTTTTTCCTGCTATTCTTCTACTGAAAATAGCAGTCACTTGTATTATCATAGCTTGTTCCTTGGACAGTTAAGATACATAGAATGATGTGCCAAGTAATGTTTCTCTCATTGCAGGAGCAGCAGAGCCGGGTTCGCCTTGTGTGAGCACATTGTATGCTGGCTGGGCATGGCTCACAGGGTCATCTGTGGCAGCATCAGCTCAGGTAATGCACACCTGTTCTGCCTTTTGACATACTGCACTACTCTCTTTAAGGACCTTATTCGCAGGTGGCAGCAAAAGCATGCTATGCATTGCCAGCAACTCGAGCAGCGGGGGAACAACTGAAACGGCCTTAACTTGTGCAAATGTATCTAAAAAGCTTTTGAACTCATGACTAAAATAGCATATTAGTGATTGGATAGGCCATATTTAAACATGAAAAAAAAAACAGCTCTTAGCTTTTGGCTTATCAGCAAAATGCCATAACTAGAAGCGAGATGCTTTTTAATGTCTGTGCTTGCTTGCCTGCATTTTGTCACTTGGTGAGACTCATTCTGTGTCCCTGCATATTGAAGTGGTGCATATTTGTTTACAAGAAAACAAAGATTTTCAGCCTTGATCCATAGACTGCATGAAGGCAAGTGGATGGCAGGCAGCAAGTTGCATCGACATTAGCTGTTTGACTTAGTGGACTGAGAGGAGTTTAAGAGTTCATATTTATTAGTCAGCATAAGTACCTTACTTGCTACAACCGGAGCATACAATAAGGGGAGCACATACATTTAAGTAGTGACTTAAAATAAGGTCGAAACTGTGCATCTGTACAAATTAGACGCACCATAACGACAACATGCTATATCTTGGCAACTCTTGCATGAAAGCTGCTGGGCAAGTTAGTCGATCAGGAAAGAAACATAACAAAATGCTATACATCTGCTGCTAATGGTTTTACACCTAGCACTTGCCATGGGTTGAGCTGTAAAATAATGACTGTTTCGTTGGTTGGTGATAACAGCCACAGTGGCCATGATGGCAAAGGGCAAAAGCTCTTACGCACTTATACGTATGCACGTTTAAAAAATTCAGGTGCTTAATAAGCTTAATCCGGATTCTCTCTTGGGAACATCTACCTGCTTCTTGTTCCTGATTGGCTGACACGACTCAAAGCTTTCACTGCTCTGTGCCCTGCAGAGCTGTGTAAAAACATTTGTATGATATAGTATCTGTAGCACAGTGTGCTGCGAGTGTGTTATTATGCAAGGCCCCCTATACCTGTTGTCAGTACGGAATTCGGAGATGAGCCCAAGTGTTTGGACTTAGGACCACCTGGGCCCTCCCAAGCCGATCACCAAGAAGCGGGTGTCATTCAGCCTTGAGCCAGACACTGTGTTTCTGCCTGGCATGGCCCCACCAGAGTCTACACGCAAGTCCTCTCAAGTCAGTGGGCACAGCAGTAAAGTCATCTGCCTGTTGCATAACTCGCTAATCGGTGTGGTGTGCTGTGCCCCCGTTTGGTCCCTGCACGCTTGGTTTGTCTCCAATTCTTCACTTCACACGTACCTATTGTTGAATCATTATAGCAGATTCATAAATGTTAAAGGGCCTTGCAGCGCTTTACGAACATGGTGAGAAAATGTTGCCGATAGATAGTCCAGGCTTCTATGAACATGTGGGCCAAATATTATAGCACTCCACACAGCAAGGCTGTTATGATTATGTTAGAATAATAGAATGTGCTCACACAGCTAGAATGTGCTCACTGTTCTCGCGACAAATTTTGTAATAAGTGGCCTGACTGTGTCATAGGTGAAGAAACTCGGCCATTTCCTGATTTCAACTTGGTGTGCTGCGCAGTTAGTGCAGACACTGTGAGGTGCTGCCACGTACCATGCCACGCTCTGTGGTGCCATAGTGGCACACTACAGAAGGAAACAGTGTTTTCGAAGTGAATAGCAGATGTGCTGTTTGGTGGGTCAGTTTTGGTTTGCCTGCTAAATTAGCCAGATTTCATAGCTCCGCGTTGATTACCAGTGGCCTCCTTACAGAAATTTCAAAGTGGCTGTCTACTAATCGCAGCAAGGACTTGAATTTGCCCATTTGACTGGACTGCTTATTTCCACTGGCTATTAAGTTAATTGTGTTAGCTTCTATAATTACTGCTGTAATTAATGTTTCTATGCATTTGAAGATGCTTTCTGACACAGTGAATGGAACGATGCATAGGCCCACAGGTACTTCTTTTCTGTAATTTTTCAACGGCAGTCGACACATTTCTTGAAAACACCCTGCTTATGCTCACTTAGTTGATAATTGTGTTACAGAAACAAGTACGACCTTTCCATGTTCGATTCTTATGTAGATTTGTCACTATTCCGTTTGTGTTTCTCCTTTTGTCGTTTTTTTCTTGTAAGCACAGATTTGTACCATCACTCAAAAAGTTAAGGTTTCTGCAAATCCATTGAAAATACCAGTTTCATGCAAATACACAGTTCACCCTGTTAAGAAATGCCGTGGAGAAAGTGAGATGTGACAAAGCTTGTGCCCATTTTAGAATGTGGCCTCGTGTTCATACCGGCTGGACGTTTAGAAAGGGTATGGGATATCATAGATACCTTAAGGGGTTGCTTTTTTAATGTATGTTGAGTTTGGGAGCATTCATCCAGCACACTAACAACTGCAATTCATGCTTGTGCCTGAGCTGTGTATATAATCGTGCATGCTACAAAGAAAGGATTTTCAGGTAGTGTGTGGCCACAGGAAGAAAAATGCTGCATTTAGATGTAATATGTGTCACTATGACTCGTTGTGTGCATTGTGCTGGTGTTTGCAGACTCATAGCAAGTTGCAGAGCTGGCAGAATGGGTGAACGTTAGCTGCTCATTGTGGGAAGCTGCCCATATAGCAATAACCTATTTGAAATGAAAGATCGGCAGGGCTGGAGATATGCTGCCGGTGGTGACAATCATGTTGTGACGGGTGATACATGGTGATGAGTCTGTCGTTAACAATAAATCTGTCGAATTATAAGCTTGTAAGTCTAGCGAACTCATTGTAATTGAGAAACTGAAGCCCTTTGTGAAAGCCATATAATAAGACTACTAAAAATGTGCATGCCAGTCTTGCATTAGGAGTAGCCTTTGTGCGGTATGCATGCTATATACTCGAACGATATGTAGAACACTGTATATAGCTGCTTAATATTATCAGAACTGATATTACGATGCACTTCATTTCAATTTGACATTGTATATCATAAGCGAATTCGATACGTTGCCTTGGATTGTTGCATTTGGATCTGAAATGATTATGCTAAGTAATTTGTCTCTTCTTACAAGATTCTTTACAAGATGTTACTGTTCCGAATTACAGTTGCACTCCCTTTATAAGACACATGCTCTGAGGATCAATTCTAGTCTTTTATATGAGGTGTCTTTTGTAAGTGATGTACCATGTATGCATTTTTTTATCAATACCTATTTGAATCTAGGCTCACTGGCATCTCTTACACCCATTTGCCTCTTACATCAGTGTCTCTTATAATCTACCGTACATGTCTACTCTTGTTCATTTCCTTGTAAATGCTAGTGTCTAGCTTAGCTAAGACTAATCAGTACTTTTTCATTACAATGTTTAATTAAGAATATAACTGTGTTCCTGGAGCCATTGTTTGAATACAAATCAAATATTTCAAGTTCTCTGTTATGAATAATTGGTTATTGTTTTTTCTTGTTTGTGTGAATATTTTACATTGGTACTTAATTTTCACTGTTTCTTTCTTTGAAGCTTAACGACTGTAAGAATAAGGGAGTAAATAAATAAATAAAGTGGAGTTGCCCAGGCTATCCTTATTCTTGGCATAGAAAACAAAGTGTTAGACCTCTATGAAACATTTTTTTTACGCAGGACAAAGGCACCAGCCACGAGGCTGACGGTGCTGACGGCAAAAGCAGCGCGTCATCAGACGAAGGGAAACTAGCGCCCCGGCACTCGGCTTTGCATCGACAACCCTCCCCGGCACCTGGATCGAGTGAGGGTGACATCATTCTGCCCGCCATCACAGTGAGGCCGGCCATCACCGTGCAGGACAGCGACCAGGAGAACAAAAACAAGGACGACGACGCCGGTACGTCATGAACCAGGTTCCATTTACGTCGTCACAGGGAAAGACCCCTGCATATCGAGCAGTGCACCTTGACAAGAGGCCACAACTTGAATGCCTGACATTATCACAATGCCTGAGATACATTTGCCCAAGAAAACACCGTGAATGCTTATGTTCCAAAGTACAGGCCGATAGGCTTGTACATAATTGATGTGGTAGTGTAAACAACCACGTGGACAGTGAAAGGACAAAGTGGTACACAGGGCTGAACGAGCAGCAGAAGAACATCCTGCAGGAGCATTGCATTTTGGATGCACAAATATGTCGGCTGTGTTCGGCTATCACTGTGTCTCATCTTGCTCTTTCGTCGTCCTGTGGTTCTTTGCGGTGCTGCATAAATGATGTAGATATTGTGTTACTCAAGCCTTAGCTAAGTTGTGGCTTTACCTTGAGACAGATTTCTGAATATGGGGGAGAGCTTGAAGTGTACAGAGGAAAGAACAGTGTTGTGACTTGGGCCAGTACTTGTGGGGCAATCACTTTTTGGGATCTGCATCTTTCATAACCTGATGCATTCCCACATACGTGCTGTGCATCGCTTAGGACGGCATGTATTAGGGGGTGTAACCGACTTTTTCTTGTACAGTACAATGCATGCCGTCTTGATGGAGCGCCAGGGGTGCTGTTACTCGTAAGAACCAGCACGTTGAGTGCCAATTCACACGAAATGGGGTCAAAATGACATTATTGTAGATATATATTGTTCAATAATCAACCTTTTAAAGGGACACTAAAGTCAAATAACAATTTACGTCCGAGTGAAAGCTCAATGAATGACAATATTTAAAACGACAATATTATCAACAACAGTGCCCTACTTACCAAGAAATTAAGGTAAATAGGGCACAAGAACACATGCGCCGCAGTAGGACATTCTCAAAATGATCCCGATGACATCATACAGACCGCCTACAATTAAACCACTAGTAATCGATCTAGCTGCACTAAATAAAAAACCTTCCGTGCATCAAGAGACGCAATAAAATGCTGCTGGTTCGTTTCTGTTTGATTCATAGAAAAAAGAACCGCCAGACGTTACTATGGAAAATGGTACGAGTGATTTGAAAATTCAATTTTCGCGTAGTTACACACGACAGGTGTTGCCATCTAGCGGGGCCCAATTGAATAGAAAAAACATCTGCCATCTCGAAGCCAATGGCGGAAAATTGATCAATGGCCGTTGTTGTCGCTGTGGCTCCTGCTGCTTTCGGTCTGCTGCTACTAGCGCAGTAAAGCCGGGCAACATAGTGCACGGCAGTGACGTGAGTCGGTCCGTTTGGTCCGCTTCTTGAGGCGGGTAATTTGAAGTGCGCTAACCCGATGCGGACCGCTGAAACATGATTTTATTTCAAAATAGGTCCTCCCTTGGCACAAAAGTAACACTATGAGGTTTCTGGACTGCTATTTCAACAATCAACGTCGACATAATAGTTGCCTTTAGTGTCTCTTTAAGGCTTAAACTATGATGAGCTGTTGATGACTGGGCTAATTTTACGGCAATTATTTAAGGGATAATACGATTTAAAAAACAAAAGTTTTGTTAATCTGTAGCCAAGTGCAATGGAATATTTGCTGTATGTATAGGCTTTTATGTGAATTTCAAATATGTAATTAGTTTTATAGTAAGTTGCACAGTTTTTGTTTTGTGCCATGACAATTTATAAGTATAGTTCGGTTTGGACAAATTTTTTATGCCACTAACCTTTTATGATTCTTAGCAATTAATAGCCCGTACTGCTCCACATCAACTGTGGAATGCAAATAACTATGGAGAAAGCACATATAAGACATTTTAATGGACAAGGAAAATGTTAATGTGAGAGCTCTTTGAATCATCAGCCCATAGTAATCTCTTAGCTTAGGTTTTGTAACAATCATACAGGCAATATCAAGTTTTAATCACCCTCTGCAAGCTAAAAATTATGTGGGCGAAACTTCATCCCGATCGGGCTATCGGAAGTACCACAAACATGATCTCCAAACTCAAGTTGCCCAAAAATGGATCTTGTGAAAAACGCATTTTCAAGGCATAAGTGAAAGCCCCGCCGCGGTGGTCTAGTGGCTAAGGTACTCGGCTGCTGACCCGCAGGTCGCGGGTTCGATTCCCGGCTGCGGCGGCTGCATTTCCGATGGAGGCGGAAATGTTGTAGGCCCGTGTACTCAGATTTGGGTGCACGTTAAAGAACCCCAGGTGGTCAAAATTTCCGGAGCCCTCCACTACGGCGTCTCTCATAATCAAATGGTGGTTTTGGGACGTTAAACCCCACAAATCAATCAAATCAATCAAGGCATAAGTGAAAGCTCGCCTACGCGGAAAAAATGTTTTTTAGAAAAGCTGTATAGTCCGGCTTTTTTTTAGTCCTTAGTAACTTTGCAGCGCTGCCTTTACCTACATTTTTTAAGATTATTCCTTCTATCATGAAA
The DNA here is from genome assembly GCF_043290135.1 of Rhipicephalus microplus. Taxonomy (NCBI): domain Eukaryota; kingdom Metazoa; phylum Arthropoda; class Arachnida; order Ixodida; family Ixodidae; genus Rhipicephalus; species Rhipicephalus microplus. Next base: position 114,714,765 of record NC_134703.1, on the reverse strand, counting down.
ACTTGGAAATCATGGGAATTTTGAGCTCATGGCTTCAGTGAACTCCTCATGCAAAATGCAATGGCAAGCAACCAGGTGACAATTTTCATGGGACTCTAGACAATGAGCACTTTTTGGTCGTTAGCAGCCACCTTGTGCTCTTTAAAAGAAATTTTACCCTGCCTCGAGTTTAAGTGGTGTTTTCGTGTTTTTGTTTTTGTCGTGAAAGTAGAGAAACTGTACTTCTGAAAAGAAATAAAAACGAGAAATATGCAATTTCGGAAAAAAAAGTTGAGTTTTTTAACTCGCATTTCCTCTTAACAAGGAGCTCCATATTTTGTGTCAAGAAACTTCTAAGGTGGTATGTTGTTGCTCTGCATATATCCAAGTGAGTCATAATATTTATTAAGAGAATAAGTAATTATTAATCATGCAGTAAGTCATTTTGTGTTCATGAATAAAAACAGATACTTGACTCGGAGTATGTGCGAACATTAAGATTGGATTCAAGCATTTCGACAAATGAAAAAAAAAATTCTTCTGACATGACCGTCATTGGCAGCTTGTGCAGCGTCCTGCCAAGCATGTTAGTGTCTAACAATGATTCTTCTGACATGACCGTCATTGGCAGCTTGTGCAGCGTCCTGCAAAGCATGTTAGTGTCTAACAATCTAAATATGCAACACAAGGTTTAAAATGTGCGTGTGTGCGTTTTTTTTTTTAATATGTGATCAGTATTTTACCTTCCTCTGTATTATCAAGACTACTTTGATAGTCAACCTACCCCTGCAATACAATAAAAATAACTTTGTATGATCACTTCATCAGAGTTGCCGTGCATTATTCAGTCATCACAGACATAATAGGTAACTAATTGTGCCGCTTTCAATGTACTGTATACAGCATGTTTTCTTCTTGTGCCTTTTTCACTTATCTTGACGTTTACGACCTTGCTTGTGTGCATTTTTTTAGACATGCACCATTCCTAATAGAAGATAGGACTATGCATTCAAGTTATGTGTAGTTATCTAAACCAGTTATGAAGTTTGGAGAACAAGTAAAACAATGCCACAGTACTAAGTATTATATTGTAGAGATTGCCAGAGACGTAAAACGCCTCCATTGAAACCTACAGGATTTCCCCAATCAATAAAACCCCTTAAATCTCCATTTGAACAAGTAGGAATGGATCTACTTGGTCCATTCTCTACGTCATCAATGGGCAACCGATGGATAGTAGGGGCGACAGACTACTTAACCTAATATGCCTAGACAGCCTCTCTTACCAGGGGCATGGCTATAGAAGTTGCTGAATTTTTCGTCATTCACATTTTACTGCGGTGCCCCAAAGGTGGTTATCGAAGAACTGTATTCACAGCCGATCTGACGCAGTTCATTATAAAACTTACCCACACATGTCATAGGAAAACAACGGCTCACCACCCCCAAACGAATGGGCTAACCGAGCGACTCAACATAACTCTAACCGATATGTTGTCCATTTACGTTGACTTGGAGCACAGTACGTGGGACGAGATACTGCCGTACACCACTTTCACTTATAATACTGCTGTGCAGGAGACTACTACACTGACGCGATTCCAGCTAGTCTATGGCCGAATAGTTACCACACCATTAGATGCAATGCTGCCTGTAAGCGACAATATTGTCCAACTTATACAAACTGTTTGAAAGTTTATTTCATCACAGAACATGTTCGTGCGAAGTACATTGCTGCTCTTACCATCATCCTCATCGAGGATGGCATATTGAGGAAGGCATATTGATTCGTTTGGAAATGAAAAAGCAGGTTATTACTGGAGAGAGTGGGTCAAGCTTTCCTCTCGATATTTTGCACCATTGTTTTACTACGAATCCTGAAATGTATTTTTTTTTAATTTAAAAGCAAGGTTTGTGTAAATGAACTTATCTATGCTCGCTTGATATTGTGTTTTGTTCTTTCAAAATTCAATAAAAGTTGTTTTATTAGTAGTAAGTCAATTACAAGACCTTAATAGATGTACAATTGATACCCAGATCACTTAACTTCTAGATAGTGCCACCAGTTGGTTTATTTTGGGGACTTTCTGGCTCACTTGGCTTTACGAGTGGTCATTACAACCTTTAAAACTGTAATTTGTAAATGTAGCTGTACTTAATATGCTCTCAGTTTTATTTTAGGTTGGTTATCTCAGAGACCCTTGAAGTTTTTTAGAATTTTTTTTCCTGCCGATCTAAGAATTCGACACAGTGTCCATGGTGATATTGCAATATTTTGGCAACATGTCTTACTTGTCCCAAATGCCTCTGCAGAGACGAAAGGCAGTAAGAATGCCGGGAGGAGTAGGCTGTACCTGTCCACCCTGGTGTGGGCATGCCTGCTGGCTCAACTGTGGCGCTACATCTGGCTCCTGCACCTTACCTACGTGCCCTTGCTGTACACCGTCATCAAGCGAGTGGGCAAGTCGCATTGTTGACTCTCCAGCATTTGCATTGCACTGCAGATAGTCAAGCATGGTAAAAGTGTCAGGTTTTTCTCGCTCGAATCATGACAGAGAAACTTCGCGCCACCGCTGCGGTTGCCAAGCTACAGTCGGGACTAGCGCTGGGCTGTTTTGCATGCTTTATTACTGGCTGCAACAACCAAAGAAGAGCAGAGGAATACAGAAGTCACTCGTGTGGTGTGCTTTCGGAGCAGATTAAAGAACCTGGAGTTAGCAGTACCATATGAAGTCCTTCACTACATTTTTCTCATAGCGTATTTTACAATTTCAGGGTGCAAAATGATAAAGCATCATTGTTAGTTGTGTTAGTAAAAGAATTTTTTTTCTTTCTTTCTACAAATAGTCTTCTGGAAGCTACTCTGTCTTAGCGTATTATGTTTGTATATAAATTGACTCATTCGGTCTTTTATTTCACTCAACTTACCATTTTCAGAACTTCATGAACAAGACAACATGCCTATGGTATAAGAGCAATTGCAAACGCATCAGTGTTAGTGCCTAAATGTGCCCTTCATGGCAGGCATACATGGAAGTGTTGATTTGTCAGCAGTGCTAAGTGTTATTTTAATTTTAGAAGACAACTCAAACATCAACTTAGAGGTAACTTAGCGGCCCTGGTAAGAATACTTATGGCCTGCATCATCTTTATGTCAACCATAAGCACACGTCAGTACTGTAGTGCAGTTTTGTATTCCGTGGTTTGGTTTTATTCAGTATATAGAGTTGCGTCTCCAATTCAACACGTCATTGTGCCTTTTGCTAATTAATAATCTACATGCGTTCTTACCAGTTATAAGTTTGTGAATATGCTCAGGGCACCCTGGTGAACAAGACTTGGGATCTCATGTAACATTTATTCACTGGGAAACAGTATTTTTGCACACCATATTTTTTAAGAGTGCCAAAGACTTCATGAGATCATCACAGCAGTGTCTATTCACACATATATACCTCTATAATGCAGACTGCATGCTATCATCACTTGTGGAGTGCAAAGCTTTTCACATGATATAAAACAAGAATTCAACATATCTCGTGTTCTCTGTAATTGCTGTGCATTTTTCAGCAAGCTCGTGAGCTTCACAACGCCTTAGTTTATCTACGAAAATATTTTCTGGTAGTACGTGCATGAAACCTTGCACTCTTAAAAGTGGAGCAGTTTTTTTTTTCGTCCTTTTAAGATTAAAATTTCATGTCACTTCACGGCAGTGTTACCGATAAGATAATGGGGCTAGCTAAATTTCTGCAATTTACTGAATTGTCAACGTGCTTCGTATATTGTGATCTTTACCAAATGTGAGGGCATTTTTGGCAATGTGCAGCACATGCTGAACAAATCGTATGCGTTTCAGGAAGCCACTTGAACCTGTGGAGCTGTCTGCAGGATCAATCACGCACTGTGTGCTGGACGTTGCGTAACTGGTACGACGAACGCAGCCAGGCCCTTTTCCCGGCCCCAGTGCATGGACTGTGGCGACTGCTGAGGGAGGGAGACAAGCGGGTGCGTACTGATTCCTTCAAATTGAAATTAAGAGCTTGAAGGAAACCTGTCTGGCTGGGATGAAACATGATAGAACAGACAAAGTACTATCCGAATAAAAGTTAAGATAGAAACATTGCTTCCACCAGACATTGCCATGCGTCTTGCATAGGTGTGACTTCGAAGTTGCCCATGTGCCTGCATGCAAATTATGCGTGCACTTGTAAATGCGAAAGATGGGCTCGATTGAAGCCTTTCTTGGTATTGTGTACAAGGTCCCCTGCGCGGACTGTGAAAGTGTTTCATCAGGGAGAGCAGCGAATTTTGACGGCGCCTGTGCCAACTTCAGAACGACGTGGAAGAGAAAAATTCGAGGAGCACATGGCTTAGACAGCTTACACCAATGGTTGGATGAATGTTAGCGCAGGTAATTAGTAAAAAAATAAATTGGAAATCATGGCCGTATCTCAACTTCCTCGAGATGTACAATTCACAAAGCATCCACTCGATCAAAATGATGAAAATTTCTCTTTGTGCCACGTGTTGTGCGTGCATCATGCGCTAAACCCGATTTAGGAGACCCTCCTAGTTGCTTAGCCTCAATGTGAAGAAGGCTGAAGCCTTGTTACATTTGAACTTATATTTGCTCAGTGTACTGTCTTTCTTTTCTTGTAACCATTCCTTCTCTCTCTACCTTCAACACCGTGTTTGCTGAACGTATAAATTTTCGTGTCCAGTACATTTTTGTTATACATTGTGCTTTTGAGGAAGTTTTACATTGAGGGCTCCTTCCCTAGATGTAAGGGAACAACATAAGGATTCTTGAACTGTATAACTTCTGTCAAGAAAGTTACTGAAGCAAGCTATGGGAGTAGACAAGTTTGTATTCTATAATGCTAAAGCTTAAGCGCAAAAAAGGCATATACAAGACAAACAACGAGAATCTCGTGGGGGTTGGGGGGGGGGAAGGTGAGGATGTTTATCAATTTGCCCAGCCACAGTACTATTCACACCATTGACATTGGCCTGTTCTCTTTGTGAGGACATCCATTGGTAGTGATGGGGGTATGTGGCACCTCCTGGGCGTGGTGGCAACAGTGAACATCCGGCCTATGTGCGGGTAGTGTGTGCGTGGACGGTGTTGTGGTTGGACGTGAGTGGCGGGTGATTCGGGGAGTGAGGCCTAACGAACACGAACGAGCATGACAAGTGGAGGCTCGTCCGGGATTGGACCGACTGAAATTCCCGATGAATTCGTACAGTTTATGCTGCGTCAGACAAATGGATCGGCTATCGAACGCGAGCGCATAGCATCTGAGCTGACGGCAGGCGTTAATGTCCGCCCCCGTGGTTCCCGGAGACAACGAGCGCCGACCGGCCTTTGTTGGACCGCTGGCTACACAAATGTCGGCGACGGTGCCAGCGTCCATTGCGACCACGTTGCCTAGGTTCGCGGGCTTCCAGGATGTGCAACACCCGGAGGAATTCCTCAGCAAAATGGAAAATTTTTGCCTGATTAACGGCGTAGCTCTGGAGGACCGAGTTCGCCGCGTCGTTACCGCAGCGCTTGACGGCAGAGCGAAATTGTGGCGTCGTTTTGCAGGTCCCTTCGCTACGTGGCATGCCTTTGTCACCGCTTTCCGACGGGAATACGCATCGGCCGACGAAAAGAAGTGCCTGAAGGAAGAGTTGGTGGCACGCACTCAGCACTCGGAGGAGAACTTGAAAGAATTTATTTATGTTATTTCCGAGTTCTACGACCGAATCGGAGAGGAGGTTGCCGACGACATCAAGGTCGACAGAATGCTGCGCCAAATGCACCCCCAGCTGCAAGACTTGGTAGCGGGGTCCACCTTCTCAACCTTGAAGGCCCTGGCGGATGCGGCCGATGGCCTGATGGAGCGAGTGCGGCGCCGGCTACAATATCGGCCTCCTGCACCCAAAACAAATCAGGTCGCGCGCGACTTGGCATATTCGGCGCATGGCATGCCTGACGCAATGGTAATGCCCCAGCACTCCGCAGCAGTCGTCTCCGCGCCGAATGCCGGTTGGACACCTGGGTGCGCATGGCCCCTCCACCCCGCAGCAGTGCAACCGTCATACCACCGGGACCAGTGGCCCATAATTCAGGCCCAATCTGTCGGCGCACCAACGTACCGACCACCAGCAGGGCGTCGACCTCAGCGGGCCCCGACCCAAGTTGTTTGCCGACGATGTGGCGGCGTCGGCCACATTGCACGCAACTGTGCGAGTAGACCGCGTCAAGACAATGCCCCTTGCTTCCAGTGCGACCATCCAGGGCACTTCCAGGCTCAGTGCTCGGGAAACGGGCACCAGTAGGCACCGGTTCGGCGGGTTCCTACTGCAATTTTATTATGCAAGTTGCATCTGCAGCCGGAGGAGAGAAGGAGCCGCTCTTGGATATTCGAATCGGCAGTACGACGTTCCGTGCATTGCTCGACACTGGGTCCAGCGTGAGTCTCCTTGGTCCACTAGCCACCAGTGAGGCATGCTCTTCGGGGGGAAAAAGAAAACGCGAAACTCGAACACTCCGCTTGGCATCAGGTTGGTCCCAGAGCTCCGAGGCTACAAAATGCAAAATAGAGTGGGATGGCGGCTCACGGGTTCAAAAATTTATTTGTCTGCCTCACCTGTGCCAGGATGTTGTGCTCGGAAGGGACTTCCTTACAGCCACTGGCATGTCCTTGCACATAGCTTTGGGCGGGTGGACTATAGGTATGGAGCCACAGCTTGTTGTTCCATTTGCCAAACCAGACAGGAAGGTTGCCCCAGATCCACTGGATGATGCCAATTGCCTTGGAAACTTGTTTGAGCAACAGCCAGACGTTGTGGCATGCAACACCATTAGTGGCTCAGGACAGCAAGCAGAAGTGATGCGTGAGTTTAGGGGCCTGCTGGGAGAATATGAGGCACTCTTCACAAAGTTGCCTGGTTGTGCAACACTCATTGAGCACTCTATCGACACAGGTGACAGCGCACCAGTGCGCACGAAACTGCGCTTAGTCAATCCAAAAAAACAATGCATCATGGATGCTTGCTTTGGACGAGATGCTAGAAGCAGGCCTAATCAGGCGGATTATAAGCAGCTGGATAAGTGCACCAGTCCTGGTGGGAAAGAAATCCGGAGGCTACCGGATGGCTGTCGACTGCAGACGCTTGAACTCCTGCACAAGGGTACCAGTGTACCCAATGCCTCGCACTGATTGGCTCCTGGCTCAGCTAGGTAATGCACAATGATTTACAAGCTTTGACCTCTCCCAAGAGTTCTTCCAAATTCCACTGCGGGAACAAGATGTTGAGAAGACTGCATTCATATGTCATAGGGGCACCTTCGAATTCACAAGGATGCCGTTTGGTGTGGCTGGAGGCCCAGCCACATTCCAAGCTTTAATGGAGAGGATTCTTGAGGGCATAAACCACAAATTTGCCATGGCGTTCCTTGATGATGTTTTGGTGTACTCTCCTACAATAGAACAACACCTTGTACACGTCCGTGAAGTCCTCGAAAGCATCAAGAATGCAGGGCTCACAATTAATCCAACCAAAGTACAACAATGCACTCAATCCCTCACCTTCCTTGGTCACGTATCTCCAGGAGAGTGCCGACCAGACCCAGAGAAGGTGCGTGCAGTGGCAGAGTACCCACGGCCATCCAACATGAAGCAACTGCAGGCATTTCTGGGCTTAGCTGGATATTACAGGAACTTTATTCCACAATTTTCACTCACTGCTAAGCCCTTTGCCAACTTGCTCAAGACGCAACAGAAGTGGCAGTGGACGAGCATTGAAGAACAGTCATTTGTGACTCTCCAAGCAAGGCTGGCAACAGATGCAGTTCTGAGCTTGCCAGACTTCAATGCACCATTTGTAGTTGAAACAAATGCCAGCAGTGTTGGTATCGCCGCAGTGCTGCTGCAACGTCGGGATAACATTTTGAAGCCAATTTCATTCATCAGTAGAGGCTTGTCGGATGCGGAGCATAATTACACAGTCCAGGAGTGGGAGTGTTTGGCCGTCGTGTGAGCTGTAGAGAAATTCCGATCTTATTTGGAATTCACAGAATTCGAAGTGCACTATGATCATGCGTCATTGGCTTGGATGTTCACCACTGAGCAGGCATCTCCTCATGTGCGGCGCTGGGTGCTACGCCTTCAAGGGTTTCAGGGCAAAATTAAGCACCGTCGTGGTAAGGCCAACATTCCTGCTGATGCCCTAAGACGGGCACCTGTTCAGCCAAACTCCAATACAGCAGCTGAAAGCCTGCCTGAGAGACTTTTGCCACTTAACTTGGACACTGACGAAGGCTCTGTCACGTTAGAAACCTGCCTGCCAACCACCATTGAGGACCTCAGTGCTATAAACTGTGCGAAAAAACTAGCACAGGAACAACAAGATGCTCTTTTGCGTGACATAACTAGAACAAAGGCACTGCCGAAACCTGTCGTCTGGAGTACCTGGCATCCACGTCTCATCTAGAGCCATCAGGACTTTTGGTGCAATGTCGCGGTGACCGTACAGTAGCCTGGTTGCCTACTCACCTTCGCCCCTTGGTCCTGCAGATGGCCCATGACCACCCGAAAAGTGCCCATGCAGGATTCTACAAGACACTGCGGCGCATCAGAGACAAGTTTGTGTGGTTGGGCATGAGCACTGACACTTCGAAGTATGTCCGCAGTTGCTCAGTCTGTCAAAGGACGAAAGCACAGCGTTGCAAACCCGAAGGGTTTATGGCAAGCCAATGGCCTGCAGCACCAATGGAAAAACTTAGTATCGACTTAATGGGGCCGTTACCTACCAGCCCTCGGGGGCACAAGCACTTGCTGGTCATTGTTGACAAATTTACCAAATTCATTGAGCTCTTCCCTCTTCGTGCAGCAACAACACAGCAGATAGCCAGCCGTGTGGAAGAGTTCATCTGCAGACACGGGGTACCTACTGCTATTTCTAGCGATAATGGGAAGCCCTTTGTTAGTAAATTATGGAAGAACCTGCTTAGGCGATGGAGCATCTCGGAGCGCCACACGGTGCCTTACAGGCCAGCTGGACAGATGGTCGAGCGCCACAATGGCACCGTGAAGCAGTGCATTCGTGCATACTGCAATGAGCACAAAAACTGGGACCAACACATTCCCGAGATTGCTTTTGCAATGCGAACCGCTGTAAGTGCTGCTACTGGATACACCCCAGCCCTCCTCTGCTATGGCCGTGAACTCCGAACACTCTGGCAACCCACCGAAGACAAGCAAGACGCTGAGCCTGCAATATCATCTTCTCACGCTTGCGCAGCAGAACTTCAGTCTCATTTGGCAGAGGTCATGAATGCTGCACGGCAGGATCAGCAACATGCTTGGCGTGCCCAGAAGCAGCACTACGACCAGCGACGCCGCGCCACGACATTGGAGGAAGGCGACCTTGTTCTGCGAGAAACCCACATAGTCAGTGACACTGCAAGAGGCATCTCATCAAAGCTGGCACCAAGGCGAAATGGTCCATTGCGCATCTGCAGACGTATTGGTGGAAACACTTTCAAGCTCGTTTGCCCACAGACTGGGAGAGCTTGTGGCGAGGCCCATGCCGACCAGCTCGTCAAATACCATCCTCCATGGTCAGCGGGGAGCTTCACGCTTCAAGGGGGGGACGGGCTGTGAGGACATCCATTGGTAGTGATGGTGGTATGTGGCGCCCCCTGGACGTGGTGGCAACAGTGGACATCCGGCCTGTGTGCGAGTAGTGTGTGCGCGGACGGTGTTGTGGTTGAACGTGAGTGGCGGGTGATTCAAGGAGTGAGGCCTAACGAACACGAACGAGCATGACATCTTCAATATCGAGAGCCCTTGTGGATGTCGAACTCCCAATAGAAGATAAACTTGCAATTCCTCTGCTTCCCTTTCTCCCTGCCCCTCAATTCTCGTGCAAGTCGTGTGAAGCGTCCTCTGACGGTACACTGCATGCCCCAGGCCCGGCGTGCCATAAGCATTGTATTTGTGCAAATTAAGCGCTGAGTTTACAGAAGCCTGATTTATTTATTGCAAAACAAAAACACTAGCATTTTTATAAACATTCTGTAACAAAACGAGACGAAACGTCATCAAGATGATGAGAGGGTGCAAACAGCCAATAGGTGAGCTGAGAGCTTTCAGAATTGTTTTCATCGCATAAAGAAATCTAGATCAATATTGGAAGGCATAATTTTTCGAAGATTGAAATTGAAGAATGTAATGAATTTAACAATTTATTTGCTTTAATGTCTTGAGTTGAAGCTTGGTGGAGTCACATTTTGACAAATCATTCAGTTGTAGGGGGCTACTTGCAATTTTCGCAAACTCTGTGCGGAATTTGAGTAAGTCAGACATAGGGCAAGCTAATTCGATTCTCCCACCAAAGTGCTTAAATTTTTTATGCAACCCATACGTCAGGAGACCCTTTTTGTCCGTTCTATCGGAAGGAACTGGGCTTCCTCCCATTTTGTGCCAGTTTTGTGCCAAAATGATTGACAGAACTGTCAAGTTTGGTAGCTGTTATCACGTCTGACTATCAGATAAGCCTTGACCAATCGTGTGCGGCACTCTGTCTCCTCTTGGTGATATTTTATTCTGTTCTGTCATGGAACGCTTATAGAATAGTTTCCTGAGGCATGCCAGCCGCCTGCAAAATGGCTGTCGGCCAATACACAGGGTCGTAAGGCTGATCCTAAATGATCACGTCGCCCACAACCAGCAAGAAGGGATGCTTCTTGCACATATTGAAATTCCCGTTACGTGTTTTGATAACAAAACCGACATACCACAGTGGCAAATCAGCGTGTGAAAACTGTATTACATGACTGCCAGTGCACCATGAGTCCCATAATGTCATTTGGACTAGCTTGAACACCCAATGTCATTTTCTGTATCTGCACTTGCAAAATTACCAAATTTATTCCTGTGCATGTGTTACAAGTTGTTCTCACGAGCGTGAATTACTTCATTTCACTTTTTATTTCCTTAAGGGCCTCCTCAAGGAGAGTATTACATAAAGGGTGGGGTTACAATTGAGCGACATATATACATAATGATAATACACAATCATACATACAAAAAAATTATACGTAAACAATATATATACATTTGTAAATTATGCACGTCAACCAGATATGCATATGATTAGTAGCCACATATAAACGTAAGAGTAAATTAGTGCTTAAGCTTCTCAGCAAATGATGATGGGCAGGTGACATCAGCGATAGAACGGGGCAGGCCGTTCCACTCAGTCAAGAGTGGCAGAAAAAGGAGGCCGAGAAGGCCTCCTTTTTCTGCCTCTCATTGTGCGATCGTGCGATTACGTTTATCGGGCAGTTACGTGCGATCCACATGCTCTGTAACCGCTAGTCTGCAGAGGGCTCAAGTTTCATGGCACGCACTAGATTACGAGCCTTTGGTGGTGCTGCCACGTGGGTCCGTAGCTACTTGCAGACACCCAATATGCGGATGAGATGTAAGAAGGCTTCTTTAAATACTAAATGCAACAGAAACTTTTTTCATCTAGTATAATGAATTAAGTGCTAATGAGAGTAAAGTAAGAGCAGGTCGCATTCGTTCTAACAATGCTTCCTACAAAAAATTGGCCCCTAATGTGCATGTTACACTGCATATGTCGTCGATAAACGATAGTCTTGCATCTGGAGAGAGTGAACAAAACGTTTATTTGATGTTCTGCGCAAAAAAATTTGGTGAATGGTATTCTGGAAGCGCTGCGTTAGTTCCTCGAGCGCGTAGCTGAGGTGAACGAGTGCATCGAGGCATGTTAGACACGAGCGTCATCTGGCAGTGTGAAAACGAAGGAAGGCGTGCGTGCCTGCGGAGAAAGATGCGCGCTTGTCTCGGAGGTGAAAAGGTGTAGAACGCAAAGCGACGGGCAGGTGCCACCACCGTGTCGTTTTAGCAAAGCGTTGGAAGCACTTACCTTTTTGAGCATCGCGTTGAACTGTCAGCACAGCGTGATAAACACTACGATCCTTAGAACTACTTTTGTGTGCCTTCGTTAGTATAAAGGCACACATACAAAACATGGACGTATTGTTATGGTGTCTCAGATATGTGCAATAATTGCTTTTTAATTCACAATTGCACAAGTATGAACGCTGAATCTTGAGTAATATTGATGGGCGCTGCGGATGGGGTTGGCCGTTTGGTGCCGTTTGAGGTATCGATAAGTGTGGACAAACAGACAAATGTACAGACAGACAGACATACCAAAATTTTTTCGTCGAAGGTCCCCAATAAGGACTATCGTCTTTAAAACTATGCCGAAAACGTGAGCCGTGAATGCAATGCCCTATCCTCGGATTTTATCCTCCTCCTTCGGTACGTAGGCAAGCGTCTCAGACGGCCGCCCCCTTCGAACACAGCAATGCTCTCACAGTTTCCTCCGAGCAGCCGTGATGTCACGTGACTGAGTGGTACGGAAGTGAGCGGTCTCACGCGGTGGCCGGTCACAAAACGCTGCAGAAGGCATGGCCTTTGAGATTGCGTGCTGATGGCAAAAGGCTCCGAATTGAAAAGAGAGCGACGTTCCAGGCATAGGTTTTCTAGAAGGCGTTGGTTCTAACTGCTCGTATAATCCTAAATTTCCCTTTATAGAACCCTTGCTGTAATGTAATACTATACTACAGTATTTACTCGAAAATAGGTCGGGCACGATTATAGGTCGACCCCTACTTATAGTGTTCTACGGGAAAAAAAAAGTGAAAAAATAATTGAATGTAGGTCGGTCTATGTTTCTTTTTTTACTTTAGAAACAGAAAAACTTGAACGTAGCACATCTTTGTTTACACAATTTAGTGACTTCATTGCTGCCGGGGCCGTCATCTTGTCAGATGTGCAAAATGTTGTCATCAGATTTTTCGCAAGTATCCGCAGCTTTTCAAACGACGTCGTTCTCGCTGCCGATCGCTGGGCCGGGAAAAGCACGACGCCGTCCGTTGCACACAAACAGATGGTCCTGCTGTTTTTGCCAACCCCTAATTTGGTTAACTTCTCATTTACACAGAACTCGGGCTGCTCGGCACAATTGCTCGAGTCCTCAACAAAAAATATCACTTGGCGCTTGAAGTCACCTGTGTAGCTCTAACGACCTGACATCGGTGCAACCGCGCACAAGCAAATGGTGGTGGTAGTTAGAAGAAGAAGAAGGCGCCTAATTTCTACAGCCCAGTAGGAAGCACAGCACAGTGCCTAAAGCAAATGTGAACCGTCAGCCTGTCACGCTGATCGTACAACGAACAAAGCGTGAGGCGGCGAGGCCTCACGCCAGTGCCAGTGCAGCTGCACGCCTCAAGGCAATACTGGAAGCACGGCTAGCGGGCTAGGGACTTCACAGCCTATACCTAAGAAAATCGTAGTTTACATTGCAAACATGGCGGAGCGGCTGCATTTCGCTGGGGTACAGTGTACTAGAAGGGCCAGAGGAGTGAACGAGGCGGCAGTGCCGCATCTCGGCTGATCCTCCGGCGGGTGACAGTAGGGGCGGAGCTGTAGTCACATGGTACTGAAGATCATGGTACTGAGCCGTAGCCTGCGAAAGCGTGTAGTTGCTCGTTTTTAGCGCGTTTAATGTGTTTCTGAGTCTTTATTTTGAACAGTGAATGTCTCGACGCAATGCGTCATTTCAGAGGCCAGTCGCCGCCCCCCCCCCCCTCTAAAAATAAAGAAAAAAACATGTACAATCGGAATGTGCATGAATCCGCCTAGCTTCTCAATAAAGCAGCGCTTTGAGATGCGCTACATCATAAGTGGCTACTGGCGAACTACAAAAAGAGAAGTATCAAAAGCGTGATTAACTCCAATGCTTGTTTTGTCAGCAGTCTCTTCGATATCCAGAGCACTGTTCCTCATATGAGTCCACATGCGCTCGATTGTTTTATGAGAAACCCAAGTATAATTAACGTCACAACATTTATATCGGCGACGACTCAGTTTTATCGTGCCAGTTTTGCCGAATGTAATGATGAATGATTTCTGAAAGGCTTATCTTGTTTTAACCGTGTTCCTTCCTGCTTTTTTTATGCAAGCTCCAATTGCTTATAATATCAGAAGGCCGAGCCAGGGAGCCAAGCTGAAAGAACGTGTGTATCTCCGAGTCATGAACTATACGCGAAAGGGGTTATCTTAAACATATTAAAAAGTTCGTGTTGTATATATAACCCATCTGTTAATCTGTGTAAATTCACTGTAACCAGTTCTCATTTTGTATCAACAGCTTAAATTGTGCTGCTTTCCAAACATTCTATTGACGGGGCGCCATGGCAAGCGAGCAAATTTGTGATGATGTTTTGTATTATAAGCGTAGTTCTTTTATTAAGTGTCAAAAGTGTAGGCGGGCAGTGGGGCATTTTGTTCTGAGAAATTTAACTTTTGTATATATATATACACACAAGTACACACATTGAAGTCACACGTCACCGTCCTATTAACAATATCCATGCAATGCCCCTTAAAACTTAAAAGACAGCTGCTATTTTTATGCTGTGCATTTCTCCGACTACGTTAGACTTGAACTAGTTTTGAGACCTCATACTGCTGAAAAAGTGAAGTTTACAGTGCGCGTTTGTGCAGACACGCTATATTCAGCTTCTCCAACCGTAAATGTTTGGCATATGCGGCTACCCAGGAAGGCACTCTTTCTTTCTTTATTTATTTTTTTCTTTCTTTATCTTTTTCTCTTTCTCTCTCTCTCTCTTTTTTATGGGGGAGGTGCCGCAAAACGACTAATTTTGGCAATTGCAAGGTCGCTGCGAATGCATGTAAATATTTTAGTATACCCTCAAAAGATAAATTACAAAAAAAAATTCGTGGTGAAGAGGGTTCAGAATCCCTTCCTCTCCCCTCCTCCTGGTTTTGCGTGCATTTGACACGGTATATATATATATTTTTTAATGTCAGTTTTCTGAGCACAGCTAACTTCCAATAAATCGGCTCAGTTATTTTGAATATTGTAAATGCCTAGCCAACGAAGAATTAAGACAGAAGAAGTCGGAATAAGACACACGCTTTCTAAATAATTTATCTCTCACAGGGGCTTTTATTGAGCTCAAATTTAGTAGATTGGCGTCTAATACTTCAATGGTCATGACGTCATGTGTTAGAAATGAATGATGGGCAAGTATGAAGAAATCTGCACCAAAAAAGCGTGCCGGAGGAGCCGAAGCGCATAGCAGTTCCTGCACGTGGCGCGCAGCTCTTTCAGTTTTATTCGACTGCAGCGCCGCGGCTACGGGCAACGCGGAAAGAATCAGGCGGCGAGTCGCGGTCACGGCACTCAACACTTCTAGTACACTCTAGCTGGGGCTTTGAAAAGGCAGTACATGACTATTGCATCAATAACTTTTCTCTCAGTAACTTAGGTAGTCGATCGAAGGGGGTGGGGGGGGGGGGGGTCTTTATTTCATTTTATGGTATATAGCGTGCGTATGCAGCAGGAACCACTTGAAGAACAGCGGGTGTGGCAGTTGAATGCCATAAACTTGGCGCTTTTGGTTGGTTATGAACAACATTTTCGAAAAAAAAAAAAAACGCCGACCAATATTCGAATAAATATGGTAATATGCTTCTTCTCTCTCTTGTAGCTTTTGCTTGCCGTTTTACATGCAGTGACAATATTTTCACACCTACGCGACTGTGGTAAAGCCTGGTATCATGATGCGAACCAGTTTATGAAATTAGCCAGCAAATAAAGGGTTTGGAGTAAAAAAAAAATAACTTGTGTGGAGGACAAGGAATGGCTTAGAAATATTGCATATTGTCAGTGGAAGCACATGTTAAGACAAAAGTCTTAGCATGTGCATAGGTTTAGGTGCATGTTAAAGAAACTCAGGTGGTCAAAATAATATAAGTGCCTCACTATGGTGCATTTCAAAATCATGTCACAGTTTTGTCATGCAGAAACCCCAAAATTAAATTTTTTCGGTGGACATAAGCACAAACCAAGAACAGTATTTGTATGGCAGTGTGAATGATTACAACTGCATTGTTGCAGTTCGATATAAAATTCCTTGTTTAAATATGTTTTGCCATGCAGCTTCAGTCTTAATTGAAGGCACAACCAACTAGCACTGAGTATTAAAGTGTTCGACAGATTTGGTAGACATGCAGTATCAAAACAAAACTGATGTTCGAAAAAAGGGAATGTAATAAGAGCAAGGCAGTTAGTTATGTGCATGCATGTGTGTGTATGTGGCAACCAACTTCTTTGTCGTGCTTTAATTTCAGATGGTGTCTGTGCTGAAAACGTCAATAGACTCTCTCACCACCATTGGAATTCTGTTGCTGGTGATTCTGCTGGCCACTGTGGGCACCATCTTCCTTGCTTTGCAGGTTTGCTTCCATTGTGGTCTCTCTCTCGCATAACGAACTGGCATCTCATCACCTCATTTGTAGGTTTGAAATATCAGGCAGCGTACCGATTCAAAGGATTACTGCTATTTTGTTTTGCAATGGCTCCAGCCCAGTTTGATGTAGTGCTGTCAACGTGAATCAATATCTAGCGCAACTACAGCTTTTTTTGTTCTTTTAATTTGCTCCGATTTCACAAGAATAAACAACAACTTATACATTTTTACACACCAGTTCATCTCTACTCATTGCATTCACAAGTTCTTGAAGCCTGTGGTGTACACGTATCCCGAAGGAGTACGGCCACCAGCGTGGGTTCGGTCTTAGCGAGCCGCAGGGCACGCGTTAACCGTCGCCGTGGCGGGAAACACGATACTGCTCAAGTCGCAACACTTTATTGTGGCAACACCAAACGCAGTACAGCCCGTTGCAAATAGGCGCGGCGGGAAAGCAAGTAGGCTTATCCACGCCACGGGCACAAAGTACTACACAGGGGTGCCACGAGCACGTCTCCGCGGTAAAGCTGATCCACGGAGACACCGGGACAAAGGGGGCCCGGTTGCTCGAGCGAGGGCAAAGGCGCTCGCGTTGGCTTCGAAGGGAGACGGGTCGGCGTAGCTAGGCCACGCACTAGGACACCGTACTGCCCTTCGGCCGTGAGTACGCAGCGGGGCAACAAAAGGTGAGCGTTCGCATCGGGCGCGAGGCGCCGTCAGCGAAGTCCGACGAGCCCCGAGCGACGGGACTCGACGGACGGAAAAGAATGCGTGGCTCACCGTTTGAAGTCCCGGACTGTACTCACCGCTCCCGACGCAGCGCGCGAAAACCTCTCGGGAGGCTCCCCGCGCGGCGCCACAGTCAACATCCGCTACCGGGTGAGGGAGTTAAACGTCACTCCGCCCTTCCCAGCGCGGCTGACGGCAAAGGAGGGCAGACATGTCGGGACATGAAAAAAGAGGCGGCAAAGCCTGCGCAAAGGCAGCGGGCCAGCCTCAATTCCCACAAGCCTGCCATTTTACTGATGTCTTACATAATTAATTTTTTGCACATGTTTCTATGCACTGTTACAGGGTTCCAAGAAGTATAGGCATTTGTGATGTTTAGAATCAGAGTTAATTAAACATGCAAGTTCTCCGTTTCTTTGTAAAGACACTCATGTATTTCATGTAAATGTGTAAGCAATGTGTATTTTTTTTTATTTCTGTGAGACATTATTTAAATTACTCTGAGGCAAACAGCAAAAAGTTTACTAGCATACAGAGCTGACATCAACTGGTTACTATGCCTAAGGCAAAAGCATTGCTGGCAAGTTATCAGGCCTCAACTAATGGCCTGTGGGCATGTGCAATTGCTTATTGCTCCCTACGGTAGTGTTGGGGCATGAAGAATGTTTCAGAAGCTTAAACATCGGTCTGCGCTAAAATAAGCATACAAATCGTTGTTGCTCACTGGACTATTTCGCAGCTGATTACTGTAGTTTTGGCAAACACTCTGTTATGAGAGATGTCACTCAAGGGAATATTGCTGGAGGAAAAAAAAAAAAGCTCTTTATCGAACTCAAGGAACTTTTCAGATATATATATGGCACCTGCACGCTACTCTGTAAAGGAAAGGGAATCGAGGACAAAAAGGTCTAGTAGCAGGGGGGCAAGGGGGAGGGGAGCTGAAAAGTGTATGAAACATGTTCGGTGTTTTTAGTGTAAGCTTTTGAATGCTACAAGAAAACAAAATCGTCGTAGACAGCACAAGCGTGAAGTTTAGACTATGTACAGCCAACTAGCCCCTACCCTGGCTTTTTTATGCCACCTAGACAGTCACAGCTCTGAAATATGCATGTCCAGGTGTACGGTGAAAGCATGCACTTGGTGGAGGTGACAAGCAGCCTCATCAACCACACCGTTGTCAACAGCCCAGAGCTACAGGAACTGCTGCCCGAGTCCCTGCGCAATGCCCAGGGGGCATTCGACTCAATGCTGGGAGATGCCTACCTCTACGGGCGTCAGTGGATCAGTGGCGCAGTGAGCTAATTGTTTTTTCGTAAACTTTTTCGTAACCTTGTGCACGTTAAAAATAGCTTGCGTTATTTTAACTTGCATATTGCTATACCTGCACAATGATCTGACGTCATTCACAACTGTTGAGGTGCACACAGTGGTACTACCTGTATCACCATTTGCTTTGTGTATTCCACATTCCGTTTCAATTATTTACCGCTGGTTGATAATGTCAGTGTCATTTAAATGCCGTAGATGAGCTAGAGCCGCAAAAGGACTGTTCTTTGTCAACCTGGCCAACGCGATTTCTCTCGTTTAAACCTCTGTCTTATCCTAAACTTCTGTCTTCTGTCATCTCCGCATTGCTTCGGTCTGTCGAGTTGTGCAGTGTTATCCGATTTTATCTTGCTTAGTGCCATCTGAGTGTTTCTTGTTTCCGTGTGCAGGTGCGACGTGCCCTGGACGATGCGGATGAGTCGCACAAGTTGGAAGTTGAGCGGCAAACGCTGGAGCTGTGGGACCGTGCCTACCACTTGTGGGTGGCACGCAATGCCACCGATGACCCCACCCTGCACCACGGGCCCTCGTGGGACGCCCTCACAGATTCTCTGCGCAATCTCGATTTCTCCCTGTTCACCAGCTTCATCAGAGACAACATTGGCACACTTATGTCGGTGGGTTCTTGCTTGGGAGCTGCTCTTTCAGATTTGAAACGTCCTGTTAGAGCACTGTGGGCATGCTAATAGGAATACCACAGAGAAGTCGGGACAGCACAAATGCAGACTGAGCACTAAAAAAGGTGCACGGCAGCAGAAAAAGAAAGTAGACACGAAAACTTATCTGCACATGCCTGGCAAGGGGCGATACTTATAAATTTGGCACATGCGGAGGTCTGTGCTAGAGACAACTGCTTATACAAATTAGTTGACTGTTGGCTCATGAATTCGCTACTACTTTTATTGATATGCCAGGCTTCATCTACTATAGAGGCCTTTCTTCATTGCTGCATCTGTATAACATGAATCTCTAGCAACCACCTCAGCATTCTGTCATTCTGTATAATTTCCTGTGGGACTCTATGCGCAACGAATGTTGATGGTTCAATGGAATAACTGTTGTTTAACATGAATGCTTTTCACCAAACACGCTGAAATAACTGTAAGAATGCACAATTCTTTAATAGACAACCTGTGTGGCACTTCTGCTTTAATTTGATTGAGATTTCATTGAAATTTGATTTGAGAAGCCCGAGATTATATTTGAAAAGAAGGTTAGAACATAAAGGTAATGTTTTTTAAATGCTTATATGGAAAAATAAGCTGACAGAGATGCTATGCAGATGCAGATGGTGGATATCATGAACGATAACTTTTAGTGAGTGAGTGAAACAACTTTATTGACGATCCGGCATAAAGGGGGAAGGGGTAGGGGGATCAAAGCGAGACACTAGCGTGCTCGGACGTCCCGGAGCAGCAACCTACTCGCGTCAAACCCGTGGGGACGCCGCTTTCGGCCGCTGGCGTTCCAGGATGCTAAGCATGTGCTGGACCACGTCTCTTTGATTTCCTGGCTCTCGGCTGATAATTTTGCTGCTTATGGCAGTTGGCATTACTTCTTGGTTACCCGGCGGTGGTGCACAGTCCCAAAAGAGGTGTCTCTGGGTGGCTCGCGCCTTCTTGCAGTGTTGGTATACATCAGTGGTGTAAACCTCCGGGCAAACGTGCTTTGCCCAGACGGGGGTCCATATTGCTTGTACTTGCAGCTGCTGTAGTGTGGCTGCTTCTCTGCGTTGTAGGTCTCGGTGAGGCGGTGGGTAGAGACGTCTGCTCGTTCTGTACCACTGCAGAACGTCGGCGTAGGTTGTGATAAAATACTCTCCGTCTTCGGCATCGGGTCGTTGCGGCTCCGAGGAATGCGTTGACAGAGACCCGCGGCTAGTTAGCGCGTGTGCCTCCGTATCTGCCTCCCCGTTGCGGTTCGGGCCCACGTCCAGCTCCCCGGCGTGCGCAGGGAACCACTTGACGGTAATGTTGGTTTCCGGTCTTGCTATAGTTGAACATACTCTTGCAGTGGTTCCATGGACGTTGTTTGTAGCAAAGTTGGCTATTGCCGTCTTCGAGTCACTGAGGACCGTGCGGCAATCCGGGATCGCTAGTGCCAGTGCGATTGCAAACTCCTCGGCTTGCGTGGGCGACTTGCACCGTATGCTTCCCGACGTTGTGAGTACTCCAGTGTCTGCTGCGATGACTGCTGCTGCGTACGTGTTTGGCCGGTGGGGATACTTCGCCACGTCCACGTAGTACGCGCGCGGATTGTTGGCGTGACCTTTTGTGAGGGCCTTGGCTCTCGCCGTTCTTCTTTCTTGGTGCACTTGTGAATGCATGTGCTTCGGTAAGGGTGGAACCCTCAGTCTTTGGAGAACGTCCCGGGGTAGCTGCTTTGCTACCTCCGGAGTCGTCGCTGGCGCGTTGATTCCGATGCGCTGTAGTATCGTTCTTCCCGTCCTGGTCTGGGACAGGCGGTGATACTGCGCCGTTCGCTGGGCTTCTGCGATTTCTTCCAGTGTGTTGTGAACGCCCAACGCGAGCATGCGTTCTGTGTTGGTGTGGGGGTATAAGCCCAGGGCCGTCTTGTACGCCTTTCTGATCATCGCGTCAAACTTGATCTTCTCCGCCGCTTTCCAATTGTGGAACGACGCTACGTAAGAGATGTGGCTGACTGCAAACGACTGGGTGAGTCGTAGTAGACTGTCTTCTCGCATGCCCTGGTGCCGCGTGGCCACCTTCTTGAGTAGGCGGGTGGCCAGCGAGAGCTTTGCGTAGAGCTTCTGTACCGTCACGTTGTTGCGGTTCAAGTCCTGGAGGTGCAGCCCCAGAACTCTGAGCGTCTGCACGTGCGGTATCGGCGTTCCGTCTTGGGTTACCACGTTGATGTTCTGCGTTGTCGGGCGTCGCGCACTTCGCGGTGAGATCACTAGCAGTTCCGACTTGGTTGGTGGACATATGAGTCCGGTGGGTCGTAGGTGTTCTTCTACGGCGGCGACGGCTTCTTGGAGGGCCGCCTCAATCTGGCTGTCGCTTCCTCCCGTTGACCACAGCGTGATGTCGTCCGCGTAGATCGTGTACTTGATGTTTCTAACGCGTTCCAATCTTCTTGCAACGCCTATCATGACAAGGTTGAACAACAGAGGGGAGATCACCGAGCCCTGCGGTGTCCCCGTGCTCCCCAGCTGCTTGAGCGGTAGTTGTAGTTCTCCTGCCACAAGCCGCGTGGTGCGGTTGGTCAGGAAATCTTTGATGTAAGCGAACGTCCTCTCCCCCATGTTGAAGTGGGACACCTGCCGAAGGACGGCCAAGTGGTGTACGTTGTCGAATGCTCCCTGGAGATCCAGTCCGAGCACCGCTCTGTTATCCAACGTGGGAAAGTGTCTGTCCACGATTTCGTTCTTGAGCAACAGCATAGCGTCCTGGGTACACAGTTTGGCCCGGAACCCCAGCATTGTATGTGGATATGTGTTGGATTCTTCCAAATAACGTTGCCATCTGTTGAGTACGACGTGTTCAAGCACCTTGCCCACGCACGACGTTAGAGAGATGGGTCTCAGGTTGTCTATGCTGGGTGGTTTGCCCGGTTTGGGGATCAGGACCGTTTTCGCGGTCTTCCATTGTTGCGGTAGCTTGCCTGTCCGCCAGCACTGGTTGTAGTACTTGGTGAGGGCTTCGATTGTCGTGTCGTTCAAGTTCCTCAATGCCTTGTTGGTGACGTGGTCCGGTCCGGATGCTGATTTACAGTTGATTGTTTGTAGAACCGCTCGCACTTCCCATTCTTCGATGTCGGCATCTAGTCTCTCGTTGGTTGCCCCTTCGTAGCTGGGGAGTGGGTCCGTTGGCGTTACGGGGAGATACTTGGCGTCCAGGCGTCGTTGCACCTCAGCCTCTCCCATTTCTTTGACGGCTTTGTGAATTGTCTTGTTCAGCATGTAATGCTGAGCTCCCTTGGTTGTCTGATCGTTGAGCAAGTGGCATAGCAGGCGCCACGTCTTGCCTTTGTGTAGTTGACCGTCCGCTTCTTGACACACTGCGTGCCACTGCTGTCTGCAGAGGACTGCGCTGTGATGCTCGATGTCTCTGTTGAGTTGTGCTATACGTTTGCGTAGCTTTCTGTTGTGGCGTTGACATTTCCAGCGCCGTATCAGCGAGTTGTGGGCTTCCATGAGGTGCGCTAGTCTGCTGTCCAGCATCGTAGCCTCCGGCTCCGCTTCTACCGTCTGAGTGGCGTCTTTGGTCGTGGCGTTCAACATGTTGGTCCATGCTTCTATGTTTTCAATGGTTTCCGTAACGTTGTCTTCTAATTTCTTTCTGTACTCGTGCCAGTCGATGATTTGCTGTTGCTGTGCTCTTTGCGTGTTCTCTGCGATAGGTATTGTAATTTCGAGTATGCAGTGGTCACTTCCCAACGTCTCCCCGGTGTTCCGCCACGTGACTCTACGCAGTGCTGAGGCCGTGCTTATGAAAGCGAGGTCCGGGTTTGTGTCTCGCTGCGACGACGTTCCGTTTCTCGTAGGTGCGTTGGGGTCGTTTAGCAATCGGTAACCTGCGTCCATTGTTTCGTCGTAGAGACTGTGGCCCTTCGCCGTCGTGTATGGATACCCCCATACCGTATGTTGAGCGTTGAAGTCTCCACACAGTAGGGTTACGTTGGAGCCCGCGAGCTGTTGCGCTTTGTGCACAAGGGTGCGGAATTTTTGCTGGAAGTGCTTCGGATTGCTGTACACGTTGATTATAAAAGTGCTTTCACGGCGCTTGCGCTTCCCGGTGACGATTTCAACCGTGCTGTGCTCGATGGCGCCGTTGGGTAGCAGCTCGTGATCTATTGAAGTTAGATTCTTCTTTACCAAAGTGCAGACCCCCTGCCCTGCGCCTTTCCCAACTGTTCGTGCGCGGGGGGCTTCGCAAAGGATCTGTACCCCGGTAACGTCGGTGGGGTTTCACTGTGCATCTCTTGTAGTATTATAACGTCGGGTCTCTTGGTACTTTGTTTTATGTACTGTTGTAACGATGCTTTTCTCCCCTGTATGCCGTTGGGATTCCATTGCCATATGAGGAGATGATGCTGTTGTGTCTGTGCTCTGTTTCTGTGGTTAGCGGTGCCTGTTGCCGTTGTCCCGTCCATTATTGCGGTTGGGTGAAGGCCTGTTGGGGGATTAGTCCTGACGCCGTCAGCGCGTGTATTAGTGCATCCAACTTAGTCTGTATTCCTTGTATGGTAGACTGCATGCCATGTACGGGTGTCACCAATGTGTCGAGGCGTGCGTTGGTAGCATCGAGGCGATCGTTAGTAGCTTTGATGACTTGGCTCAGGGTTTCGTAGTTGGCTTTCATGGTCTGTTCTAGTCGATCTTGACGTTCTTCTAGGCTGTCCAGTCTAGCGTTGACTCTTCGTTCACGTGCGTATTCGAGCGCTCGCTTCTTGGGTGCCGGTTCGCTTGTCCTAGCAACGTCGATCGTTTCGGGTTCTGCGCTGTTAGCATCCGTAGTAACTGGGACTTGTACCTCCATGGCTGAGTTTGTGTTGTTTTCCTTTGGCGTTGGGGGTCTTGGTTGACTCTGCGGCGGCGACAGTGGCGGTGGCATGCCTACTGCACCGCGCCTCACGGCACAGTGAAAGGAGTAATCCGTGGCATCGCAGTAGAGAACACTGCCGAAGATCTGCACGATAACTTTTAAAAGTTTTGAACAAATTAATGGCTGCATTAAATGGGCAGAAGTAAATGAAATAGACAAGCAAAAAGCAAGAGAAAGAAAAGCACCGTGGAAGTTGGGTAGTGTGCAAGGTAGTAATGACACAAAAAAGTAAAAGTGAGTAGTAATGACACAAAAAAGTAAAAGTGAGTTAAATAATGGCAGGTCTTGAAATTAATCGTAATGATTCAGAAGAAAAGGCCATAAAAATAATAGAAGATTTCGTACATTTCTTAGCAACGTAAGAGGGAAGCGGCTGTTAAGTGATATTTCACCCTGTCAAGCATTTTTTCCTGGTACGCTTTGCCCATGATTGCGCTCTCTTGTGCAGCAACTGTGTTCGCTTATAAGTTCTTCCCCACCTGTCCTACTGGCCCTTGAGTGTTTTGAAGCTACCCCAAGTGCCTATAATGGCTTTCTTACGTTCTTGCTAATGTATATACTTCTAGGTATTGCAGCTTTCCTACAATGACATACAATGACAATTCATGAGACATCGCTGTTCTTCTGTTTTTTGATTATGCAGCATTTTGCAAAAACATGAAATCAACGAGGCATGTTATAGCTACTGTCAAAATCTAAGCATGCCCTTTTCAACATACCCAAACTTTTACCCAGATGCCTTGTTTGAATCTCTTGGTGTAATTATTGGGCCTCCCTACTGCACTTTTTGTGACACTCGAGATATTACAAAATAGGCAGTACAAAGCTTATGGTATTTCTTACCTTTATCCCGCAGGTGTTTGAATCTATCTGGAACCTGCTAAAGGGCAACATCAGCGTCGTTCTCAGCCTGGTTACGACGACAATCTCAATCTTGTTTGGCGGTGGTACCGCAGTTCTCAACTTCGTGCTGAATTTTGTGAGTATGCAGCTTTTCTTATTGTTGTGTTTTGAGTTCACTTCAACGCATCAAACTCTGTTGTAGTTTTTTTTTCTGAGCTCATTTGTTGAAGGAAGCTGACTTATCCATAAAGAAAAGGAAGCCTAAGCATGCCTCTGCATTGGCAAATTAGGCTCACAATATAGGAAAATTGTGTAGAAGTGACACCTTTGTATAAGATGCACCCTCCACCTTTTACAACCTTCATGGGAAAAAATTATATTTATGTATGACACACATCTGTATAAGACGCATCGATCCTTTACTCGGTCAACATGATAAAAGACGATACATGCAGAGTACATTCATTGCGAAATGCATAGTCATGCTGAGCACTGAATATCTGTAAGCAGTTGAATAAAGCTTGTAAGCAATGCTGTCCTGAGGCGTAGGAACCCAATATTTATTCCGCTGGATTCGAAGCCACATCCTCTGGGGCACTCAAAAGTTCTTACAGCTTTGTCGGTAGCATCGCTCGGCTGCCGTTGTCAGCCTCTGAACAGCTCTTTGATGTGGTGTTGCAAGCACCTTGAAACACATCTGTGGCATTGCCCCTACAACATTATGGGGCTTGGCAGGAATACAAACAATGAACGAACTGCACGGTCAAGACCTGCACACACTTATGCAAAACGTAAATGGCGACCGGAAGCCAGAAGCTACGGCTACTGCTTGACTGCAGCGACATCTTGCTTGAAAACTGATGATGATGTTAACGAAGTGGTACTTTTGTTTTTGTAACTGGTATTGCGAGCACTGCAACATTACAATGAAACGTTGTGGTGCCCCTTTTTCATTTAAGCCTCAGCTCCACGGGTATAATGCTACGTTTAAACATGCTATTTCAACAGTACAATAGGGTGCATGACAGTGGTGGCTTTTATTGTGACCATTATTTCCGTGATTGTTGCACTGCTTGAACAGCTAGTAGTTGAGATCTAAGACCACATCTGCTTCATTATTACAAGATATTTTCTTAAGATTGTTGTTGCACTCGGTCTATATTACTGTCGAATTAAATATAAACATATCGGGGTCATTGAATTGCATGAATGTTTGCGTAGGTAAGATTCTGTTATATAAAACACAGCAGTAAAAATATTGAAAGAAGGGTGTGTTTTATACACTGGGAAATATGGTACGCAAAAGTCCCGGCCCTCACTAAAAAATTTTAGCACTTCCAGCATCTCTACAGGGTTATATGGACACAAAATATGTCAATAGTAGCATTTGGTAATGATAGGTTCCATACAATTCTTTGCACCTTGTCCTGTCACAAGCTCTAAGGTCCAAGCTTAAAAAAATTATGTAGCAGTGTACTTGTGTGCAGGGGCCTCTATTCATGTTGGAAATGAGAAATTCTGATACTAATTCATCTTTGGTGATATTTAATGTTTGGATAACAACAATTTTGGTTGGCATATTGCAATTTTTGGAAGCTTTTATTTTAGTTATAGGTTATAGCCATTCCTGTGCTAATTTTCTAAGTGAGCTGCCCTCGATTTGTCTCAAAATTAATTTGGTCGCACTTATAATGCTGTCAGTCTTTTTCAACAAACGTCTAAGGCTTGGCAGTATAAGGTCATGTGGGTGTTGATAGATGCATTTCTGCCATCACGCACTCTGTGTGTGTGTGTGTGTGTGCATGCATACGAAAAAAAGTTCAAAACTGCTAGAACATGTATGTATTGTGTATGGTAGCTGATAATGACAGGAATCCACAAGAAAGGATGCCAACAGCATTATCTCATTGCTCAGCCATAAAATGTTTGACAGCTTTTGTTGTGCGGGATAGTCGAGGCTTTCATAATGATAAACTAAAGAAATTGACAGAACGACATGGAGTAGAACTCTGAACATAATGTACATGCATGCGTGTGTATGTATTATTGTTTGTAGGGGTACAAAAAAATGTAGGCCTTCTGTGCTACTGAGATTTTCGTTGTTTTTCTTGCAAGCTTGCCCATTCAGGGTCAAACACGACATTGTTCACCTTCTTTGCGGTTGCTGCTGTGAAATTTGCCATCAACTTCTTTGGCTGTCAACTGTCAGCGAAGCTTTTTTTTATATACCTTACCAGGTTTGCTTGGTAATCATGGGATGTGTCTCACATACAGCTTGCACGTTAAAATGCATTCACTGAAAGCACTGCACCAATGCCTTCGGAATACATTGCCATGCTGCAGTGCACCAACTCATGCAGAACACTGTCATACACAGTGGAAACATACTCATGTGGAAGTGCTTACAGGCAAACCTTGCGGCTTTGAGTCACACTGTAAACTTTACTAGCACTTTTAATTTTTTGCCCATCAGGCGGCACTTACCAGTTGTGTTTCTTACAAGCCCTTGCTTGTGTGTTGTTGCCTGCAGGTCGTTTTCATGACTGCGCTCTACTACCTCCTGCGTGCAAGCAAGGAACGCTACAAGCCACTGGATCTCTTTGCTAGCATGTTGCCAGGCTCAGCTAGCCGCCTGGGTGAAGCGGTCGAGGAAGCTGTGGCAGGCGTCTTTGCAGCCTCTTTCAAGATGGCTGCATTTTATGGTCTCTACACGTGGCTTATACATACGCTATTTGATGTCAAGATGGTGTACATTCCCACTGGTGAGCACTTACATTGTAGAATACGATAGTTAATATGGTAAGCTGCGTTTTGGATGACATGCCAAGTTCATAAGAATGCTGGGAAAGTGGAAACCAGGTGTGGCACTTGTGTTTCACTCGTGAACCGCACTTAATAACCATAGCAGAAACAGTGGGAGAAACTTTAATGGAAGCAGAGTGGAAAGAAAGGCGTGAGTAGTGTCAAACTAGCCAATGAAGAATGACGGCATAGTGAAGTCGACGAGGGTGGAACATTCTGTTGTTCTAACTGTTGCGATGCAGCAACAGTTAGTATTATAATTTGACTTGCAATTCCATCTGAAGCAGGTTTAAGGAGGAAATATCAGTGATGGCGTGGCATTTGCTACAAGCATCTACAGTAGACTCGTTAAACAGAACCTGAAGAGACCAGGAAAATGTGTTCCATTTAGCTGGAGTTTCATTTACTCAGAGATGCACTGGGGTGGAGAATCCAAATATGAAACCAATCGTGCTGGAGGCAGTTGTTTCATTTAAGCAGCAGTTTAGTTTAACAGATTTCTGTTTAATAAGTCTGCTTTATACACTATGACTTACTGTGGCTGTCTGTCTGAGGTGAGTTGTCCCTCTTCTTTTTATCCTAACAGCACTGGCATCCCTGTTTGGGGCAGTGCCTTTCATTGGTGCATACTGGGCTTGCCTGCCAGCCGTGCTGGAGCTGTGGCTGGTTCAAGCGCAGCGCCTCAAGGCACTCCTCATGCTCATCTGCCAACTGGCGCCCACTTACTTCGTTGACTGCGCCATCTATGCCGAGATTAAGGGGCAAGTATTTCTCTCTCCCGTGTCCCATTCACAAGTGCTAGCTACACAGCTGTTGGCTTAGTCAAATGAGTTCAGTCTGGAACACCAGGCAAAAGAATCAAACAGGGCGGAACTGAACTGAAAACTAACTGCATTCTCATTATATGAACTTTGCTTATGGGACACTGTCATGGGTGTCTGGAGGAGATTGCAAAGGGGAGGAGCTACCCCCTCTTGGGATTCTAGATATTTTTCTATGCAGTAGCAATAAGCTAAACAGCTTGATTAGCGCAGTCATGACTCGCTGTTCATGTGAACAGCCTTCAGGATTGCTAGCCAACTTTTCACGTTGTATGGTCATGTCATAAAAGTTTGGTTAGCTGAGGTGAGTGCCCCTCACCCCAGCTAATGTTGTTTTTTGATGCACCTTTCTGGAAAAATTCTGAGGATGCCCTTGACACTGATGTACATATTAAATTTAACGGGTATGTACCAGTAAAGCATTCTTCCAATATTTTTCCTTCATTACTTATTTGGCAGAAGAATTGCAGAGGGAATGAAGGCCATTCCTGCGCCTGTCAAATTACACGTCCAAGCCACTGTGCCAGATTCCAAACTTTTTTACTCCACTTAGAGATTTTGCTGTGTACAGAACATTGTGGGCTTAAGTTCCTGGTTTCTTTCGATTGAAGTGAGACAATACTCTTCTTACTAAACAAGTGCCCTAGTTCTGAACCCACGTCTTCAAAATACATTCTAATCCTGGTAAAATTGACAAATTTTGGTGTTTGAGTAGCCTTAAACCTAGATTTAGGTGCATTTTGACATGAACTTTTGTTATAACACTTAATTCTTGTAGCATAGAAGCTTTTCTATGTTCGAAATTTGCATTGCACCTTTGCTATGAACGTACCGACCACATTACATAGGTCAATCTTGTCTCTTCCTTGCTGTGCAGGGGTGGTCATCCCTTTTTGACTGGGCTGGCGATAGCAGGTGGTGTCTTCTGCCTGGGTTTCCAGGGTGCACTGTTTGGGCCCATGCTTCTGTGTGTTCTCATTGTAGCCATGAAAGTGTACCGCTCTGTGATGCAATCCATGCCCGCTGGCTCAGGGGAACGGCGCTTCAGCTTCAAGAGGTGAGGCCGTCAATGTGACGTCGACCACACATTTTTGCCACTTATAAAGCCTGGAGTGGTACTCTCTCTTTGGACACTTCTTCTGTGCCTGTCGTTGGCTACAAAGAAGCATCATTTATAAGGGCTTTAAACTGCTTGTTTGTTGCACTAAAAAAAAAATTAAAAATGGGTGCTCCAGTAGTTTAACATCCTGGTTACTGAACACTGACTGCTGTTCAGTTTGCCATATAATTAGCACACCCCTGTTAGTTCGATCTTTATGTAAGGCAGATTCATAACATTCTCTCACATGTGTATATTTGAGGAAGTCTATATTAAGCTTTTGATGCAGGTTACACTGCATTGTGTATTGTTTAGGCCAAAAACAAAGGTACCAGCCTATTTCTTAACTTTCGTGAAATAAGATACACATGGAAGCCCCAGAGTAGATCTTTCCTGATTAGCAGCTCTCTTTAGTTAGCTGCATACTGGCTACGTGCATTTTGCTGCAGCATATGCTGAATGTTTTTCGGGTTTTTAACTGCATTCACGCTGCTTGTAATTTGTTAACAAAGCCAATTTGTCAAGGAAGTAAAAAATTTGCCTGTTCCTGCTGCGAGAACGTTGCAAAGAATTAGCATTAAGGCAGTAGTATAGAAAACTATGCTGGCACCAAACTGCAGGTACTATAGGCTCACTAAGCATTAAACATGCAGGAATGTGCATTTGTAACATGTGTGCATATGTAAAGTCAAGTTCACGTCTTTAGGTGATGGCATGTTTGGAGACATGTCCACACATTGTAGTATGCAGGCTCATTTCACCATGTTCTGTGCGTTGACAGCTTTGCAGTCTGTCACAAGCAGCCTGTAATGAATGGGCTGCAATTTGAGCACTTCACAAAAAGGTCAAATGCTTTTGACATGATAAAACTTTACGTTCGGGTTCTCTTACTTGTTGCTGCTTGTCATCGCGTTGCTATGGCATTCTCAGCGCCAGGTGTCTCAATGAAAGGCCTTCTGCAGAACCTCGCAGATTGCACTGTAGGTGACTGCTGTCAAAAAGGTCTCTGTTGCATATGCTGCGTTGAGACCCACATTTCACGGATGCACACTTTCCTAAGCGACTATATCTGTTCCTTCATTATTGTAACTATGCAAGAGTATTTCTTTGTGCAATGCCAAGTTGCATGCATCAAAAGTATGCGAGAACATCTCTCTGTCTTGCTTGTGACAGACTTTTCATTGCAAAAGAAGTGGATTTTATGTTTTTACAAGTTGAATGCATGTCTTGGCTGCCAGGTGTGGCACTGTGTTTGTGGAATATATTATCAAGGTGCCCCCACATCACTGGGAAAGCAGAGCACAGAGTGACGAGCTAGTTTACACTAACTATGTTGAGAATAACTTGATGCACTGTAGTGATGCATTGAACTACGCATATGAATTGCTGGCACCCACAACTGACAGAACTTGTTAGAAACTGAAGGCAATGCTAGAGTTATGCCCTAGCACCCTTACACGTCAAGTCTGCACCTGTACACCTGGCATGTTAGGGTGTTCGAAACGTTTCATCTGCCATGTAATTTTCTTCGTTTGTTGAATCTGAGTAGAATGCAGCCTTAGTTTGCCAACCTAACATTCGTGAGAAGCGTTGCTTTCAAGAAGACCGGCATACGCATAAATAGCAACCAACTCATCACTGCAGCAGCACTATTTAAGTTTACATAAACATGTTTGCAGTGCAAGTGCAAATAATTAGGTGGCTTTCTGTAAAGTTTTGTTCAGCACTCAATGAGTTGCTGTTGCATGTGCACAACAGCAGTGAATGGAAAGTCTGCGTTCAAAATGTGTTTGTGTGAAGCGTGGGTCTTGACAGCAAGTGTACAGTATTAAATGAAGCAGTGATACTGTATGATTTCTTGCTTGACATCCCTTGAAAATTTGTATTTCCAGTGCATGCCTTAATCAATGGCCTGTTTTCATACATTAGAACAAGTGACAGAGGGCGTAACGACAATCAAGACGTAGTAAATAGTGTGAATCGAGGTGACGGTTAAAATATTTGGTTAGCGGAATGACTATGTTTGGCCTGTTTTAAGTTGCATTTGCCAGAACAAAAACCTGACGGTTGAGCTCTTCACGCCATCCATGTTATTTTCAGTGAATGACATTGGTGGTTGCATTGGTGCTTTGCTTCTCCATCCTCCATTCAGCGAGCTTAAACCCCACGCTTGGTCCAGCTGGTGTATTTAATAGGCTGCAGTAGTGTACTCATTTGTGTTTTCTTTCTTTTGTATTATTCTGCTGATAACTCCCCGATAGGTGCTTGTGTACAAAACACTGAACTTGCATGTATCTTTAGTGCAGACATTTAGAGAATGCACATAATTCATGCTGCATTCATGAAAGACAAGCTGAATGTTTTCTAGATGGATAACATAATGTTTTCAGAACATCGACAGTGGCTTGTCATTTCAGGGTGCTTATACACAGTCGAATCTCGATAATTCGAACTCGAAGGGACCCGAACATTTGTTTGAACTAAAAGAAGTTAGAATTAACGAAAGCTAAATGAACGGAGGGCTCACCATGCAGTGGCACATGAGCAGCTAACACATTAGAGGGAAATTGCAAAATATTTACATTTACAAATCACACGACATCCATCATTAATTAAAGTAATCGGTGATGTGCGTCTGCACACATTTGCCTTGCAGCGAATCAATCAATTTTGCACGCAGTTTGCAAAGCATTTTAACTTCGGCTTCAGCATTCTCCTGGCAAGAGAAATAGCGAGCGGCTAAGTCCTGCGCCAACACTCTCTAAAGACGACGCCAACGAGTGCGTCTCCCCTCTTGCCCTCTGCTACACAACTGCAGCGTGGCCAGCACATGATGAGAAAGGAGGAGCTTCCTGCGAGAGGAGGAGCATATCGGCATTTGAGAAAGAACCAACACTCCACGGCAGCTTTTTTTTTTTTTTTTTTTTTTTTTGCTCTCTTTGCGCGCGGTGCTGAAAGGACAAGGGTCTCTACATTGATGTGGCAGGTACTGGAAAGGGGAAGCGTGGCACTCCGCGACAGCTTTCTTTCTTTTTTTTCTTCCTCTCTCTCTCTTCTCCTATCAATGCGTGCGGCATTGATAGGAGAAGGGTCTGTACATGGCAGGGACAAAAAAAAAAGGGAGAAGCGGGACACAGGCGCATTGAAGATCGGCATTTGAGGGAGCGCAAACATTCCGCTAAAGCCTTTTCTTTTCTTTTCTTATTTTCCTTCTTTGCGCGCAGCGTTGAGGATCGGAGGTGTTGTCGCGGGATTGGGCGTGGTAACGAGCGCATTTTTGAAGCGCGGTATGTCCGAATTAACCGTCGCAAGTGCTTGCGCGTTCGAATTACAGGACGTTTTCGACCATTGAAATACACATAAATTTGACGGGACCACAGTGTGAGTTCGAATTAACCGTCTTCAAATTAATGATATTCGATTGTACCATGTTTGCATGTGTGCAGCTGACACTGCCAGTTTCTTATAGCATGCTAGCTCAGGTAACACAGTACTGTCTTAATTAAGGGTGACCTAGGTTCTTTGTGGCTGTACTTCTGCAACTGATATTTTAACCTATCAAAACTTGTGTGATTGATCCTAGTGTGAGAATACTAGTGAGAAAACCTTGCAAGCAATCTTGCAGCTGCGTTGTATTTGCTGGTAGCATTCTGCGTACATAGCTTTCAGGCATACGTGCTCTAAAGGCTTTGTGCTAAAGTACTTTGCTTAGCCACTGTTTGAGGGAGAGTCACAGCTTGAGTTTTCTGGCAAAACCCCATTTGCTAGTTTGTTCATGATTACACCCTCTTGAGTGTGCATAAATGTGCTGGCCACTTTAAACCTAAGTCTAACACTAACATTACTCCTCATAATGAACATGGATACAAGGAATTATTCGGTTTAACGAAGTGAATATACTTATAGTACTGTTTTATTTCAATGGCATATTCTTCTCCAGTAGCAAAACTAAATATGTGGCCCAACATGGTGACATTGTGGTGAAACAACTTTGCACGTGGCTGCACATACATATTCTATCTCAAAAAAGTCAAATACAATTGTCGTTTGCATTTTTAGATCTGCATGCTTAGCTGGACTTCCCTATGGCACCACCATGCCCTAAAGTTTGTTTACAAAGGAACACGAGAATTTTGGGCTCCACGGGATGTGCTGTGGAATTTTCCCAACGTGATCTGCCCAATTAGTGCTGCAGGAATTCTGGTTGTAAACAAACTTGTGACCATATTGACTTGGCTTTTTAACTTTAGGTCTGACATGTAGTATTCTTGTATTGGGTGCGACTTCATTACAGTGACAAGGTTCAACTGCATTTCATGATTTTGAACCTTTGTATTTGTGAAATTTGGTCCTTCTGTGTGCAAGAGATATGTGGTAATATCCATAAAACTGCTAAAACATTTGTCAGTAATTCTTTAATGCTACTGTATTTCAGTGAGCCTATCATTCATTCATCACTTGCACTGCACTCTACTAGTGAACACGGTGCACTCTCACACAGTGTCAGGTGCTGCTGACTAAGCTGCTGAACTTGCCGTTGTGGTGAAAAGAGCTTGCAAAAGTCTGCAGTGGTGTGCGTACATAGTTTGGTGCTGGCTGTCTTTATCGTGCACGCAGCCGGGCTAGAACTCTTGCAGCAAGGGAGGCCTCGTTCAGTGCTCATCATCGCGGTTCACCGACCGAAGTGTACTTGCACGCTGTCGTCTTTCATTTTTGCTTCTTGCTGTTTTTACTTTTGGTTGTGGTGCCAATGGGTGTCGCTTCTGTTTAGGATGTTCACAATAGACTAGCGTGGCATGGTGCACATCACCCCTGTGGACACAAGGTGAGAGGCTCATCAGCTTCGTAAAAATTAGCCCGCTTCTTCTCTGTTTTGCAGACGTTCTATTGCTCTTCCTTTTTAACACTGCCCTCCTCCCTGTTTGCCCGTTCTCCTGGCTGCCCACGTGACTGATTGCGTGCATGCTAATATGCATCACAGCCTGTGATGCTCTTTAACTGTTTCCTTACTAATGAACAAAGTGCCAAGTTACACTGATTCTAGGAAGAGTTCAATTTCTGTACAACTTTTAACAAAGTGTGTTTGTTTGGACAGCCACTCAGAAAAGTGGGAGCATGCACTGACAAAAGGATGATGAATTGTTTTTAACTTTAGCGTACTGAAGGTCAGTGTCGTTTACTATAAATGATGAAAAGCTATTTCAAAAGTGTGCACTGTGCACAACACATACAATTTTAAGAGCTGTTAGATACACATTGCTATACAGATGCATTTATTACAGTTTTTGTGGACAGCTAGTAATGTTATTGGTTTGGATTCAATAATTATTATTGCCTTTGATTTGTGTTTGGGCTAAAAAATTAATTATTGGTTTATATACCAACCACAAAACCATATTTTTTATAACAAGCTGGGCAAAATCGCTTGGGATGTAAAAAAAAGCACAAAAAATATAGACAAGGACAGAGGAAGAGCATGAACATTCCATGCATGAACCACCAACTAGCCCAACTTTCGTTGTTATGGTCAAGCTTCGCTGGCTAGAACCAATAAGGTCTACATAATCCTTGTTACTGCTGTCACTATTTACCTTCAGTGGTAGATTTGAGCTCAGCTTTGTACAAGGAGGAAAATAATAACAATAAAAGGCATGGTGCGCTATACAAAAATGTGTTTGAACAGCTGTGCACTGTACTAGGCTTCATTGGTTATGACTGTCAAATTGAAGCAGCTGCCAAAGAATGTAGCCAAAATAATTTGACAAAAGTTTTAATCTAGTCAATTAATATGATGACAAAATCTCAGTCAATGACTAAGGGAATTGGTCAATGAGCACAGTTTTTTTTTTTTTTTTTTGTCATTTGCCAAGGAAACTGCATCCTGCAGTTTTGTGTTGTGAAATAGTACGCTCGGGGTCTGGGATGAGAAAAGGCAGAAATTAAGAAGGGAAGAAGTATGCCTCTATGTCAGTAGTGCCAGTTTGCATGATTAGCCGAAAATTGTCACCTAATTTTTGAGCAGCTTTGCAAGAAAGCTGTTAATTGCTTTTCATTGGTGCTGTAAGGAAAGAGTTATACCTTGCTATCCCAAGTTTTCATTGTTGTCGTGCAACTCTGTTTGGCGGGTACAATTTAGATTACTGAAGCTATTTGTGACCGCACTGTCACGCATCTATGCAGGACCCACACAACTTTTTGAAAGCATTTGAGCAAGGCTCATTTGCAAAAAGTATGCAATCACGGCATAGTTCCAGTTCTAATATGTGGGGCAGGACCATGGGAAATAAGAAAGCAACTAGAGAAAAGGTTGAAGGCAACGCAGCATGCAATGGAAAGTAAAATGGTTGGAGTGAAATCTAAAAAATCTGAGGACGGCAGAATGGGTCAGGGAATAAACAGGAGTAGCAGATGTCCTAGTTGACTTCAAGCGAAAGAAATGGACCTGGGCTGGCCACGCAATGCATACAATAGACAAGTGATACACAGTAACAAAATGGTTACTTAGGGATGAAAAAGTGAGTCGAGGAAGGCGGCAAATCAAATGGAGTGATAAAATTTCAGAAGTCTGTAGAGATAATATAAAATGAACTCGCACAGGAGAGGATAAACTGGAGATCATTGGTAGGTGCATTCGTCCTGCTGTGGATTAAGACAGACTGGAAATGATGATGATGATAACATGCGCAGAAATGTAAAGTGCACACTAAGCAACCGATTGCTGCAGATTGTTGGACTGAAAAAAATTAGAATGACTTAGATATACATCATATCGTATAAGACAAAACTGGCAATACAGTGCCTATTTCATCGTACAAACGCAAATGCTGTCAGCTTGTGCTCACGGTGACCAGGTTCATGCCATTGTTTTGTACTGCCATACATCAATGCGTGCAGCAGCCTGAATAGCAAACATGAACTCATTTTTACTAAGCGTGTCTTACGAGTGAGCCTGAATCACTATTGACTAAACTCTTGCTTCACTGGAAAGCCATAGTTTAGATTCAACATTCGTTTGAACTGGGTAGCTTTAAAATGCCCTAGAAAAGTAGAAAAGCTGTAATGCTATGAGTATTGTTTGAGATTTCAAGCTATCAATCTGAGTAACCATCATTCAACTGTATATTATGAATGCGCAGTGTACTAGTAGTAGTAGTAGTAAAAACTTCGTAGTTTTTTAATTGTGAATTTCAATAGTGTCAGCCATCAGCCAAGTTGATCACTGTAGCAAGTTACAGTAAATTTTGACCTATTGCATTACTCAGTTTTTGTTAATTTCTTCAGTCAGCTTGTAGTGGCAGTTTTTAGGTTAGAGCTTTCTCCAACGCTTTTGATTATTTTCTTATTGTAATTCCAAGTTTGCCTTAGAATGGCTTGCACTCGCTTATATCTATAACTGTCATCAGGCACAACAGTTAGTTAACCTTAAATGTAGTGTTTACTCTGTTTCTACAAAGTGAACACCATGACAAAAAACATACAAGCTCTTACTCTCATAGCTCTGAAGCGTGTCAACTTCAGAAATGCATTAGAAATGCTCTGGTTGGGCATCTGCTGAATTATTTTAAAATGAATAACGCAAGTAATTTAGTCAATGTTTGTAACTCTGCACAGTGCCTGTGTTCAGTAACGCCTTATCTGATAGATCTATTTAGTCATCAGTTATTTCTTTTTTTTCCCCATAATTGCAAAAGATTAGGAAAATAGCGCATGTCTGATAATATAACTTGAGTCTAGACACAACACGAAAAAGGAAAACTGGCAACCCTGCAAACACAGGAAACCAGTGTTCAGTAAGTTCCTAGAGCGTGCTACCAGCAGGCCATGTTGGAAGAGTCTGTTGCACTTATCAGAAAATGCATTGAGTGGACAACGATAACAGGTTTTCCCTCACATTATTCTAAGATTAAGAGACTCATTCGTTGTCATATTGAACCTATTATGTTGTGCCTTTAAAGAGCAGAAATTTCCCTTAATGGTTCTCGTACACGAAAGTATTTTGTTCATTTGAGTTTGAAATTATTAGTAAGCCATATTGTATATCAATAAGTGCTGCTGTAATGGCAGGTGTTGTGTTCACAGAGTACCAGTATGATGCATTGTGGTAGTGAAGTCAGATATCTGCTCCCAACAGTTGCTAGAGTTGCCTCCTTCAAACGTAACAAATATTGAACAAATCATTTGGGCAGTTAACCACAGTTGCCAGATTGTTTATGCATTTTCATATCTTTAGAGTGGGAAGGGTCTAAACTATTATATCAGTGTGAAGTTTACGGTTTTATAGAGGCCTTTGGCCATAGCATGGGAACTGAAAGCATGTGTTCTTACAGTAAACTAACCACGTGCATTTTGCTTACCTCTCCTGATTCATCAATTTTTACAATACCCATACCCCACCTGTAACTTTTTTCTCGTTTTCAAGACAAGTGTGTAATCTTGTACTTATTCCATAAATGAACAAATATATTCGTAGTATGTAGCTTGTCAAGGCTAGCTTAAACGTCATGCACCAGCTTTGACCGATTATGTGCTCACAAATATTAGTTCACCTTATTCTCTTAGCTTGGCTGTAGTTTCTTAATTAACCAAACTAGCTAGTGCGACATAGAGTATTTGTATAGTATAAGCATGTTGTTTGCTTTTTATAAATGTGCTTTTATATGTCTTGCTATTTGAACATATTGCATCAAAATTCATAATTGTAGTAGCATGTTGCGTACAATCTCGCATCATTTTATAGTGTTTCCCAGTACCAACTGTTGCTATGTCACATTGTCGTAAATAATCACAACTCACTGAACCCATTACCTGTGCATAAAGGAAGGATGTCTGTTTAATACATTACTGCCATGTCCAAGCAACATTATACATTGTTCTTTGCCACTTCAGAAGCACCACTTCCGATGGGGAGTGCCTTATTGACAAGCATGTACTCTAGCTTTGCTTGTGAACTGTAGTCTGGAGATATCGTGGACAGAGAAGCACACAAGTAATCTAAGTGTTTCTTAATCATACCACTGCACAATTTTATTGATTACAGATAACACACATGGCAAACCATTCTCAAGGAAAAACACTTTTTGAAAAATCACTTTTAAGAAGTAATTTGTAAGACTTTGCTTGTGAAGTTTGAACATTGTACTTTTACAGGTAAAAAATGTACCTAGCTGAAAACAGAATTGCAAACTAAAACACGACAAATTTTATTTTTTTCAGCATCATTAACTTGTGATAGCTTTAAATTTACACACCTGAGGGCCGCTTTCGAAGTCTCACATTTCGATATTGCACGCAAGCTTTTCTTTCGTAAACAACTTTACCAATTTCTTATCAATGGAGCAAACAGAAAACAAGAAGGGGGGGGGGGGGGTTCAGCAATGTGCTCAACGTGTCTGTATTTGGCTCTTAAATTCACAGTCATTATATTACCTGTTTTTTTTCTGTCCAGTTCTATGGTGTTTGGTACATCCGTGCACGAAACTTTGTCTGCTTAACATTTTCCAGTTTAAACCATATTTCTCACTCATATGCAGAAGGATATTGTCACGATAAATCATAAGTACTGGAGGTTTATTGAACCACCGAATAGGTAGCGCTGGGACGATGCGTCAGTCATGGCTGGCTCTCGAGTCGAGAAGAGGCACCCGATGTTCTTTCTTTCCTCCAGATGGTAGAGCCGCTCTTGCAGTCGACCCACTACGTGTAGGTGGCATTATCCCCCCTTTCGAAAAGAAAAAAAAAAAGTCCCAAAAGAGGGAAAGAAAATTGCATAGCACCACACCGATGTTACGACATAGGCACATGAAAAAAAAAAATTTGGATAGAGTAAAAGTAGAAATTAACGAGCGTGCCAATATAGAAAAAATCAGTGAACAAAGAATCAAGTTGACAAAAATAAATAAATAACACAAAGAACAGTGTACGGCAACGAAAAAGTTACGAACAACGCGCAATAAATGGTTTCATGCGCAACACATGAACGACGTTCGGCCGCGGTCGTGTCTTGCTCCGTGCCTGCGATGTTGAGTCAGGAACCACTTCGTAGTTCACGTCACTGACGCGGCGTAACTTTTTATATGGGCCAAAGTACCGGCTCAGTAACTTTTCACTAAGGCCACGGCGGCGGACGGGCGCCCATACCCAAACTTGGTCTCCGGGGTTGTAAAACACTTCTCTGTGGCGGATGTTATAGCGCCGTGCATCTGCCTGCTGTTGCTGAACGATGTGTAGTCGCGCGAGCTGCCGGGCTTCCTCAGCACGCTCTGTGAATTCATAGGCGTCAGTTGCTAACTCGTCTTCGTCTTGACACGGTAGCATAGAGTCCAGCATGGTCTGCACTTCGCGGCCGTAGA
Organism: Rhipicephalus microplus; assembly: GCF_043290135.1. Classification (NCBI taxonomy): domain Eukaryota; kingdom Metazoa; phylum Arthropoda; class Arachnida; order Ixodida; family Ixodidae; genus Rhipicephalus; species Rhipicephalus microplus. The sequence continues at coordinate 114,674,881 of NC_134703.1, read as the reverse complement.
GAAGCCGAAATGGCGTGAATCGCGTGGTCTCTTGCACGGCGGTATTATACGCGAATGTCATGTAAGGTAAAATTCGATCCCATGTTTTGTGCTGTACGTCGATGTACATTGAGATCATGTCTGCGAGGGTCTTATTCAGTCGCTCTGTAAGTCCGTTGTTTTGCGGGTGGTACGCAGTTGTCCTTCGGTGTCTGATGTTGCTCAGTTTGAAAACTTCATCGGTAAGCTGCGCCGTGAATGCCGTCCCTCTGTCCGTTATTATACTGGAAGGAGCACCGTGTCGTAACACGATGTGGAGCATGAAAAATTGTGCTACCTCAGAAGCTGTGGCTCGTGGGACCGCCTACGTCTAAGCGTAGCGTGTCAAATAGTCGGTCGCGATGATCACCTATTTGTTGCTGTCCGCAGACAGGGGAAATGGCCCGAGAATGTCCATGCCGACTTGGTCGAATGGCGTGCAAGGTGCTTCAATGGGCTGAAGCAAACCAGGTGGCTTAACAGATGGTTGCTTTCGGCGCTGACATTCCCGACAGCTCTTGACGTACTTCTTGACGCTTGCCGAAAGTCCTGGCCAATAGTACCTCTCGCTCACTCTGGCAAGTGTCCGTGAGTATCCCAGATGACCGGATGTGGGTTCGTCATGGCAAGCAAAGAGGACGTCGTCTCGCATGTCTCGAGGAACCAGCAGGACGTAGGCACGGTTGTTCGAACGAGCGTTCTTCTTGTACAGCACACCGTCTCGAAGGCAGAACGACGGCAAGGAACGGAATAAATTACGTGGTATGATTGTGCCCTGGCCTTCTAAATGATCGATGATCGGACGAATCTCTGCGTCATCCCGCTGCCAGTTGCTCAAGTCTGATGAGCTAATGGCGCCCAGGAAGCCTTCGTCTTCCTCTGCTTCCTGACTGACGACATGAAGGGGTGCGCGTGACAGTGTGTCAGCGTCTTCATGCTTACAGCCGGACTTATGGACGATGGTGACGTCAAATTCCTGCAGCCGCAAGCTCCACCGTGCTAGCCGTCCTGAAGGGTCGGGCAGGCTTGCCAACCAACAGAGGGCGTGGTGGTCCGTCACTACCTTGAAAGGACGACCATAAAGGTACGGGCGAAACTTGGTGATTGCCCACACGACTGTGAGGCACTCTCTCTCTGTAGTGGAATAATTCGCCTCGGCACGGGATAGAGAGCGGCTGGCGTAGGCTATCACTCTTTCGATGTCCTCTTGACGCTGAACGAGCACTGCACTAAGTCCAACGTTACTAGCGTCAGTATGGACCTCCGTGTCAGTATCATCGTCGAAATGAGCGAGAACGGGCGAAGATTGCATGAGCTGTCGCAGTTCATCAAAAGCTGCTTGTTGCTCGTTTTCCCAGACAAACGGCGTGTCGTTCCTTGTGAGACGAGTCAGAGGTTCTGCTATCTGTGAAAAGCCATGAATGAACCGGCGATAGTAGGCGCACAAACCAAGGAAGCGCCGGACGGCTTTCTTATCGACAGGAGCTAATAATTCGGCAACAGCGGCAAGCTTGTCTGGATCGGGCCAGACTTCTTCGGCGCTAACTACATGTCCAAGAAATTTTAGTTCTTCATAGCCGAAGTGGCACTTCTGTGGCTTTAGTGTGAGGTCGGCCGATCGGATAGCCTCCAGCTTACTGCGCAGGTGGTGAAGGTGCTGCTCGAACGTGGCAGAGAAGACCAGCACATCATCAAGGTAGACAAAACAAGTCTGCCACTTGAGTCCTGTGAGGACAGTGTCCATCATTCGCGGGAAAGTTGTCGGCGCTGAACACAAGCCGAAAGGGAGTACTCGAAATTGGTATAGGCCGTCTGGAGTCACGAAGGCTGTCTTCTCGCGGTCTCGCTGATCTACCTCGATTTGCCAGTACCCGCTTTTGAGATCGAGAGAAGTGAAGTAATGGGCACGACGAAGTCTATCCAGCGAAGCGTCGATACGCGGCAGCGGGTATACATCCTTTTTGGTCACATTGTTAAGCTTTCGGTAATCGACGCAGAAGCGTAGCGACCCGTCCTTCTTTTTGACAAGCACGACTGGAGATGACCACGAGCTATTGGATGGTTCGATAACGCCATCGTCAAGCATCTCGCGAACTTGTGTACGTATCGCTTCACGTTCTTTAGCCGACACGTGGTAGGGGTGCTGGTGTATTGGGCATGCGTCCTCGTACGTGATGATCCTGTGTTGAGTAATAGACGTCTGGCGGATCTTTGAGCAACTTGCGAAGCAAGACCGGTACTCGAACAAGAGCGCTCGCAGCGCAGTATGGTTATCAGTGGAGAGATCAGGATTGATGTCAGTGTTGCTCATTGACGTGTCTGTGTTATCCACTATTTCTGACGTGAGACAGTTGGTTACGTTTGCTACTTCATGGGCAAACGCTATCGAAGTGAGAGGTACTTGAATCGATACCCAGCACCTCCACCAATTCGTCACGATGAATCACAAGTACTGGGGGTTTATTAAGTGCCTGGGGGTTTATTAAGTTTAATCAAGTACCGGGGGTTATTATTATAGCTAGCGCTGGGACGTTGCGTCAGTCGTGGCTGTCTCTCGAGTCGAGAAGAGGCACGCGATCTTTTTTCTTTCCTCCATATGGTAGAGCCACTCTTGCGGTCGACCCACTACGTGTGGGTGGCAATATGTTAAGTACAGTGGTTTAGGTTTCTAAGATTTTGCTGTGCACATCCTACGGATGTCTACAGCAATGTCAAAAAAGTAGGTGGACTTCAATTTTTCTTTTCCTCAATATAAGAATGAGAAGCTTATAGTGCCTAAATAGCACTGTGGGATCTTCACGAAGCTTTTTAAGCTATTTTATAGCATCCTATTTGTAGCTTTACACCGCACCTAGAGTTTACACGAATGGGCACACTTTTTTCTGCTTTGTGGACCATATAGAAAGAACTTGATAAGATATTTAAGATTTGTTTGAAATGTTAAAACGAACATGTTAGGTCCTTTTATGTTTGGACGTTTTATCTAGCCTTCCCACAAGTTAGGTATCAAACTATACTTAGTCTAGTTTCCGTGCTTTTCCTGTATTTCATCTAAGATATAGCTATCTTCATTATTATCGAAAAAAAAGTCTTTCAAATGGGATCTTTTTCTTGAGCACAATTTCATTTCAAATTCTGCACACAAGCTTGGCACATTTGAACACATCTCGATGAAATTGATGTGCCTCGCATAACATATTGTCACAGATTCAGTTACTCCTATGAAACACATTATTTACCCTTGCCTACAGTTCCCCACAGCATGTGTTGCATCGACCGTTTCATCGCATGAAAGCAAAGCAAAGGGCCAGTTTGAGTGAAGTGACGTTTTAACACTGAGATATTTGTGAAAGGGTTGTAGCTTTTGTCTGCCGATACGTAAAGCAGTCAACTCGCAAGAGGGAACTCTGTTTTTATGCAAATCTACCGTAACTTGCGTCGCATCTGCTGCACGCTTGCTCAGTGTACTGAATGTGCTGTGGCTCTGCATTTGCTCTGCATTCCTGCTCTGTGTACAACCAGTTTAATGAGTACGGTGCTCACAGTTGCCAAGGCAGAGACTGCACAAGCATTTACGTGCAACTAGGTGCGATGCATAGCAGGGCCCATCGCACTGATGCCTCGTAGGCTCACTTGCCTCTTTTTCTTTTTTTTTTTTCAGATACAACAGCAGATGAAGCATCCTGTCATCTGTTGACATCCTGCCTCCTTACCTGCTGCTAGTCATTTTGTGCCTTGCTCAGCCAATTTAAAAGTCGCCAATCCATGCCTTCCGTCTGCAGCGCACAATAGCCACTGCAGCCTACATCTCTGGCTCACGCAGGCGCCTTTTTACGTTGTTTACGCAATGTTTTCTTACGTACACTATGCGAATTAATGCAGCACAGCGAAATATAAACATGTTGTCGCTTCGCTCGAATGTTTTGAAGGTATGTCGGAGCAATAATACTCGCAATGTCACAAGTTCTCGTCGTGCTTGCATTTCGATACGGCCGAAGTACTACTAACACCAAAGAACGTCTCGCAATTTTACTGGTCACATCGTGCGAAGTTTGTCTCGCTGTCATTGAGGCATATGACGAGGAATGGCAACTCTTTGTGTATATTGTGTACGTCCAGAAAAGTAATGTTATTGGAAAGATTTTGCATTTGAATAGCGTAGTTCAGAATTTTCACTGAGCGCAATCATTTTAGGGCAAATCTGTGCTGACAAGTTCGTCTAATACTGTGCGATTCAGTGATGAATGTTGAATAGATCGATAGCAGGCTACTCGACATTTGACAATTGCCTTCATGTTACCTGGTGCCCAACCGTTGTTGATAGAGAAGCTGCTTGCTGTTCAGACTATTCACAATATACATCAGATCTGCAGGATGAAACCTTCACTATTATTTACAAAATAAAGGTTGTGTTTGATGAAGATGTGTCCGTGTGATAAGTTACAAAATCAGAAATGCGTGCACCTGTTAAATCAAGCTGGATAGATGTGGCTTATAAGTCTAACAGCAAATAAACAAGAAAGGGAAAAAGCTTTTTAGTAGACTTACAGGCGGTAAGTTTTCATCTTACTACGGTTTTGAAATGCAGTTTTAAGCTATTCTGGACTCAAGTTGTTGGGAGTTTGAAGACTACCGAAAACTTGTGGGGGCCTCGCAAACTTCCTCAAAAACATAGGCCACATCATAGGCATGTCCAGGGTTTTCCATGTTTTCCACGTTTCACTGCAGCCCCACTGCCACCTCCCCCCCTCCCTTTTTTATTTGGATGAGTCCAACAGAAAGCAAGCTTTGCAATGTGGGGCAAAAAGATAAATGAAGCGAGGATTTGATGAGCAAACCAACCTGCCACGGAGGTGCAAACTAGCTTTACGGTGGTACGTAAACTATTTTTGGAATGAAACACAATGGGGTCCTCGAGCGCCATTATTTTCAGAAACCTGCATCGAGATAATGCTACACACTAAGCAATGACTAGACCGGTTTGAACAAATGAAGACACGGTGCTGACATGACGCCCCATTAGGTCAAGGGCGGTGGCTACCCCTCTGCCCTCATGCCAACACTGACTCGCACTCTTGCAACTGAGTTTCGCCGCGCACACTATAAAATGTCTAGTCATTCATATATAATTAGTTATGTTAGAACTAGTAATTTATATGTCAACAGTTACAAAATTGTTCATATTGCAGCAAAGGCTTAATTGATGTGCAGGAGTGGCAAATGTTAGAATGATGGAGCCCTCAATGTGTTTACGCTAAGGTTGCTTGAAAAAAAAAATGTAGCGCTGCAGTTGTTCAGTTGCTGTAAGGTTTATGGGTGTAGAACAAAGACTGCTCATGAAGGATATAGCTGCATGATCTTACATGTGTGCTAAAGGTAGACATTTTGACAGCACAGGGTAACGTACACCTTTAACAATTTTGAACTATGTGTTCCTCTGTGCAACTCTCAAAACAATTATTGGAAAATCGGTGTTACATTTACACAAGACTGCTTTTTGCAAGGAAACTAAGTGCAATAAAGCTGGCCGTAGATGTGTTGCTTACTGCACCACCACTTCGCATTTCCTACTACTTGAGGACATAGACTTTAGGTACGAAAAGTAGTACCTCTACCTCCACCATCAGGGCCACATCACAAGCCGTTTCAGCTAAGCCTGTAGTTATTAAGAAACTTGCTTAATTAAAAGGGAGATCTGGGTCTTAAAAAATGTTTTTGTAATAATTGAGCAACAGAATGATATTTAATTCATGTATTCAGTTTTTATGCAGATCCCAAATCTATGAGTAGATGTTTAATGCCTGCATTCGAACAGATGTATTTTATGAACATTTTGTAGCATAATTTTTGCATGAATCTATGGCAACTTCTTTTCATCAATCACAACAAAGTATGCGGCAAGATTGTGAGAAAGCTGGTCTAGCCAATGATGTTTGTTTTCTTATAATATTGTTTACCAAACCCTAATGCTCCATAATCATGACGTGTGGGCTTGTGTGAACAGTGAACTTGAAGTTCGAAGAGAATTCGAAGTAAATAGTGGTTTTAGTTATTTTGAATCGAATTTCAATAGTATATAACACATACTACTAAAAAAATGGGCATAATTGTCATGGCTCATGACCCAACTAAACTGTGCAGTATTTATAAAAAATTGAAACAAGGCCTGTGAAAATGCCATTCTTTTTGGGTCAGAGGAAGTGGAAACAACTGTGAATAGTAGCAGGATTTGACTTTCGGTATAATGCAAATAATAACCTGTCAAATAGGTTACGCTTTAAAAAAATTTATTATAGTTAGAGCAGATAAGCTGGTATGAACAGGCTTTTCAACTTCAATACTGGTGTGTTGATGTGAAGGTAGTATGTTCATTTGACCTTCAAGTGAGGCTTCGCGGCAGTGCGGATTTTCTTTGGATAGGTGTTTTCACGGCTTAGCACTCCCATCACTGCAGTGAAATCACCTTTAGAAAGGGTTACATGCAGATTAATATACATTTATATAGGTGTTTTCGCGGCTTTGTACCCTTATGCGGCTGTGAAACCACTTTTACAGGGGGTTACATGTGCATTATATACATGTATTCGTTCATTACGAATACTTCAAAATTTTGAGCAATTTAAAGTCTAATCGAAGCAAATTCAAATACAGTAATATTCGTTCGAATATTCACACAAGCCTAATAAAGTGTATGTAGCAAAAAAGTTTTCACTCGTATTCGCATTCGAAATTCAATGAAAACAACGAAAATGTGATGAGGTAGTCTAGCTCTCAGGCCATCTTGCCAGATACTTAATGTGTTTGACAAAGCTAAGTTGCCAAAAATAACCATAGCATATGTTTTGTTCTAATGCAGCTAATTCAAATCTGTAGAAGAAACTGAAAAAGTGTATCAAATTTCATTCAGTTGACCCAACTAATAAAGAAAATTCTTTAAGACCAATACTTCTCTCGCTTAAAGGGCCCCTAAATCACCCAGAGATTAAAATTTAATCGTTTAGCAGTTGTGCAAGAGTGTAGCAAACGCTGGCGGCGTTGCACGCGTTTTCTCATTTCGCTCTTTGCTTCACTAAGCTGGATTTGCGGGCACGTCTGTTTCTGAGTGCCCTTCCTCAGCGTCCAACACGGAGACGTAAGACGCAAGTTCGTCTGCTAGCAGGAAACAGTCTCTAGCTCGTGAAATCACCTAATCATACAGGTGACGTCATGACGGCTGTTGTCGACTGAACAAAGGCACGTGTTTCAAAGAGACCCTTTGAAACACACTGTTTCGTAAGTTAGTTAACAGTGATAGTTTATGGCAACGTGCATGGAAAATAAAAGATGGTGATGAAACAAAATTAGACAAAAGATGAAGTGCCATAAATTTTGGGAGGCATGCTGCCAATCAAGGATTGCCAGACAGGTACTGTATCTTCGTAATCCCCGACTTGAAGTTAGGAGTTGCTGTCAGAAACGAAGTTACCACTAACGATTTATTTGGATTGCATTCACAGAACGACACCCAACAGGAAACAGAGCTAACAAGAGGCCCTGACTTGCATACGCAAGTCTCGAACCTACACAAATTTTCATTAGCCTGACCGTTTTAGAAATCTTGGAGAATGACAGATACTAAATTCAATGCAAACAGTACTAAAATTTTTTGGCCAGTTGTGTTAGTTCGATACCTCAAGCCATACACGAACAGGGTCCACATTCGTTTACATGACAAAAATGAAAGGTTCTCAAGAAGTTTCCATGTAGGCAAGTTCTCAAGGACCACATTGTCTGTTAGAAATCCGACTAGCACATGTTCAGGGAAAGATGGAGGCCTGAAATGATTAATTCATTGAAAAAGGGTACCGTCACTGGAGCAGACATCGAAGACATGGCTTCAATGACATTTTCTTTCTAGAGAACTTTAATTCATGGTTTCTTAAAGTTGAAATCACTTTCTGTATGACACAAGTTGCAAACTTTTATTCAGATAGGAAAAACTAAGTGCAACGCCTTGTTACTTTTTCCGAGTTTTCATATAAATACCCACTATGTTCTGCTACTTGTTATAGGCAGTCTTTCTAAGGCTGTTTGACTTGATCATGCACGCCAGGCTGCTGTCTCTGCATACAAGTCTGCTGTAGCTGCAAATACCTAAACAGCTGCTTCTAGTTTCTTTTTTGTAAGCATTTCGACCTTCTCCACTACATATTTCCTTTTGTTTCTCATCCTTCTACCTTTTCAGTTCTTAAAAATGCACGGTGTTGGTTTCGTGCAAAAGCTACTGATGTTCTCAATTCTTTTTTGATGGGCACATTAGATTGCCATCTGCTACATTTACGGCATCCCAAATAATGTGATGTGAAATGTGCAGCAATGTTTATAAAATAAAGAAAATTAAAGATTTTTCAAGAGTTTGCGAAAATTCCAGAACTTTCTCAAGGCCTTATTCAAAGTCAAGGGTTTTCAAGGACTCTCATGAACCCTGCATGAGTTATGTACTCAACTTATTTGGAACACTAGAAGTGCTTCGTACAACCATGACTGCTTAAGTAGCTGTGGGTGTAGAGCATTGCATTGTTGACTCCCAGGAGACAGGCCAAAAACCAGGCAATAAAAAACTAAATGCAGCAATGTCGATGCACTTCTCTCTCTCTTTGTTCATATTGCTCCAAACAGACTCGTGGGCTCACAGCGTTTTGTACTTTCAAGCGAGAAAGGCTAAACATTGTACAAATCGTAACTGCAGCCCGAATACAAAACTTATCTAGCTAGAACACAATCACATATGTCGCTTGGAAATGGTGACGATGCTCGTGCCATTCTCTGGTCTGGGTTTGAAGTTGTTGACAGTTCTGGCACATTCGTGCATCACTCAACTCGGCAATACAAGGAGCTGCATTGCTGTGTGAAGCAATGCAGAGTTATCATGCTGAAGCAACTTTCACAGAACCAAATTTCATGGTTAAATACCTGTGCTTCTTGTCGATGCACCATGATAAAGTGTTACCCATAATTTTGTGAATGAATTGCTTTCTAAATATTTTAGACAAAAAAAGAGGCCATTCTATTATGAAAATGAATGATCAGCAAAGCTGTTTAAAATTTGACACAGAATTTTTATGAAAGGTACCGAAACGCTCCCCCTCCCCCCTTTTCATGTTAATTTGACATTTTACGTAGTATTGCTAAGTGCTTTTCAAAGTACTCCAGACATCAAATTGTCAATGTCCTAGTATTAAGTTCCTAAAGAGTTATTAGATGGAGTACATATTCAAGTAAGTGCTCTAAAACAGCAAGCGGCAATCCAAAATTTTCATTGGAGCCTGAAGGAAATATTCTTGTACACCACGAACAACGCTAATGCATGGCTAGACTTCATGCAGCCGCAGATGCTGTAATATGCTCAAATTACTTTGTATGAGTAGAAAAAAAAATTTTTGAATGGTCATTTTTGCCACCCTTTTATGCATTTTGTTGGACTGAAAAGCAATTGCAAACTGTATGGAATACCAAACAATGAAATCTATTTTAGATGTAAAATGTGCGTTCAGTTTTGATAAAGATGGAGCCGATTCGGAGGAACCTGTGAGCCAGTCACAGTGCATTTGGTTTCTGTTATTACACGGCAGTATGAATGTATGCTCTGAAGGTGAATTAAATTAGGCAAAGTTGCTGTCTGGTGTACGGATGTCATCGATCTTCAGGATCATCTTGACAAGCTGAGTAGCCAAGCTGATCTGTTGTTTCTTGCTCGTCAGGGTCTCAATCACGTGCTGCTCTTTCATGTCTGCAAAGGAAACGTAATGCATCTTGAAGCACGGAGCTTGCAACACTGATTATTTCAGCAGTGAAGTGCAAGCACCATAGCTAAGCTCAGAAAACCTAATGAACAGGCCCTTTTTTTAACAAGAGCAGTACAAAACAGAGAGAGAGGGACAGATGAACAAAACTAAAAGGCCAAGTCACTGTTCTTTTCTTTTTTTTTGGCCTTCATAGACATTCTGAGCAAAGCATGAAAGTTAAAACAAAATGGCAACAAAAGATCGTGCAAGAAGGCCGAAAGCTAAGCAATATCTGCACAATGCACATGCTACAGCACGATGTTAAGCATGCTTGGTAAAAAAAAAAAAAAAAAAAAGGAGCAATGCAGTAGCACTTACTATTTGTGCCCTTGCCAAGACAGTCAATGCCAAGGCAGGGGTTGTTCTCCTGGGCTTGTCGTGCCTTCACCTCGGTGAGGGTCTCAATGGGCGGGAGTCCAGAGTTCTCGGCTAAGGCGAGGGGCACACTCTCCAGAGCATCCGCAAAGGCACGGAATGGGTACTGCTCCAGCGTCGATATCTGAACATAATGTACGCAGTTACCTTTAACATGGCAATGAAAACTATCTTATTTATGGGAATAAATCGACGAAATCCGGCTCACTGATGTCGATAATGATTTATGTGATTTGTAGTGCCGATATCATTTATGAAACTAGTTTCGGTAACTACACTCAAACCTCGATGTAACGAAACCGGATATAATGATATATCAGTTATAACGAAGTAGATGAAAAATCGGGCCGTCACAGCACTGCAAATATATGTTAACAAATTTTCATATAACAAAGTATTTTTATGGCAGGTGTAATTTTGTTATAATGAGGTTTGAATGCATATGTTAATAGCTATTGAAGTGCTCAACATATCCCTATGTGGCTTATAAATTCACTTTTTTTTTTCTGTTCAGTACCAGTGTGCTTGTTACATTCCTGGAGTGTAACAGTGTTGTGTTGTGATCTCTTGTAGCACTTTCCCACAGCCAGCATTAAAGCAGAAAAGTGCATCTGCCACAGCACTCACAATGCTTAGGAGAGAGAAAAACTGTGTTTTGACTGGAGTGACCAAACCACATTGTTGAAACTTAATGGCATTACGGATTCTGCTTTGCTGGCATCTTTTTAGAAGTTCATTTGCAGAAAGGTGCTCATGTGTAGGCAGGAGCTCTGCCCAAAGATACGCAAGAAGCTGCAGCTTGTGTGCAGGTGCCAATGCCCCCCAAGGCTGTGACAGCATTCAACTAAAAGCTCACACCAGTAGGGCAGTGATCATGGTGAGTGAGGCTCGTCATCAGCGGGTGTGACGAGGTGAAAAGTAGCCACAATAGCCTTTTCCATGGCAGGCACAGTGTAGTGTATGAGCGTCCCTCTCGTACAAAAACACAAGCAGTTGTGGATCAGTGGCCAAGATCATTCAAAGGTGGCCAAGGCGTGGCCGCCCACTCAGAGGACCTGAATGGGCTTCCTTGCCTGGCGGCACGCCTCCTAGAATGGATTAGGCTGTCATCATTCCACAACACACGGTACCTAGTTGAGCTCTCAAGCAGTAGCAACGCGCTGCAAGCTCACCTTGTCTGCCTGTGCACCGACAGCCAGGGAACAAGAGATCTCGGCAGCACCGCCGCCGTAGACGATGCGGTTGTCCTTCACAAGGTTCCGGATGACGCACAGTGCGTCATGCAAGCTTCGCTTGGCCTCCTCAACAATCTGCAAACAACGCAAAAGCACACTGATCAACAAAAGAGGAGTTTTCCTCACAGGCACCATGACTGCCTCTTAACAAGTGCTGAGAATGGCTAAAAAATCTGCAGCAAGAACCTCAGATTCTCCGACAGTGAATGTGCACACCTAACGTTATCAGCACTGTTTGCCAACTTTCGAAGCCTGAAATCTCGATGGCCAGCCATGGGTGCTATACTGAAAGGACAAGAAAACCTTAAAACTCGCTTTGCTAGTTGCTTGCACTTCAGGGTGGCTCAAAAAGCGCTTGTGACAATTTGCTGCATCATATTTCTTTCAACTCATACCTAGCCGACAACATCACACCTAGCAGCAGAGCACCATATCCAGTGAAGAGGCGCAGTTGCTACGCCCACAGACCCATGAAGCAGCATCAGACATTACGAGACTATGACAAACACTGTCTTGTTGACGAGTGTTTGACGTCTTTTCCAAGCTACGCTCATCATCTGTCATACAACCATTTATGCATTTTCCCTTCATCATCTTAAACTTCAAAGTGGATGAATAATACACTTCAGCAAGCACATGTCTCGTCCGCATCAGTGTGCACGGCTTAAAAGTGAAGCCGGACCATGGTTCGGGACGGAAGGTTTATGTTGCACCTGTTGCATAATGCACAGCAGTAATTATAAAAGCTGCTGCACAGTCCTATAGGTGCGTCTGCTTTATGAGAGAGCCAAACTTGGCGGGCACAAAAAAATACACTCATCTTTATTCACAACTACATTTCAATAATGTGTGCTCCGCATCAAGCACGCACAGTTTGAATATTTCTAGAAAATGTCAAAATTTTCACAGCTACTAGACACTATATTACAGAACTTGTGAACACATTTTACGAGCCATAAGAGACTGTAATGTTCTTCTGTCAGATGTTGTATGCATAGTGTCAAATTAATTTTACCACGCTTTGTGTTGATATTGAATGAAAATTTGCAGAGATTTACCCCTCCCCCCACGCTTCCTGCTACAAAGGCAATGTAGGTAACAAAATAGTGAAACCTAAATATAACTGGACCCCGATATAATGAATTATCACTATAACAAAGTAAACTAAATGTTGCTTTGTAATAAATACAGTGTCAAGAATATTTGCCTATAACAGTTTTTGGATCTAACGAAATATTTTCCTGGCAGATGCCACTGTTATAACGGGATTTGAGTATAATAATAAACTTTGCCGACAATATCACAAGGAGAGGAAGTTATCCAGGCACCGCTTGTCCCACGATATTGCGGAACCACGAGGCCCACACGAAATGCAAAAATGAATGGTGTAGCACAAGTGGCTCACCATCTTGTTGCCTCCTCGTATGAAGACAGTGACCGCCCTGGAGTTGGGGCACTCCTCAATGACCAGCATGCGGTCCTTTGTCGTACCAAAGGACAGCTCTCGAACCACTCCGGCAGATCCCAACTTTTCCGCAGTCAGCTCGCAGAACCGCGGCACAATACGACCACCAGTCGCAATGGCAATCAACTGCAAAATGGGGAAAGAACCATCACAAGCAAGTACTGGTAAAAGGCCGAGAGGCCATCTTTTCTGTTACGTTTCAAGATTCAACTGCATCCCACAATTTCGTCGTGGACTACATTTTGAAATCATCACTTTAAAGACTGCACTTTTTGCTTCAAGTTTCCAAGCCAAACACCGTGAACTTGCAGGAAACCTGTTGGAAAAGCCTGGTGGTACATTACAGTGAACTTTTGTTTTACCGTGAAAGCCTGTTCTACAGTCGGCTTTCTTGGGGACAAGGGGCGTGCTAGGCAGTGCCACACGTAGCCGTTGTGGTGAATGTAGAATATCTTCTTGCTAGACAGGGTCGCAGTGCACCAACTATGAAAATTTTCTTTTTCTGTCGATTTTCATTTCACTATACCCAATAATTACACCACTTCAATTGATCGACTGATACGTGGGGTTCAACGTCCCAAATCCACCATATGATTATGAGAGATGCCGTAGCGGAGGGCTCCGGAAATTTGGGCCATCTGGGGTTCTATAACGTGCACCCAAATCTGAGCCCACGGGATTACACCACTTCAATGAAAAAGAATATTCTCTATGTTTTTATAAGCTGGATTACAGCTAGACCCCTTTATAAGAGACACACACCTGGAATCACCTGTAGCCCCTTACATAAGACATGTTTTACACACAGGGTACTACATTTTCTGATCAGCTTTCGTTACGATGTTGGGCACAGAGGCATCGCTTATAACTAGTTGTCTATTATATCAGTCTCCCTCATAAGGAGGTTCAACTGCGTATGTTGACTTCACGCTATCAAATGATTCCTCTTTTTTGTATTAACACAGCTAAATAAGACCCAACCTCGATTTCGGGGCCTCCAACCCAGCGCACGGCCGGCAGCTGCTTTTGCAGTAGCAGGTGGTTGGCCTCGTCGTCGAAGCCCCACTGGCAGATGACCAGGTTGGCGCCAGCGGCCTTCACCTGGTCCACCATCAGCTCAAACTGCTCACGCTCGTAAGTCCTCAAGGCCTCAAACTCCTCGGCTGATGTCACGTCCAACTTGTGCTTGGTCTTGGGCTTAGGTGGCTCAAACGGGCAGGTCAGGATGGCCAGCTTTGCGTTGCGCACTTCCTGCAGGGTAACGAGGCACAACACTTTTGATTTCATCTGCTGACCTCCTTTCTCGTGACGTGGACGGGTGTAGGTTGTCCTCTTGATGGAAAAGGTTTTTGTCATCAGAATGCTGAAAATTGTCGGAATTAAAGAGTTGTCTTCAGAATCCTGAAAATTTCTAACAGCACTCTTGTTTTGTTTCCATTAATCGGCTCTGTTTTGTTTCCATTAACTTTGTTATGCTACCTTGATTTCATATGTGCTTCAATATTTTTTCACTGAAAAGCTTGCTTTTTAGTAGGAAAATCTTCAATGCTACCAAAAAAAAAAAACACTTCAATGAGAAAATTTGTCATATAAAAATAGCGAAGGCATTAATACAGCATGTTTTTCACCGAGAATGTCACAAGGCTGCGTGATGGAAATAATGCAGCACACAGAGGAATTAAAACCAATACAATATGTTATAGGTGCACAGATAGCAAAGAACAAAAATAATGCCGAGTAAATGACCACTGATCAAACTCGGAAACAATAGTCGCACAAACATAGTACGAAGGGCGAGTAGCTTACTTTGGGCATCTGCGGATGACTGAAGTCCTTGTCAACAAGCACACCCCTAACCAGCAGCGAATCCTCCAGCTTGCCACCTTCCTTGCCCTCAACTTTGATCAGCTCAAAGTTGACGTCACCACGGTCCAGCTGGGCCACCGAGAGCACGGCTTCCACAGCGATCTCGGCAAACTGCCGGTGACATTTGTTCACAATCTTCGAGCCCAGCGTGGTCATAGCCATCTGAATCAGGAACTCCTTGTCTTCCTTGGTGACGGAGAAGCTTTCGGCGATCTTGTCTAAGTGGGCTAGTGCGCAGCGGGCAGCCATCTCGAAGCCGTCGGCAATGCGGATCGGATGGATGCCCCTGTCCAGAAGCTGCTCTGCCTGTTCCAACAGTGCTCCGGCCAGAACTGCCAGAAACAGGGGGGCACCTCTTGTTAGTGTGTACAGTGACAAATGCCACAGCAGCCTTTAGAAGCTTGCTTCAGAAAGCAGCAATATCAAACGAGGCATGACAGACATACCAACAGTGGCAGTGCAGCTGAACCAGGATGAACTTCTCAAAGATTCAAACGTTTTCTTCATGAGAAACCAGTACCGACACGAATATATTTCAGCTTTCCCTTTTATGCATCATGTGAAAGGCTGAGCCCTCAAAAGCCTGGAATATGTACTGGCAAGCAAGATGCACCCTGAAAAGTCAATTACATGCTTTTAAAAGCTAGTTTCAGTTTTTCCTGTAGCCTTAAAGTCACAAGCTGGTATGAGCTTTTCCTCGCATGCTTGAGTGAAATGCGATGTTCCACGATCACTCCACTTTATGGTTCTGCATGTAAGACTGATGGACAGCTGGGAAACTGCAGACGTGGTAGTGACAGTCAACACTGGCAGCAAGTGGCGTGTACGTGCTTTACACATACTGGCAAACAAACATGAAGGTGTTTACCAGCAACAACCGAGCACGCTTCTAAACTTTGATTTCACACGAAATTTGCCTAGGACAGGTATTACAGAATACCGTCCTGGACCAAACCGTGTGCGAAGAATGCAGCAGCCTCTCCATTTGGTGCACAAGTATCAGGGCTTACTTATATGTGCAATTGCCTTCTTTCTTCCCTACCATGCTACAGTTGCAGGACAAAATGAGAAAACAACATAGGCAATGACAGGCCAGTTACAACCCTCCCCCACTGTATCAGTGCTAGGCTATCGCAAGCCAAATTAATCTGGGTTATTTTTTCTGGAAACCAGTTTTGCAACATTTTGCAAACAAAGTTTGGTTTATACTTGAATGAAGATTGACTAAAAAAAAGCACGGTTTACAATGAAACAATACTAGCTACATTCTAAAAACTGTTACTACCTTTACATTTTTTTTTCGCTTCCAAAACAATACTAGACACCAGGAATGCCTTTTTTATTTTAGAGGGATACTGAACAAAAATGGGAAAAACTGATGAAAATATGAGAATTTTACTCTGAAGATGTGATTGGTCAAGGAAGAGTTCATTTCACGTAATTTTGAACAGTTGGCTGTACTTTTGATGGATCGTCCACGCACGGCGCAAGATGTGATATTACTCACCGACAACACCGGTGGTTCCATCACCGATCTCATCATCTTGGGATTGAGACAGCTGCACCAGAAGCTTGGCTATCTGGTGCTCCACATCCATCATTTTCAAAATGGTTGCACCATCATTCGTCACAGTAACATCACCGTCGGACGAAACCATCATCTTGTCGAGCCCTGCAATGAATTAAAGTGCAAAGAGTTGGGACATCCCAGAATAGTATCCCTAGCACAAACTTTCTCAGTTTGCGTTAGGGGCTAGTTTTGTCCCACATGCAATCCACACCTTAAACCTTTGTGGCTCGAAAACTTTACCCACATTCTGCACAAAAGCTAAATAAAGAAAACTCAGGTAAAAGAAAGTTCACTTACTTAGAGATGGCATACAACAAGAAAAATCACGTGTGAATAAACCACAAAAGAACTTAAACAGTGCCCAACCATTGACTGCTGCGGCCACGCTGCATTGTCAGGAGGGGCCCAAGAACAAACCACAAAGGATCGATTGTCTGTTGGTTTCGCTGAATCTAACACAACAAAAAAAGCCAGAAGAACAAATCCCCTCTCCAAACTTTCACAGCAAGGACTTTGCCCTGGCAGACTTAATGCTTTAAGTATCATGCATGGGTTCATAGGTCAGTTGCCACCTCGTGAAAATATCACGTGACACCCTCGGGCAATAATAACATTGTGCCACACTCGCTGTCTTGACAAGTGGTGGTGGCTAACACTCCCAGAGAATCAAATGCCAATCAATAGCCAACAAATTAGATGAACGGGCGTCTATCACAGCTCAATCCACACACCATCGAAGGCACAATTTAAAGATTATGGATTTGGATCCACTAAAAAAGAGTGCTTTTTCATAGAGTTACATAGTTTGCAATTTAGTTAATAGCCATTACACTTCATTTAAAAATAGCAAATGACGTCCCCTATGAATTCCTTGAAAGGAATAATTCAATTGTCTGGTCGGCTCATTGGCAGTAAAACTAACCCCTTGAACCCTTTTGTGCTTCAGCTTCGAGTATGCAGTACCGGTTGCAAATAATGAGGTAAAGTTAAATAACAGGGAAACTTAACTACACAAGATTTCATGTTCACCATCCCTGGGCAATCAATTACCTTTCGGGCCCAATGATGTCTTGATGATGTTGGCCACAGCCTTGGCAGCCAGGATGTGTGACTGGAAAATGAAGTGTTAAGGCGAGGCATTAACTGCTTGCCCTGAGAATGACACATTCCAGGGCAAATCAGTGCCATTTATTTTTCCAAATTTAATATGTTCTCTTGCAGATGAACAACACTGCGTACCAACACTCGCATTTCGACTTACTTAAAGCATGTTGAATGGAACAGTCTTGCACAAAGTGATGAGGCAACTTTTTTTTCCAATGTGCAAATTCAAAGAGTCTCAACATCATTTATGGTGGCAATGCGAGTGCCACTAACTGAAACATCAGTAACTACCAGTGCTTACTAGTATAACTGCTCACCTGTTGGTTTAAAACAATTGTGCCCGATAAAACTGATTCTACATATTAGCGCAATGCGCTACGATCGCATACAATTGAAAAAACAAAAAAAAGGGACAACCAGGTGTGACTAGCCTTGCTGAATACACACATGAAAAGTGTGTACAGTGATTTTCCATGTTCTGAACTTTTTTTTTAAACACAATACAGCCTCTACCTTACGATCATGATTGGCCATTTATTTAAAAGAACCAGGCTTCTCGGCTTTCGGAAGTCGTTAACAATGACTTCATCATTTCTTATGAGTTTCGATCAATGCTACTACCGTCGTTGCGTCGGTGTTGACAAGGGTTGCACCATGCATGCGTTAACTTCTTTTCCTCAAGTTACAGACACAGAAAAACCGTACTCGGCACTTCCATAAAATGCCAGCACTGAGCTCACCGCGGTGACAAACCGAGCCAGCGAGTAGGCGGCGGTCGCTACGCCTGTTTACTGCCTTTTATGGGCAATTTTGATGCACGACGTGCGAACGATCGGCAACCATAGACATCGATGACCGCTAGCACGTAAGCGGAGACAATAGCGAGGATTTTTTTTATTACGCACGCATAGACACCGGAGTCATGCTTTTCTAGTTTGCTGCTCATAAGAACAGGCGTGGGCACGAGCCTTTCGGGACAATGAATGGCAGTCTTTCAACGAGTTGCGATTCATGGCAAGCTGTTCCACAGAAGACATTGTCGGAGAACATTGTCGGAGTTCTCCAGGACGCATCCTTTATTTAATTACGGAAGCGAAATACGTTATTTCGCCTAAAGCGCAATGAAACTGACAGCGCAAGAATGCCTACCTTGAGTGCATCGATACCGGTGAGTCGCTTCTTTTTGTCTTGATCCTTGAGAATAATAAACGGCCTGCCATACTCGTCGAATGTTAGCGTTCCTAAAGAGTTCATTGCGATTTCCCCGGGTAAGAAAATTCGCAAAGATTACGCCGGATTACACCGGATTGTTTGTTTTAACACTACTTTGTAAACGCGAAACCACACGATCTACTCGGTTCACAGTGTTGCCAACTGGTAGGTGTTCTGTGGTGTTGCCAAGCTCGGAAGACGAACTGACGAAGATGTAGAAGCTCTGAACTCCAAATAATGGGTATAACTCATCACTTTTAGTTCCAAAATTCATAACTTTGTTCTGGAGCGTTTGGTTTAGTAGAAAGGTGCTGACGCGAGTATTTCATTTATATGGTCATTTACGGTTTAGCTTTGCTTGAGCAAAAGTTTCTTCACTCAAAATTTGACGTCATATGTAGGCGCCAATCTTAAATACCTTCTATTTGACAAACATGAGATCCTACTGCAAAGGTGAGCGCATTGCCTTGACTAACTCAAAACAGAGTTCGTGCGGAACCTGCGTCGCGATCTAAACTGAACGTTTCTCTAAAAATATTCCTGTGATTTCCAGACCATGCTTCTGGGCTCTGGCCGCTCGGGGGGAAAGGTGGGGTGGGGGGGGGGGGGGGGTTCTTGAAGTTACAACATAAAATTTTTAGCCGCAAACTTCTGTCTGGAGACAGAAGTAAAAATAAATTTCTCCCCCATCCTTCCGAAAAAATACAACATATTCCCCAAATATAAAGAAAAAAAAGTTTCGTACCTTTGCGTGCGGCATGTGCCGCGCCGTGCGTGGTACATCGATGAATTTGATGTACCATTCCTAATCACCTTCAATATCAATAATTGTGGCTTCATCTTCAGAAACGATGGTTCAACATTTTCCGAAAAAAGTAAAACTCCCTGCACATGGGTGTGATATGGTTCTGTTTTGGGTGGAGATTGACAAACAAGAATAATTATGGTAATTTGTCTGTACATTGTTTGGAGTGCAGTTGCTCACCATATATGGTTCTTGCACAGTTCTGGCGAAGCATAAACATAAAGACGTGAGAGAAATTACTGAAGGCGAACCATGTTCTTGTTTGCTAGCACTAAATATGTTTTCGAGATCACAAGCCTCTATTTCAGTGATGAGCTGTTGGGCATGCCCACTGCGACTCACGCTTATTCCAACTGCAGACCATTTAATCCGCTTTCAATATTGGAGAATCGGACACCTTCTGTGAGTCTTAATTACTAATGTACATATTGGCATTATATTGCAATTAATGCGTACCGAATACCTGTTTCCAGACATTTACTATTATGTTGATAGCATGTTATTGTCCTCTGACTGTTAGCTTTGCTTCAGATATTAAAGGGCTTACCCTTGTGCACAGATATTGCGTTTGAGTTCTTTCGCTGCCTTTGTAAATATACATGACGAAAATGCTTCCTTGTAATAGCTTAATTGTCCACACATTATATCACTCCTATTGTTTATTCTCTTGTTATTAGTGACATATTTAATTACTTCCATCATTTGCATTCAGTTTACTATCTCTTTGATGGCTACAGGTGGTGCACTACTTGAAAGCGAACGATTTTCTTGCCCATGAAATTCAGATTTTGTATGGACGCCGAAATGCCTGAAGTTGTTTTAACTGTTTCATTTTTGACCAGCGTGCATTTTTTTTTTCATATGCTTGACCATATATATTGTCACGTTACAACGTGACTGTAACCTGCTGATAAGGGCACACAAGGACGTCAAACTGATTCGAACAACGGCAGTACGACTATTGTTTTTCTCTGCACGCGCATCTTTGTCCTCTTCTGAACAGCGGCACATACAAGCATGCTAGCATCTGTGGAAATAATAGTTTCAGAACTTGTACTAGTGGCATTACCCCCCTTCCCAAAGGACATCGTCCCGATGTCATAACATTATTGCCAGATGAAAACACACACGATAAGCAGTACACAAGGGGGTGTTCACAATCACTGTAAGTCTACTCAAGGGAGTGTGACGAATAGTCAGCGTTGGTAAAATGGTTTCATCCTCGAAACATGGACGACGTGTGGCTGTTGTAAACGGCGGGATTGACGAGCCATGTCCTCGTCAAGGACCTCGTAGTTCACTTCGCTGAGACGACGGAGAACTCTATAGGGACCAAAATAGCGGCGTAACAACTTTTCCGACCGGCCCCGTTGTCGATTGGGAGTCCACAGCCATACTCGTTCTCCGGGTTGGTAAGAGACATCGCGACGACGAGCGTTGTACCGCAGCGAGTCGATGAATTGTTGCTTATGGATTCGTTCGACTGCAAGCTTACGAGCCGCGTCTGCCAGTCTGATAAATTCGTTCGTCTTGACACTAATCTGGTGTCTGTCTGGTAGAAGCATGGCATCCAGCATTGTAGTGACCTCCCTGCCATGAAGCAACCGGAATGGTGTGAATCCAGTTGTTTCTTGCACAGCGGTGTTGTAAGCGAACGTGACATAAGGGAGGATGTCATCCCAGTTTTTGTGGTCTTGGTCAACGTACATGGATAGCATGTCGGCGATCGTCTTGTTTAGTCGCTCTGTAAGGCCGTTGCTTTGTGGGTGGTATGCAGTAGTTTTTCGATGTACTGTGCCGCTAAGCTGCATGACGTCTTGTATCATCCGGGCGGTAAAAGCTGTGCCACGATCAGTTATGACAACTGCTGGTGCTCCATGTCGGAGGACGATGTTTTTCATAAAAAAGTGGGCAGTCTCAATGGCGGTGCCACGTTGTAATGCCTTCGTTTCGCAGTAGCGCGTCATGTAATCAGTAGCGACTACAATCCAGCGGTTGCCGTCACGAGACTTGGGAAAAGGTCCGAGTAGATCCATGCCTATTTGTTGGAACGGTTGTGTCGGAGGAGCGATGGGCTTCAAAAAGCCGGCTGGGCGCTGATGTGGTGCTTTACGGCGCTGGCACTCGTGACACGTCCTCACGTAATGCTTCACGTCTCGACTGAGCTTAGGCCAGTAGTAGTGTTGGCGAATCCGGGCCAAGGTACGTGTGTATCCCAAGTGGCCTGAGGAAGGCTCATCGTGACAGGCGGACAAGACATCGGCTCGTAACGCTGGCGGGACAACGAGCAGGTACTCAGTCGCGTAAGGGTCGAAGTTTCTTTTATAGAGGATATTTCTGCGGACGCAGAACGATGATGACGAGCGGGCGAATGCTGATGGTTGATGCGGCGTACGGCCTTCGAGATATTCGATGAATTGTCGAAGCTCGGAATCGTTCTTCTGCTGTTCGGCCAAGTCGGATACACTAACGGCGCAGAGAAAATGGCCGTCGAGATCGTGATCACCTGACACTGTCTTAAGAGGAGCTCGGGAAAGGCAATCCGCGTCAGTATGCTTCCGGCCAGACTTGTACACGACTGTCAAATCGAACTCCTGAAGGCGTAAGCTCCACCTGGCCAGACGTCCGGAAGGGTCTTTAAGGTTCGCCAACCAGCAGAGCGCATGATGATCGGTAACAACTCTGAACGGGCAACCATACAGGTACGGTCTGAATTTAGCTATTGCCCAGACAACAGCTAGGCACTCCTTTTCAGTTGTTGTGTAATTTGCCTCCGCAGATGATAAAATCCGACTCGCATAAGCAATAGGGCGTTCGACACCGCCTTGCCACTGGACAAGGACTGCACCAAGGCCGATGTTACTGGCGTCTGTGTGTAGTTCAGTGTCGGCATATTCGTCGTAGTGTCCGAGTAAGGGCTCAGATTGGAGACGCTGCTGGAGCTCGGAGAAAGCGCGTGTTTGCTCAAGGCCCCACACGAAGGGAACGTCGTCTTTTGTCAGACGAGTGAGGGGTTCGGCAATGTTTGCGAAATTTTGCACAAAGCGTCTGTAGTATGCGCAGAGGCCTAAAAATCGACGCACATCACGTTTGTTGGTAGGCGGTGGAAAATCTGCGACAGCCAATGTTTTGTCTGGGTCCGGCCGAATACCATCAGGGCTAACAAGGTGACCGAGGAACTTTAATTCGTTGTAACCAAAATGACATTTTTCGGGTTTCAGTGATAGGCCTGCCGTGCGAATTGCAGCAAACACAGATCTAAGTCGCTGCAAATGCTGCTCAAACGTTTGGGAGAAGACAACGACGTCGTCTAAGTAAACAAGGCATGCTTCCCACTTGAGACCGGAGAGCACTGTATCCATCATCCTCTGGAATGTCGCAGGGGCAGAACACAGACCGAAGGGCAGCACCTTGAATTCGTACAGACCATCAGGCGTTATGAATGCTGTTTTCTCTCGGTCGCGTTCATCAACTTTGATCTGCCAGTAGCCACTGCGTAAATCCATAGAGGAGAAGTATCGGGCGTGTCGGAGGCGGTCTAGTGAGTCGTCGATGCGCGGAAGCGGATAAACGTCTTTCTTTGTGACTTTGTTGAGTTTGCGGTAATCGACGCAAAATCGGAGAGTGCCGTCCTTCTTTTTTACCAGTACGACGGGGCACGACCATGGACTGTTCGAGGGTTGGATTACGCCATCTTCGAGCATCTGCTTCACTTGAGAACGTATAGCCTCTTGTTCCTTTTGTGATACTCGGTAGGCGTGTTGACGTATGGGTCGCTCAGAATGGTCAGTGACAATGCGGTGCTTTACGGTTGGCGTTTGTTTTATCTTGGATGTAGACGCGAAACAGTCGCTAAACATGCGGAGGATACAGCGGATTTGCTCTTTCTGTGCACATGACAGCTTCGGATTGACATCGACTGCATCGGTTACCGCGGTGTCACTTTCAACGGCTGCAGAAATTGGGGCTATCGTCGTACACGCTTCATCGTCAATGGATTCGAAATGAGCGATAGTTGTTCGCTTGGCCAAATGTTGGTATGATCCACTAAAATTGGTGACCAACAACTCAGTCATCCCACGTTTAAATTGAACTATGCCGCGGGCAACACAGATTTGCTGAGACAAGAGCACCGAAAGGTTGGCTTCAGCGATACCACTACTGTCATGGTCTATGTCGCCCTGTACTGTAACGAACATACTGGTGCGTGGCGGAAGTGTGACGGTGTCGTCGACAATGCGAAGCGCAGTCTTCTGCGGATTGGTATCTCTAGGCTTCGGACCATAGTCGTCAGCAAACGTTACGAGGCAGTCTCGAAGATTTATAACAGCGCCGTGCTCACGAAGGAAATCCATGCCAAGGATTACTTTCCGGGAGCATTCGGGAAGCACAACGAAAGAAGCAACTAACGTCGACTCACAGATTTGCAGCCTTGCGGTGCATCTCCCGATTGGTGTCAAGAGATGACCACCGGCTGTCCGAAGGTTTGGTCCATGCCCCCAAGGAGTCGTGACTTTCCTGAGTTCAGCCACAAGTTCAGCGCTGATAACTGAGTAGTCGGCGCCGGTGTCGACTAGAGCAGTCACTGGATGGTTGTCGACACGAATGGCAATGTCAGCAGAAACGGGTTCGTCAGCGATGTGAGGTGTCGGCTGAAAGGAATCGTCGAAGGTCGGTGGAAGGGTCGGAGGAGGCTGTTTTGACGATAGCTTAACAGCGGTCCCACCCCCGGAGGCCGCTGATTCTAGTTTCCCCGGCGTGGACTTGGGGACCTAGCGGATCGTCCCGCAACAACATCGGCGAAAGTGGAGTATTGATTCGCGGACGTAGAGCGTCGAGGAGACGGAGAGCGTGATTGGCGTCGCTGAAGATTCGGAGACGGTAGACTTGCCAAGTATTCTGCGATGGCGCGGGGTCGTTCGCCGTCCCTGGGCCGACGAGCGTCTGGCCGAAATCCAGGTAGGCCCATCTGTCTGTACGAGCACTCCCGGTACAGGTGACCTGGCTCACCACAGTGGTAGCATAGTGGCCGATAGTCGGAAGCGCGCCACACGCTAGATTTACGCAAATTGGGTCGCGGATTCTCATAGTGTGGTGGGCCCGAGAAGTACTGCGGCATCTGCAGTCGTTGGTTTTCATAGCGTGACCCGCCCGAGAAGTGCTGTGGCGTCTGCAGGCTAGTCGGTCGGGGGAAATAGCTGGCTGCCGGTGCAGGAGTACGTACAGCTTCCGCATACGTTAGCAGAGGAGCTTCGGTTGGAGGTGGCGCTAATGGTCGTACCAGCTGTCGCACCTCTTCACGGACGACGTCTGTCAGAGCAGCCACTTGAGGCTGTGAAGGCACTGCGTGAAGCTTTTGCAGCTCGTCGCGTACAATGCTACGGACTAGCTCAGCAAGGTCTCTCACGCTCGTGACATCGGGTGTTACCAAGGCTGCTGACAGACATGCAAGGTTGTCGGACCGCTCATACTGCGAAGATCGCTGTCTCAGCATTCGCTCCATTGTCGTCGCTTCACGGAGGAATTCTGCCACGGTAGCTGGTGGGTTTCGTACAAGTCCTGCAAACAGCTGCTCCTTGACACCCCGCATCAGAATGCGCACCTTTTTGTCTTCAGTCATTGCAGAATCCGCTCGACGGAACAGACGAGACATCTCCTCAACAAACATGGCCACGCTTTCATTGGGTCGTTGATTGCGAGAATTGAGGAGACGTTCGGCTTGTTCTTTCCGGTCAGCGCTACCATACGTGTTCCGCAGCTGAGTGCAAAACACCGGCCAGGTTGTCAGGGCGGCCTCGTGATTCTCGAACCAAATACGCGCCGAATCCTCCAGGTAGAAATAGACATACCGCAGTTTCCGGTGCTCGTCCCACTCGTTGGCGACGGCGACTCGATCGTATTGGTCCAGCCAGTCTTCAACGTCTTCGTAGGGCTCCCCATGGAAGGGCTTTGGCGTTCGGGAGGCTGGTAGCCATGGTGCTGGCGGAGTCGCGGACGGTTCAGTCTGGCTTGCAGTTGTCGCATATGCCATGGTTCTGGAGCGTTCCGGAAGAGGGCTGAACTGGGGTGGTAGGCCTAGTTGCCGCCGACTGCGTCGAAGGTTGGCTGTTTCTACTAAGGTGTCAATGTTGGGACCGAGATCTTCCTCGTGGTAACAGTGCATAGACTATTACCCAGCACTTCCACCAGTGTCACGTTACAACGTGACTGTAACCTGCTGATAAGGGCACACAAGGACGTCAAACTGATTCGAACAACGGCAGTAGTTGTTGTTGTTGTTGTTTCCCTGTAGAAATGGCTCGTACCCAAAGAAGGGGATTGGCCGATTTTAAGGTGAATTTGCCCTAAACTTTCAGCATTGTGTCATTCCTACAATTTTTTTGTAACTTAATTTTGATTTGAAATACCGATATCAAGTTAGCAGAAAAAAAATAAGACAAATTTTGAGACAGCAATTTAGCAAGAAAATCGTTTAGTCGCAGTGATGTACGGCAGTACGACTATTGTTTTTCTCTGCACGCGCATCTTTGTCCTCTTCTGAACAGCGGCACATACAAGCATGCTAGCATCTGTAGAAATAATAGTTTCAGAACTTGTACTAGTGGCACTATATGATTGAATTGTCAGAGATGCTTTTTTTGCCGATAAAGGGACGCTTCATTGCTTTTTAACACCTTTTTTACTGCACTGGTTGTAATTGATTGAATAGGGTTCGGTTTGATTGAGATACTGCAGTGGTGGTAGGATATTTTGTGGTGTATGTATGAAGCACAAAAATGCATAGAAGATATATTGAAAGATTGAGGTGGACATTTGGCCTTTTCTTGGTTGGAGGGGCTTGAGTTATACGATAGGCTATACAATAATACCTGTTTAAGTATGTGTGTGATGATACGAAAACAAGCAATTTGTGGTTTGCAAGGCTAGCTGGGAAGATTGGCTTGCTCTATTGGAGAACCGTGGCAGCCAGTACGGCCACTCGCACCGAGGAAGAAACAAACTAGTAAAGAACTTTATGTAATGCAGTCAATTTTGCCAAGAGAATTCTCAGTAAATACTCTGTGGCTGGCAAACCCTTTGTTCTGCATAATAGCACATAGTTTCTGACACCCAGTGTATGGCCTGAGAATGTTGTCTGGGTAGCTTTACCTGCAATTATTGTGCACTCTTCGTTATGATTGGTACTTGCAGCTTGTGATGATAATGTGCAGCAGTGGAATTCTCTTGAATTAAGTGGGAAGATTCATTGCATCATCCCACAGTCTACTTTTTCTGTGTTTGCTATTTTGATATCGCGTTTCTAGTTTCTGCCTTCTTTAGTACTAACTGTGGCAGTTTAAACTCTACAGACCCTTTCTTTTTTGCTCCATATATCTCTTCTCGAAATAAATGAAACCTTGGCTGTGTTCCTGGCAACAGAATCCTGGCTCTTGTCACATATTTGTGCTCTTGTATCCAAGGGACTTAGTACCATGGCAAATGATGCACCTTCGAAATGTGCATAAACAGCTATTTTTTTTCGCAAGAGTTATTCAATCCTGTCACAAACATGCAAAATCACATCCAGAGGGCCCGGTACTGTACCAGTAAAGTACCATGGCAAATGATGCACCTCCAGAACGCGCATGTATGTGCGCCTATTTTTCTGCGAGAATTACTCAATCCTGGCTCTTGTTGCTTGTCTACCATTACATCTAGAAGCCGCAATATCGTACCATCATGGTACTTTGGCGAACGATGCACCTTCAGAATGGCTATGCATTTCTCGCCAGAATTATTCAATCATGTGGCTTTTGTCACATGCGTGTGCACTTGCACCCAGAGGACATGGTAATAGACCATTGCGGTACATGGAAAATTATGCACCTTGAAAATGCGCATGCACTTGAGTACCTTCAAATAAAATGTGCATTTTAATGCACAATACAGACAAAACATACTTTAAAGATAGGAGTCTTTTATAATAGTAGGAAAATTTATGAGTACCACCATGCAGACCTCTGCAGTTGGAATTGAGATACCACAAAAAGGGCATTTTTTTATTTGTTTCCGTGGTAGGCAACGATAACGCTCTCCTGGCATGCAGCGAAGTGAGACAAGGCATAAAATATTTTCCCGTCACTTTGAAGTTTCTATTGTCTGTGCATCTGCAAGACAGCTCCACTGTAACGGGTGTTATCCCTAAAAGTCAACACAGTTCCACTGAGTTTACGAGCTCTGCGTCCTGCATGCCAGCTAAACCGCAGAAATCACTGTCGGTATTGCAAGACGACAATTCACTCATCGTTGTTACATGAACTACGGGCAGGTGGAAGATGTGCTCAGAGGCACGGAGGAAGGAAAGGTTTCCTTCCTACGTGGCTCAGAGGAGTGCCCACAGAACACCTTCCAGTAGCACAACGCGCGTTGCCTTCTTTCTGTAATATCACCAAGCACGTCACTTGACAAGCCACTCCAGCAATCGAAACCAAAAGTGGCATTTGGATCTTAACGCTAATAAAAATATGTTTGATGTTGATGTATTGTCGACCCTTCATCCCTCTTTCCTTCCCCTTTCCCTTATCCCCTGTGTAGAGTAGCAGGCTAGAGCGAACTAGCTCAGGCCGACCTCTCTGCCTTCTAATAAATTCTCACTCACTTGATGTATTGTCAGGCGCCACAATACTAGTTTGGGGGTTTAGATATTACCGTTTTTTATTTAAAGCAACAGTTAAAAATGTTTAAAATATGTATCAGTATTGTTTTACCTGCTTACGGCCAAAAATGATGACCTCCAAAATTGCACAACCATCACTGTAGTCTCGGAGGCTAGTATTAATCGTTATCGCGTATTCACGTGACGTGTGGGCATGATGGGCGTTCAGGCTGCAGTGCGGAACAACTCGTCGCCCATTGGTTTTTGAGGCGTTAGGTGTAGGCGAGTGGCACAAGTTTAGGTTGGGCGCCGATTTATACATTCGTTTCAGAACTTAGGTTCTTCCATTAGCTGGGAAGATGGGGGGCCTCTTTCGCAGCGAAGAGATGACTCTTTGCCAGCTGTTCCTTCAGTCCGAAGCGGCGTACGGCTGTGTGTCCGAGCTGGGCGAGTTGGGCTTGGTCCAGTTCCGAGATGTAAGTCCGTTCTCGCTTTACCTTATCTCACCTAATTACCCATGCAACCCCGCAGGGACATAGCGAAATGATTCATCGTACTGCAGTACTTATTATGCCGTTTTCTTTGTTGCCCGATTTGCTTCTAGCTTAATCCTGACGTCAACGCTTTCCAACGAAAGTTCGTCAACGAGGTCCGCCGCTGCGATGAAATGGAGCGTAAGCTACGTAAGTAATAACCTACACTTATACTGGACTAGATTATCGGTGAATGTAGCCTCTATTACGTCCTAATTTCTACATACACGTTTGTTTGAGGTAGTACCGGTTAGTTGTGCTCGTCATGTGACTCGATTGCACTTGCGTTCACGCGCCGCCCTTCAAACGACGGCCGGCGGGTTTACGTGAGAGCTGTACATTGTCTTGTTGGAAAAAGTCAGGCGCAGTGAAAACGAGCTTTTTGGTGACGACATTGTGTTGTGCGGCCAGCTTCACCTTCAATCGTTCATGTCGTTATCACATTCAGGATTCCTGGAGAAGGAAATCAAGAAGGATGGCATCCCCATGTTGGACATTGGCGACAATCCAGAGGCGCCACAGCCCCGAGAGATGATCGACTTGGAGGTTAGTGATCAAATACTGCATCGTTATTCAGCTTTCTAAAGTACCATAGGGTTGAAGCAAGGGCGACAAACCTTGCAACAGTAACAGCAGGTAGATGAACTCAAGAAGCATGTGTTGGGGTACTAGCGTGTAAGACATATTTTGTAAACTGAAACTGTGCAAGAGACGAGACACAAGAATAGAAGCAGGAGACTGGACGAATGCAGGGCGAACCTTTGTACTGTTTCCGTCTATTCTTGTCTCGTCTCTAGCACAATTTCATTTTACAAAGAATTAAAAAGATGTAACACTGAAATAGCTGCTGTTTGAATTTGGGAGTAGAAGTCAAGTAGATATTTACATTTGTAAACCTTTGGCAAATTGCTGCATTATGCAGCCTCTTTCATACGTGAATTTGTATACCTTATTAATCATTATTGTTCCCCATAATGTTTGCGATAAAGTAATCACTGAGAATTTTCACAATGATGTTTATTTCAGTGATTTTCCTACTTCCAAGTAAGTCAATGCATTCTGCAGGTGCTAAAGCTAAAATCACTTTTCACTCATTGCCTGGGCTTGTAAGCAGTATCACGTGCAAATAGTTTACACCTTGGATTTGTCTTTTTTATAACTGTGACTGTGCAGGCCACATTTGAGAAGCTTGAGAATGAACTGAAAGAGGTGAACACCAACGCCGAGGCTCTGAAGAAGACCTATCTTGAGCTCACTGAGCTGAAGCACATTCTGCGTAAAACCCAGACCTTCTTTGATGAGGTACGTTGCCTCCCTGATGTGATCTCCCGGCCTAGTATCCTTGCAGTTTGATTTTTGAGAGTTGCTCACGAAATATCAAGGCTTTGTTTTATACTACGTGCCATACCTAGCAGGCAACGCTACAAAGGCAATAAAAATTTAAAAGTGTGTCAAGTATAAATGAAAAATATAGGTATGTTTAGCATAACTTCATGTAACTATTGTCGCATACCTTAGTCACAACATGTGACATAATTGTATAGATGGTGTCACAAATCTGTCTATTTACCACCACTCAAGTGACATATTACTGCAGCCTTCAGCCACAGTGCACCACTGGTGACCACGGACAAGACACTGCATTTAGGAAGTGAAAATGTGTGCAAGTAACAGTTGAGATTTACCTCTGGCTTACAAGTTGTAACTGTGGTGCACATAGGGGCAATTTTATGACAAGTCTTCCAGATAAACCACCCTGCAAAACGTGCCGAGGGAGATTTCTATGGCTGCATCATTGGTTTAGCCTTTGCAGCATTTTCTGCTAAGTATGAAACGGAGTGCAGTTCCATATTTTCGGAAGCTTTGCACCCTTTTACTGCATGTCAGCATAAAGCACAGTCATGGACAAATAAAACGTGAAGAACAAATCGCAAACTTGTATCAGAACGGACAATTGGGAGAGTTGGTGTGCTTCCATCTCCAACGAATATTAGTGTGGCAAAACTGGGACGAGAATAGAAAGGACAAACTACAGCACTGACTTGCAAATAAATTTTATTTCGAAAAGAGGCAGAATAAATAACACCTGGAAAATCTTAAGAAAACTGAGGGCCTGCGAAAAAGTGGCAAAGAAACTAGAAGCTGGGCAGAAGTAAACGGAAGATAATTACACTACACCTCAAAAGAATTTAGCTGCGATTCCTCAGGTACGTAGGCTGCTGCACGGGATTAAAGGTGTGGGTGCTAGGTACCGAGTTGATGTTGTATTCAGCGTTGGCCACAAATTGCAGCAGGTATGTCCAGCTGTAACTGGGAAATTTAACGGAGAAAAATATGACAAACGGCAAAACTGCGTGGTAAAACGCAAGGATAAGTTCGCAGATTGTTGAACTAATGTAGTATACAAGATTTCATGCTCTTGCAACAAGTTTTTCATTGGTCAAACTAGTCGGTGTGTAAACGGAAGAATCCAGGACCATGCATGTAATGTAAAAAATGACACAGGTTCTTATTTGGTTGTTCATTGTAAAAGTAGTGCTTATAAATCTTGTTTTGATAAAACGGAACTCTTGCAATGTCACAGAGACCCAGTGCTCACGGGTAATCATGGCGGCATGTTACATGTCACTGGAAGGTGATAACTGCATCAGTCAGCCTTCCCTAGTACTATCAGATGCAGAGGTATCATACCTCACAGATAGCTTGTACATCTCATCAGCCACAAGGGCTTTTGTGGTGTTTTGTCAGATTGAGCATGCACGATGGTTTTCTTTTCCTGGGTTTTCCACATGTCATTTATTTTGCTTCTTTTTGGAATAAAGTTTAGTTGCGAGTCAGGGCTGTAGTCTGTCTTTTCCATTCTCACGCCAGTTTTTGTCACGCTAATATTCACCGCAAGTTGTATCACTTTCGCGAGTTATAACTCGAGTGCACTAATTGCCAAGGATGGTGTAGGCTTTAAATGAAGTGTGCACGCTGAAATCGTGCCGAGATCAAGTGTGCTAATGGTTGCGAGAATGAAGTAATGCTTTTTAGTTAACTCTAACTTGTTCTTATTTGATTTGTGTATCACTGCATGTAGTGTTTAGCTGGTAATAATTTAATATGACTTCAAACAAATCATGCATATGCTTGTACAGAAAAAGTTCAGGAATGTGGTTGGATTGCATTACTTGTAAACAAAATCTTTTATGGTTAGTTTTGTGCAGCTCAAGATCAATACATGTAGTGGGAGTTTTCAGCCAATTAATTTAGATATGAAGACACTCAGCAATCATTAAGTGAGAGCAAACAAAAATAAAAGTGTAGTTGCTTATTAAGAGGGCTTTATTGAGCTTGAAGCTTCTAATATTAATTGGTATGGGCTAGTTTCTTCGTGTGATTCAGAGGTGAGAAGGGAAACGAGCTGCACTTATCAATAATATTGCAGCCGCTTGGCCTGTGCCGTGTTACATGGCACACCTCAGTGACGCATCTTCTTGACAACGGCTGCGTTTGTTGCTTGCTGGACAGGCATTGTCTGTTAAAGTTTGAACATCAGTGAATCATGAAATTCAAACAAAAAAAGCTTTTATTAATAAACTAAAATAAATTTGGTTGCCAATGCAGCTGTGCTAAATGCATAGATAATTTCCAGTAAGTGAACACTACGGAGTGGCACAGGAGTGCCAAACCAATTGTTACTTCTGTGAAAGAGTTTGATTTTTTTTCTGTGTCTAGCAGTGGTCTGTTCCTCTCGACTTTATTGAAGCTTATTATTAGTTGATTTAATGCACGCAAGTGACGGGGTGTTGCAGAGCAGTAAAATGGCGGAAAGCGACAATTTACAGTGTAACAAGTTGCCATCACTTGAGTTGACGGTTCGCTGCCAAAAAAATTCCTTGTTCAGGTGACTACTACTCTGATTTCTTCAGCAGCACTTTAAACAGTATATGTAGCTGTTTTTCTTGCCAGGCCTTTTCATTCGACCAATCTCACCATGTA
The DNA here is from genome assembly GCF_043290135.1 of Rhipicephalus microplus. Classification (NCBI taxonomy): domain Eukaryota; kingdom Metazoa; phylum Arthropoda; class Arachnida; order Ixodida; family Ixodidae; genus Rhipicephalus; species Rhipicephalus microplus. The sequence continues at coordinate 114,642,255 of NC_134703.1, read as the reverse complement.
AAGAGCATATACTCGCATGTACTGTGACATTTTAATTGTGACAGTAGTCTTTTGGCCCTCCTACTTTATCTAAGTCCAAAACAACCTTGAAAAGGATGTCATTTTTATTTTCTGTTTTGGAGGTCAGTAGCCCTAGTGGCACCAAATTTTTTGTTTTTCTACATCTATTGCCAATGTAGAGTTGTACACAAGAAGTCCTCAAAGTACAATAAAATGATATATAGTTAAGATAGATGAAGCAGAAAAAAAATTAGAGAAGGAATACGTAAGAATGAGCTATCTACATCTTTTAATACTGCATTAGCATGTTTCTACAGCGGCCCCCATTATAACGACCCCTATTATAGGAAAATTGGAGAAAAAAAAAAAAAAAAGACAATTTTGTTTTTGTGCTCGATTGCAATGTGCACGCTAATTGGAAGCCAACTCTCTATCCTTTTTTTTTTCGATGTTCGCGCACTGAAAAAACTTCCCAGTATGATTATGAAGAAAAGTGTGTATTAGAATTGCACAAATACAGTACATATAAGGATCAAATTGAAAAAATAAAACTAGTGGATTCTGAACTGTGCTGCTTATTTTAGAATCACTCTGTTTATGTTCTTGCCTCTTTACTTCTAGTGGAAAACTGGTTAATCACAAGCTAATATTCTTTACTATCACTTGAGTTTTAACATCTTGGTTGCTTTTATGAACAACTACTGGAATTTCTTGCATGTGTGCAGAGTTGCTAGTAAAACCTGTGCAAGGTTGGTCTATTTGCATTTTTTTACCTTCTTTGTAAAGTGCTATTTTTTTGTTGAGAGAGAGTATTCTTTGTACGTTAGGCCATAACCAACACTTCTCTTTCTTCCAACGCAACACAGTTACGTAAGACATGCATTATGGTAGGGTAAAACGTGGCTAGCAGTCATTCTCATAACTTGTCTGAATAGAGGGGAACAGTCCACTGTGATATTTCTGACCTTGCATTGTTTGCCTTTTGAACCATTGCAGAAAACTTGCTTATTCTATTGTTGAGTGTTATTCGAGCTTCTGGACCTGATTGTGTGTTTTTTTTTTTAAGATAGTTTCGGTACAGGTAGCTGGAAATTTTTCCTAATTCAGTCTTGTCCTGGGTTAGTCATGATAGTGCACTTTTGACATTGGTAAAACATTGTTTTTAAAAATTACCACAATCTCCTAGCTTATCCGGCATGCTAACAGTGAAAAATGCTTGAGATCGGTGGACTGAATTGAATCAGTTTGTAGTGGTCCTACCATATGATGTTCAGCCATGGATTAGTATCGACGCTTATTTAAACTTTCTCAGCTTCATGTCTCTGCCTACAAAGGGTGCATTTATAAAAAAAAAGGAAGTTATCATGACAGGAAGATTTTAATGCTCAAGTCAAAATTTTAGCGTATCATTTTCTTTGTTTGCACAGGGTACATTATACATAACATGGTTGACAGCGTTATCTCAAAACTTACCTTCGCCGTTATATAGTTTACAATTACTTCTATGAAACTGATTGTTTAGACATACAGGTGAAAACAAAACAGCTTGACTTTATTCAACTAAAGCAGTTTTCTATCTAAATTACTGCTACTGGCCAATGCAAGGACGTTTGGAAAACCCTGTCTTAGTGCTCATTTGCTAGAGCTCGCAACTAGGGAGGGAAATACAGTAAAATCATCTTAATTCGACGCCTGTTAAATTGAAAATTTGATAACTTAGATGTGTTCTCCAGTCCCGACAACCTTCTATATTAATAATTTGGTTATAACTGGCAGCAACCCTGTTAATTCTGGTTATTTTTGGAGCGTGCCAAGTGCGAAGTGCTGCAAACGTAAAATCCAAAGGAGTGAAAACGGCTTTTACCGACAACTGAAACAAGGTGTTGCAGTCTACATTGCCATAATAAAAAAAGTGACCTGTGCTGTAACCATGTTTCGGATTAATTTTGGGTTAACTCATCCAGGGAAGTCTTGAAATGCGGTCGCATTATGAACAAAGTTGTGAGTGATGTAAATTGTGGCTTTTACACTGCTCTCATGAAAAGTAAAATGCAGGATTTATGGATACATCAGGAAAATGAAAGTGTATTAGTGCAATAGACATTTGTTTACTGTTTCTTAATACCTTCAACAATTTCGAATTCGGTTAATTTAGGCATTTTTTCCACTCCCGTGAAATTCAAACTAGAGATTTTGCTGTATTTTCTATTTATACAATACGGTATGGCCTCCAGCATTTCTTGTTTTTGGGCTTTAATACAAGCAAAGCCACATGCAAAATGAACAAATTGAAGGAAGAGGTGAACTGCTGATCAGCCAGGACTTGACTAATTACATTATTTCCATCTCCCTTTACTATATTTGTCATGGTAAACTTTGTGGAGCATGCAGCAACGCTTGGCCAGTGGTAGAACTCTTGTCAAGATTTTAACTACAGGTTCGAATGCTGTGTTTTTATTTTTTGTCTGCAAAAAGGCTCATTGCAGCCCATGTGACATTTTTGGAAGTGTCTTTTTTTTTACCATAACTTTTTTTTTGTCTACCTTTTTTTTTGTCACTTTGGCATATTTTATAGTAAAATTCTTTTATCTCTTACGGCCTCTTTGTGCTGTGTGTTAATGAGGAAGTACAGTGACATAGGTTTTACTGCACCTGAAATTGAGTTTAATGTTGCTGCTGGCTGTCTTTGTTGAGAAATTGTAAAACTGAAATGTTCTCTGCCCCTTCTTGTTCAGTGATCTCTCTCTTGGTGCTTTGTGACTACGGTTCCCCCGTCTTCTGTATTTCTTGTCTTGCCCGTGTCTGCAACTAACCTGCTTTTCTGTCTCTGGCTCTGTCCTCTGCTATGATGTGGGAGTCTCAGTCACAATCTTGGGGAAAAAGAAACTGAAAAAAAAAAAGAAAACCACGGGGAGCAGTCCTCACACTTGGTGGCCAAGAATTGCCGTGCAGATGAATTGGGAGCAGGACAGGTTGGGGGTGTTTTGCATGCGCACTGCCCCAGTAGCAAATATTGCAATTGTGGATTGGTGTGTTGCATGCCATTGCAGATCACTGTTCTGGTGTATGAAAACCAGTAAATTGGATTGTAGGTAGGTCTTGGCCGTTCGGGTCTGATTATGTGCAGTTTTAGCTCTATCTAAAGCTGAGCCTCTGTGTATTCAATAAAAAATGTGTTGGGGACCAACATTATTGGTGCAATAATGACAACTTATGCCATATTTTTGATTTACACCATAATACCTTTACAGCTTTAACACATTGAGCCTGATTAGCATGAGGTGATTCATACTCGCAGAGAAGATTTTAGTGCAATGAAACCAGAGTAATATGCATTTAAGCAGTCCGGGTGTAAACGTGTGCATGTTAACACATGTATGCATAAATGCTCATATATAGGATCCTACTGCCTTGGTTTTGGCTGCTGCAATTCTTTTTCTAGGTAATGAATAGCCTGAAATAATTAACCATTTTTTCTCTTTTGGCTTGGCCTCAATCCACACAGCACAATTGTACTCCAATCAGTTTAGGGATCTCAACATTGATACGGGATGCCATCTGTGGCCAATCCCTGTCATTGTTCAGTGCCTGCCGAGTACAAAACTGAAAATCAAGCTGGATGTGTGGTCCTTGAGTATACACTGTGCTGTTGAAATGCACTGAACCCTGCACATACTCATGGATCGAAAGCATGTGGTTCAGTTAGTTTGACTTGATGGTGTTCAGAGGCCATCTAGTGTAGATTATTTTCTTGAACCTGCACAAACCATGCATGCGCTGTTATCCCTTATGGCTGTTTTCCAAGCAGAGTAGAGGAGTCTTGCGCTGTGGCACAACTTGGGTAAAGTGCCGAGCTTGTCTGTATAGTGCAATGGTGTATTCGTGGACGTCTGTCTGATAAGCTACAGCATCTACACATTGCATGCACTCGTCTTGTGCTTACTGGAGGTGTTCCAATCATGAACGCCCTGTCCGATGTTTTAGCAAATGCTTTGAATAATTCTGCACGGCAGAGAGATTGTGTTTTAGCGACAAGAGTGTTGACAGCTTGGGAAATCTGAGATTTTGTCATATTGGAGGACACAATGTCCCGATGGGCAATAAAAATTTTGTAATAGACTTTTATATTATCTAGCATGAAAATTACTTTACTGACCATTCACAACAATGCCAGTTGTTTACAGGGTCTCTCTGTTCGTATATTTTTCTCAAAATATTTGGGTAGCTACTTCACCATCTTGTAAACAACAGGATGCATTTGCTGAAACATGGGGTAGTGCATTAGAATTGTGTTGGCCTACGTAGCTGTGGCCTATTTGTTGTGCGGAAGTGGGAAAAGCTGCCTTGGCGCATCTTTCTCGAAATCCAGTGCTTTTCGAATGGCATTTGGGGCAGTATGTTGCAAGATTTGTTGCTTTGAGGAGGTGATCACGCATCTTCGCACAGATGTCACAGGCCACCAACATGGCCGAAGATTACGGTCGAACTAGGGCCCTCACCCGTCCTGCCCCTTTTCTTGTAGAAACCATTGCCTTCTTGGTTTGCCTAACATTTTGCCAGCACCAAAACAACTTTTCTGTGCTGTCTCTTAAGCCTAACATTTCACTGCCACACTAATCCTGTATTTACAGCAGTGTGCTAACTGCGCTTTCTCTTTCTCCCTATATCTTTTGTTATCACACGCTTTTGGCGTAATTTATGAATGCAGTGCCCTCTTAACATCGCTCAGTCTCATGGACCGTGAGATAAAAAAAAAAAACGAAAAACATCAATATATGGTGTTTGGATTTCCAGTAATATACATTGTCAACATATTATTTTTTATTAATCATTTTTACACAATGCAGCCCCATCAGGCTGCAGCTAAGTCATGTAATGGCAAGGAAAGAGTGAAGCCAGGAAGGGCATTCTATCTACAAACTGAAAACGAACAAAACAAAAATAAACTGTATAATTGTATTTAAATATGTTGAGATAAAAAGGAGTTACCTGTTGCAATCACACACTGCTTGGAAACTTGTTGTTTTCTCTGGCCTTGTAATCTGTTAAGTTTTTCTGTTGAGTTCTCTGTTATACACACGTAATGGTTTGATAAATTCCATAGCTATAGCTACTCTTCAAACTTTGATGATATCAGTCTTGGCTTGTGAAGTACTGTATGCTAACTTTATAATAAGTAATAGCTTTTTGTGAAAAAAACAGTAGCTAGACAAACTGTCACAACATTGTGCATTACTTTTCACAATTTACTACATAAGTACGTAACATATATTCCTTACCAGCTATCACATGGTGCAGAAGGCAAAGAAAGATGCACCGATCTAAGATCAGCTCCTTCCAGAACATTTTCTTTGTTCTTTCATCTTTGTTTTTCACAGAGCACTTACTTCAGCATGCTTGCATGTATTTCTACTTGATAATCACCACATTTGCATAGCACATTTCGTAAGGTGTGATGCATATATGTCAATACTTGCATGGCTTTTACAGTTCTTTTTCTTTTAATCCTATTTTTCGTTAACTAAGGTTTGCCCATTCTTCTTTAGTTTAAGTTGAGAAGTGTGGTTTACATTAGTGTTTACCGGCATATTTATAAACTAAGTGTTCATAGCATAGTTATCTCATGGTGTTATCAGCCTTAAAGCTGATGCCTGTGTGATGTTTATTGACATTCAAACCTCGATATAACAAAGTAAACAAAAAATAGCTTTGTAATACAGTGTTAAGAATAGATGTTTATTACTAATCTTCGGATATAATCAAGTATTTTTGTAGTAGACGGGACTTTATGAGGTTTTAGTATAGCTTTGTTGGGCTGCTTAACATTTAGTACGTTATGTAAAAGTCATTTCAGCTTTATATGCGGTTGTTGCAATGAAATTTGAATATTGCATAGCTATGGAACCAGACCAGCATCGACGTAATTTTTCCTTTTGACATTAAATTTTGTTGCAGATTGCTGCTTCTAATTAAGTTCATATATTGTAAACTAGTCCGTTAGTTCATCAATATGCTTATGTTTTTGCATACAAATGGGATTATCTTTCAGATAGACAGATATGATGAGGCGAGCATAGGGAACAGCTGTACTATCTCATTAATCTAAATAGTCAAGCTGCATCAGTGAGATGTTGAAATACATGACACAAGTTCAGTGGTAGCAATTCTTAAGAACCAAAAAGAGCAATGAGGAGGGCATTTATCTATCTAAAAAAAAGTGAAATACATGCAACTATTTAACCTTCAAATGTCTGCTTTTGCCTTGCTAGTTGGACTGTGAGTAATAAAAATATTAGTGTTCAGTGTCTAGCCAGTCACAGGTAAGTTAGTTGCTCTATTCCTGCAATATTGGTAAATGTTGGTGCAAGTGCATCATAAATACTCAGCATATGAGGCAACAGAAGGTTGTAATATATTTTAAAACAGCATGCCTGTATGGAAATTGCAAGACAGCTTGTTGTTCTTGGCTGTCTGATCCTTAAAAGTGTGTTTCTGCTTTCTTGGATGTTTGGCATGTGATGCCTGCTCAAGTTCAGGTGTTAGATGCCAGTTAGATGTCATTTGAAGATGCTTATTTCTTATAATAGGAGAGCGTACGGTGAATTGATTACTCTTCAGAATTTTCTTTTTTCTCAGCAGCCAGCATACTTATGAAATAGCTATCGTTCGCTTAGCTGTCTGCTTAGTCATTCGCTTAGTTGTGCTATTTTTATTGCAACATGAAGCATTCAAGTCGTACAAAAAGCTGAACATGAAGCATTCTGCCACTGTGGCTGTGTTGAAACAGTGACTGGGAGCAAAAATGCTCGCGTACCAAAATTTAGGGACAATTTGAAAGCTGACTGCAAATGTACAGCTCTCTTCTCGGGCTATCGCTCATCTGATTTTGTCAGGTAAGGGTGATTGAGATGATGAAGAATGGGCAAGCCTTTGATTTGCAGCACTTTCCTACCCTTGTAGTACCCTTTCCCTCTATGCTCCTCTCCCCCACCTAGACCTCCCTGTTCCCTTAATGGGCCAAGGGGACAGAAGAGCAGGCTTGTGCATACAATGCGAGTGCGTTTGTCACACCAGGCGGGATTTCATCACCGTGCACAGATGCACGACCCGAGCGCCCAGGAAGAGCACGTCATGCTGCTGGGAGACGAGGGCCTCAGGGCTGGCGGACAGGCCCTCAGGCTCGGGTGAGCTAACGTCGAGGCTTGCGTCACATTGCACATGACGCACAGCTGAGGAGAGACGAGGCACAGCGACTGCTCAATTGTGCAGGGCTTTGAAGCATGGCACATTGTTAACAGTACTTAGCTTCATCTTGGCATTGCTTGCTAACAGTGAAGTGGTTGCATTTAGTTTTTTTGTCTACCACAGAAGTGCCACGAGGTTCGAGCTCGTCGATAGTGTCGTGGCAGAAAAACTGAAGAAAAATCGCACAAAATGGAGGTAATGAGAGTAAGCACTGCTATCTTGAAAGTTAAATAGTATTAGGGGGCTTCAACCAATCCACCTGTATTAAGTTTTTACATCTCTTTTTGTGTCATCGTGCTTTACGATCAATACTGTTGAGAATCTTATGTAATATTAGTATGTAAGACTACAGAGTCCTAAAGTGCCAAATTAATTCAAACCGCTCCACTGCAGTACTTGTTGCTGCTTGTTGTGGAGTTTTGACACATTAAATCCTATTATTAAGTGAAAGTAGCTAATGTTATTATTAACTATTGTTAAAGTTACTGACGGTGTCAATAAACTACAAAGCAGATGAACTCCTAACTATCAATACTGGTGAAAGTACCAGCAGCGTTACCTGTTTAGTTTCAACCAAACTGCATGTCATCTTTAAGGGATCATTCGAGGATACTCATTTCAAATTTTCATTGCGCACACTTTTTGTTCTGGGCTAGATATGCAGAAATGAAATGTTGCTAGTTCGTAACTTGATCTGCGCATTAGCACATGCAACAATCACACTCTAGCTAGCTGCACTACTTTGGAAAAGCTTGACACATTCTGTCATAACAAATAAATGTGCTGCTTCGCTTGGGTTCTCCCCAGCTGTGCTGAACTGCATTTACATAGCGTGTTTTATAAATTGAGCGTATTCACATACGCTTATGTATGCATCTTTGTTGTAGTTCTTTGTCTCAAATTTTTTCATGGTTGTGCACTGAGCACCTTGATGTCGGTCAGATGTCACATTTGGACCTCTTCTTGTCTCTGTTATGTTTGACAGAAAAATTTGTATTGCTACTTCTTTGTTATGAACGCTGCGTTATCCATTTTGAGACTGTGTGCTATAGATCACAATGGTAATAACTGCTTGCTACTAAACCTTGCTACAGTTACTGTTACTACTAGTGTTAGACTAGAAGGTGTGTGCCATAAATTAACTCCGGCATTGGTTTATTCAGTATTCATAGATGTTTGTGGTAGAATGGGCAAAGGGAAATCAAGCGTACTCGGCACTACTTTGCAGGAGTATAAGAACGACCTTAAAGGGGCCCTGCAACATTTTTTCAGTGTGGTCAGAAAATGTGGCAGATTGGTATTCAAGGCTACGGAGAACATGTTAGGCAAACGTAATGCAGCAGACGGCCTGGAATTCTCAGTTGGCTAGAAATTGCTCCCTCATCTCTGTACAGATCATGCCATATATACCCAAATTACAGCGCCATATACCTAAAGTCCACGGCTGTTGGCTGATTTGAGCATCGTGGGATGCATAGCTATCGTGGCCATGGCAAGATGGCTGCACGTGATCGCACTGAAAGTAAGCTGCACTTTCAAAGAAAAAAGTGAAAAGAAAGTGCTCAAGGTCATCACGCACGTTGATGAAGGGATGCATTTTCATGCTCACATGTCGTCCCCCTCCATGTGTAAATTTCAGCGTGCTTGCTGGTAAGAGAGGAAAGGGACAGATTCCTGCAACTCTACTCATACTTGGTGGATTATGAAAATTTTTGTAGCAGTTGGCTCGTGAGGCAGTAAGATCTTTAATGAAGCTGTTATAAAATTACTTGAAGAAAGTGTTGCAGGGCCCCTTTAACGTGCGTATGTCCTGAGAAAACGAAATTTGTTGGTAGCAGACGCAGGAAAGCCAGATGGCATTTAATCTCTGGCCCGCAATTTGCACATTGTGGCATTACATAAAATATGATGCTCTTTAGTGAATTTAATGTCAATATATAGACAAAAACGCTTCACCTGTTGCAAGATGTGAGCAGCTAGTAAAAACTGCTTTTATGTGTACATTGTAACTTGTATGGCATCAATTTGTATTCAGGAAAATGCTCGCCGTAGAGTGTAACCTAGCTAAAAGAAGCAAGTGGTCATAGCAGGCAAGAGCAGCAATAGAAAAATTGGAAAGCCTTTCATGTATTGGCTTGTTTTATGGGGTTTTGTTTGTAGAAGCTGCTGGAAACGAAAAGTATGTGTAACTAGGAATATATAGGCTGTTTTGACGTTATTGTACATCTGGTACAGTTTTGCTCAATGGAAAGAAGTGCACTGTGAAGTTCTCCAAGGCTAACAGTTAAAGATAGGCTTTGGCTTTTATCTCACCAATTCGAACGCTTGCTTGACTAGCTTGACGTGTTATGCTAATCATAATTTCCGAGGAATTATAAGTGGGCCTAGTTTCTTGTCAGGCAAAGCATAAGAGTAGTTCCGTTGGCAATTTTTACGTATATTCACGAGCTGATATAGTATTTGTACTGACTTTAAAGTGACATTGCTTGCCTGTGGAGACCGGAAGCATCGCCTGCATAAGATGGGTGCTTGTTGAACCCATGCTAACCACTACTAGCCACATTTTCTATTGGTCAGCAGGAAGATCCAATTTGTTAGGCCAACTTCTTCAGCCTCAATGAAGCTTCTGCTGTTACAAAGATGAATAGTCTTATTGGCAAATACATTTTAGTTTGTAGAATAAAATGCTGAGACTATAGACATACAGCAGTTTTTGCTTTTTATACTGTTCATTTTTACACTGTATATTGTATTTTTTTGGTGTGGGTAAGCCTGCGAAGAGATTTCAGTTTTTTCTGCAGTGACAGAGATAACACTCAATAAAAGAATTATATCAGATTTCAGAGTAAAGTGCATCGGTTACTTATTTGAATTTATTTCTACTGAAAAAATCTATAAGTGGGCCTTGCAATATTAGTGGGGTGAAAGTAGGTGAAATCAGCCTGTTGCGAAGGCTATGCTTGAAGGGTATTTAGTTTTTAATCCTATGCCAAAGGCTGCAGTTTTATGCATTTTAAGCAGCTGGTTACTTCATAGCTAGTTTCGTAGCACTAGATAATAAAGGAAAAGCACATAAGATAAGAGTTAGTTATACACAAATAGTTTATTGCTAATGAGCATGCACAGTCCATGCCATGCATGTGTCATGCTGCATCTTTTAACGGAGCTAGTGTGCACATGCCTGCTTGTTCTTAATCATATTGAAACTATCAACTGCATGCGTGGCATGTGATGACCGTTGGTAGCAGGATTATTCAAGGCAGAATAAAAGTTGCCTTTCGTTTTATAGGTTGGCTATTGTTTTATTGCGCTATAAACCTTTGTCGATGTATTCTATGTGTACAGCATATTGAGGTAGTACTACATAGTGTATGCCAGCTAGTGGACCAAGAATGATGTTGCATGGCCGGCACTGTGGTGTGGCACCTAACCTCCTTAACTGTTTTGTGCAGTTCACTGGCTCAGTAATGGTATGCTAAATAGGTGAAGCCACCTAACATTATTGTACATATTCAACACACTCTATTTGCATTTGTGCCGTTAACACTTTTATTTATTTTTTCGTTTTACTAGTGCTTGAGTCGTATTGATCATTAATGCTGTGTACGATCCAAAATGTACCAGATGCTGCTTGGTTATTTTGGTAGTTTCTATTATATTGCCAGATTAGGTAAGTTGCGTTTACTTTGTATTTTATTAATGGAACATTCATGGTAGTGCATTCTTGATTTTGTTTCACAGTAGCTATGGGGTGCCTACCGGATAAATGTAAACTTTACAGTAACAGTGTGCTATACATTTTTAAGCAATTTGTATATGTTGTAGCAATCGACTTTTATCATGGAGAATAATTGTAGTGTGCAAAAGGGACACGGGCAACTGGCCACTCATTCAGCTGAAACGGGCCACTCATTCAGCTGAACGTCTTTTCTTTCATGGGGTGAGGCATGTTCTTTGAGCTCTTGCAATCTAGGAAGCACCCAGCATCGCGGTGAACAGCGGGCTCTCTGAATACAACCTGCCAGCGCTGTCTCGTTAGGTTGTCACGGCACTTGGCGAGTGCTCAAACGGTCTTGCGCGTGAGGCTCTTGTAGTGTAAGGTCTGCTCAACAGCCACTGGGAACCTCGCTGCTCTGAAAACTGACCTGGGTTCAGGACTCTCCAGTATTTATTTTCTTCTTGCTAACATAGTCTGCTATTAGACCATTGTCTAAGACTCCCTGCATCCTTGGTGTCCAACACCTCCCCTGAGCACCCCTTTTTTTCCTTTGTGTCTCGTATACTCCTCGCTGTGTTGTGGCATGGTCCGTTGGTTTTTCGTGTTTTGCTACGACGTTATCCTTCCTGTCTGTCCCCCTTCCTCTGCCATCGAGGTTGTCGTGACGAAACAGTGTATCTCATTTCTGTGTCTGCCGGATTGGCACCAATGCAGCAATCGCATGCTCGGACCGGGGAGTTAGAGCACATGCATCTCCAATTGGTGCCTAGTGATATGACGGCATCTTCATCCATGCAACTTGGGTAGGTCAAACCCTCTTCTGTCTACTGTGTAGACATCTAGCTTCTTGATCTTTGGTGCTGGTACGAAGCTTTTCACGCACACATCAGAGAACGCTGGCCTGTGGCGCTCGCAGGTTGACACTTGTGTAGATATTAGGGGTATGACTTGTGGCACATTTGCCCTCGCACATCATAGTAGCCTTATCTCTCTCGTTATAGCACACTTTAGCTGGCGTACTTGTCACTGCTATATTGCACAAGCACTTTCTTCCTTTTTTTTTACAGTCTTATTCACTTTTTTTTTTATGTTAAGACATCGCATCAAGACTGGGGCGTAAAAAGTTTTCCCAATTTCACCCTTTACACGATCCTTAGGCATAGTTCACTCGCCGGCCCCAGACTGCCCGTCACTGTCTGTCGCAATCCCCCGGTTGTTAATACATCATGTTTCTCTTTTTCTGCTGAACACTAAAATTTGGCGAGGCCTAAAAAGTATCGGAAGAAGACAAGTTTTTAAGCTGGGCTAGGTAGCGAGTGTCATTGTTTCTACACTGGTGTAAGGACAGAAGAACAGGAGCACAAAAGAAACGAGGGTGAAAGAACTGCTGGGCAACCCTTCTTAAGAAGTTGGTCAACATGCATGTTTAGGGGCAGTGGAATGCATAATACGAAGAGAGACGAACATGCTGTTCTGTGACTGTTTTTGCTATTTATTCAAGATAGCTTCTGATACCCCTGTCACATGAGGCAACACTTTGAGGGAGTGTCATTCACATGCTGTCACACAGAAATGCTCAGTGACACTTGTTGCAAAGTGCACTTGCTAGTGAGTGTGTTCACCAGACTCGCTTCGCTGCGATAATAAGTAAAATGAATTAAGTTATTATCCAAAGCCAAGCTCGCAGCATTTTTGAAACTTTTATTTTCATTGTTAGAGATATTCTTATGCACTAAGACATACTATTCTACAAAACAATTCTCTGCAATTTTCGCTCTCAGGCAGTTTGCAGCCACAACCACGAGGGCATGCCCAGCACATTTCAGGCAATGGGCACAGCAAGTGCTTTTGCATGTAAAGATTACTCTAAGGGCTACCTATATTTGTAACCCATTATTACTTGGGAAATATTGCCTGAAATGACAAATATCGGCTGTGCTACTTAAGTACCCATCGCCATTACCATAATTTCCAAAGTACTGTTTTCTTTCTCGTATAGCGATAGGCGGCCGCATCGTTGTTCTAGGGGTGCAAAATGCTTGCTCAAAATGATGCGAAATTTGCCTCTGTGACTAGGCTATTACACTGGTCCTCGGAGCAAAGCTTTATTTGTTGAACTCTCTCATTCAATTTCAACACATGATGCCATCCTTGCGTTTTTATAGTCGCTTAGGAAACAATGGTTTTAAATAATCATATTCTTCATTTACCCTGCCAAAATATAGCCTTATCATACCAAAGTTTATCTGTTTACTGAAGCGCAGTGTAAAGGCATGAAAAATCAATCAGTTATGTAAATAATCCTCCTGAACGTCACTTATGAAATTCTAGCATTATCAGTCAATAAAGAAACTTATAGCTTCAGGACATGTTAGAGTGTTTAAATATTCTTGTCCGAGTTTTACAATATTCATTACGGTACACTGCACATCAAATGTGCAAGGCAACCATCACCTTCCGGTGCCTAACCTGTTGTCGTTAAGAGGCTAAACGAGGGGTGCCTGCGGTTACAGCATGCAATAGGTCTTGAATCTTCAACACAATAATGAGACAAAAGTGGGCAAAGACCAAGTTCTGCAGTGGTAAAAAGTTGACGAGCAAGGAATTGCACCACAACTGCCAGTTCAACAATAGGACTGCAATTCATAATGGTGGCAAGTGCTTTGTTTGTTAGCATTGCTACGTGTACATACACGTAGCTTGCTTTTCCCCATTCTCTGGAGGGAAAAAACAGGGTTCTCTGTAGGGAAAAAACAAGAAGGTTCGGGGCTATGATAATAGGGTAACAGCTGATAGAGGTACTGGTGTTGGGATTTGTTAATGAAGCGGAAACAGAAATTGGGAGTAGCAAGGATTCCATCACTCCATGGTAATCTTGTGATAACCACTACTATGGGACATGGCATCCAAATAGTGTTTCAAGAGTGGAGTTTTGTGAAGGCTGATGTTTTTAAGGAGCTTTCTTTTTTCTTCTTTTTTTACTTGATGCCACAAGATGCCACACAGCCCGCTTTATGTATTATGCCATTCTGCCTGCATGCCAATGGTTGTTCCACGCAGGCTGTATAGACAGTTTGGTTTAGTTTGTCAGAATTTAGCAGATTGGACGTATGCAGCATGCTCTGTATCTCGCACACTGCATCTCTGACTGCCCCCTGCCAGCACCCAATGCAACACTGCACCATCTAAAGGGCTGCACGCATGATTCGTGTGGTCCCCCCCCTTTTTTTTTTCTTTCTTTTTTGACAGTGGCTTTGTATGCTACTGCTCTGTGAGGTAGGTTTGCCTCAAATGAGCTACACCCTGCAAAGGCTTTGGCGAATGGCAATGTCTGAGGCATGGTGTTTGACAGGTAGTTTGCTATCTGTCGAACAGGTATGTTCTACCAGGTGTGCTACCTTGTCAAACAGGTAGTGTGACACAGTGTTCTATGGGGTGTACAACATGTTTTTGTAGGATTTAGCAGTCTGCTGCCTATTTCGAGGAATTTACCACATTAAAGAGACCCTGCAATATATAAATATTTTTTTAGCATAGTCGAAAACAATGCGCACAAGTTGTCAAAGCTCCTGTGAACACATAAGCCAAATGGTGTTGCACGGCATGCAACATGAAATTGGCAACTACATCAAAAAAGACAAAAAAAAATAAATAAATCCCTCCCGATATCACTTTCTATCTTCTTAGAAAACTGTGTACATAGTTGAAAAAATCGCCTCAGTGTCTTAGTAACAAACACAGTCATTGGCTGGTTGTATAATTGCAAAATCATTATCAGTAGTATCTAGAACACACAGGCCAAATAATGTAGCGCTGCACGTGACCTGGAGTCTACAACTAGTTCCCAGTCAGCTTGACATCGCTTCCTCTTTTGTCTCTAAATAATGTTGTATGTTCAAAATTCTGTGCCCGGGTCTGTGGCCATTGGCTTATTTGAGCATTGTTGATGCCGTGGCCACTGCAAGATGCTGCCACGTGCCCAAACTGAAAGGAAGTTGCACATTCAAAGAAAAAAAAAAGGTCTCTTGGCGGGCGAAGAGACCAGTCTTCTTGCTCAATTGTTGTCCCCCTCCCGATGTAGCTATTGCTGAGCACGCTCGCTGGCAGGAAAGGAGCGAGAAAACGTTTGTAGCGTGCGACAAACTTCTTTATCTCCACACATACTAAAAATTCTTGCGGCATGTGACTCGTGAAGCATCATGCACTAACAGTGAGACCACTTCATTGTAACTCGGGAAAGTGTGGCAGGGCCCCTTTAACAACCAGTACGTCATTTGACATGTTGAATCTCAATCACAGCCCCTGCTCTATACTCAACAGACAAGCGATGCGGTGGAGTCGAAGGAAATAAATGAAACTTAACACATTGAGCCCACATTGGCACTGTATCCGTAGGAGCTACAACTACTGCAAAATGCAAAACATATGTTTGCATTTTAAGAAAACTAAAGTTGCCCCGAAAGCTTTTTTCTTGATTACCTGCTTTGTAGAAAAAGTGAAATTTCTTGTGGTCATGTGGCATATTACTAAGCACACTTCTCTCAGCTATCGTGACACTTTAAAATTTTATTCAATTTACCAGCTGCTGGATTGGGATGCGAGTGGACCTCGATTCTAGGTTTTGTTACAGACCTTGGTCACAGAATTTCGTAACCTAAATTTTATGGCCAAAAATTAATGCATAGCAATCCTGCAGAGCATACCTACTTCAGGGACACCTAAAGCTCTGTCACATTATTTAGCACATTAACAAAATGCAAACAGGGCAATTTGAAAGTGCGTTTGTGAATATTTCTCTACCATGCTTCTACAATGTAATACACGTATGCTGCAGTGTATATAGTGCTGCATGTCAGTACCATTAGTCTATTGTAATTGAACTTTCACGCTGTAGCAATGGCTCTCAATATCTTGTGTTCTATAGCAGAGAATAAATACTAGGATGTTTAGCCACAATTCTCGTATTTATAAGGGGACTAACATAAATAGCATTTGTGCAGCGAGGTACTTCGAGTGCTGTACACTGTTGGGGGACCGTCCTATGTACGGCTGACGCAGAAGCCTATAGCTAATGTTTCAGCCGCACACAGTCGTTCCGTGCACGGTTAACGTCCCCCAACCGTAGCTTGCCTCATTGCAGCTACTACTACGGGTTCGGGCGAATAAGGCAACTGGCCAGATCAACAACAAACACTTTATTGCTAAGCGTTAGCAATCGCGCGTCACTGTCGCGGGGAGATACTACAGATAACAAAGGTGTTGACGCTTACACCTCGGTCGTGGACGTCCTCGGCTCGCAGGAGGGGTTGCGGGTTCGTCCTCCTGGGATGGTCGCTGGTGTCAGCGAGCGAGCGCCCGTTTGCCCGCTCGTTTTGTTCCCCGACCCGATTTCCCTTTCCCTGACGAGAATGGCACCTTTCCTCGCTGAGGGAGAGGGGAACCTGTTCCTGGCGCCGGGAAAGGGGGGGGGGAATCGCACGCGCCGGCCGTGGGGGAAGGGGTCCCCGCAACCAGGCGCGTGCGCTGCCCTAAAAGGGAAAGGGAGGCTGGGCGCACCTGCTCCCCACATCTCCTCCCCCCTTAAGAAGGCCCCCGAACGACAGAGACTGCAAAGAGGGAATAATTCGTTTTATTCGTCCTCTAGATAGGCCAGAAGGGCCTGGTCTACGTCCATGCCCTCGGACCGTTCGGTGTCTGCCGCGGGCACCGCCGGAGCCCCCACCGCTCTCTCACCCGCCTCCAAGGTCATTGACGCCACCTCCGGTGTCAATGCAGCCGCCACCAATGTCTCTCCCGGCCCCGCCGCCCCCCGCTCTACGGTAGCCGTTATTGATAGCGGCGCAGGCGGACTCTCGCTGGACGCGTGGCCTGAGGCAACTCTCAGCAGCCACTGCGCGAAGTCCGCCTCCTGGGCCGCCCGCGCCAGCATGGCCCGAACCGCGGCGCCGGAGCGCTCCTGGGATGATTCGCGGCTGGATGGTTGGGTAGCCTGGGTGCGGTGCCGGTGTAATTTCCCCAATTCGTGGGAGTTATGGATCACCACGGCGCCGCACTCGCAGAACCGCGTCCCTGCGGGCACTGGAAGGCAAGCCCCGTTAGCCCTCCGGTCCGCGTCCTCTACCGTGCGCCCCTGAAAAGGGCGATACAGGTGCGCTGGGGCGACCCCAACTCGGTCCCTTTCCTGCCGGCGCCAGGGCCTCGAGGAGACGTAAGACACCGGAGGGTCGCCTCCATCCTGGCTGGTCCAGGTTGCCACGTCTCGGTGGTTGCGGCCGTGAGGCGATGCGGTCGGCTCGCCGCGTTGGGACCCTGGTCTCGTTCCCTGTGAACCGGCGGGTCGTGATGGTGACGGCGAAGCCGAGAGTTGGTGACCAGGCGGCAGCGCGCGCGGACCCCCTCGGTGGCGGCGGCTCGAGTGGCTCTGCCTCGGCGTTCGCGGCCGGGCCGCAGTGGGGTAGGGCTGCCATGTGGACGTTGGTGGGGTGGGGGCTGGCCGTAAGGAGGTGGTCTCCTCTCCTTGCTGTTCCGGCGGTGCTGTTCCCAATGGCGCTCCATCTGTTCGGTGAGAGTGATACAGATAAAGAACGACAGGTTAACAATCGCACATGTGTTGCGCGCTAACCCTTGCACCCCGCGTCGAACATATCAAACGCGGCCTACCGTGCATAGTTGCCTCCGACTGTTACGCAGGAAGTAGCGCGGTTCTGGGCTCCTGACCCGTATCGCCCCCCTCCGCCCGCCGCGCAGTCAATCGAGCCTCGCTGTGCATGGAACGGCGGCGCAGTGACTTCAGAAGCGTTTAGGGGTAACGCATCAGCATCGTACGCTGATGAGCACGTGTCACGCGGTTGGGAGCTGTCAAACCGCGCTTTAGACCCCTACGCTTACGCGCTCCGTACGGCACACGCCGCCCCTGCGCGTGACATTCCAAGGCAGGAGCACGTGGTTGACGCGAGGCCTAACGAGCGGCGCAATCCAGAGCGAGGACCACCTGATCGAGGCGAGTTACGAGCGAACCGGCGTGGTGTCCGCGGTCCTTGCTATCGGTGCGGCGCGCCAGGGCACATCGCTCGCGAATGCGACCGCACGCCGGGTCAGGAGCAAACGCGCGGTTCGGGAAACGGACGGCGCCGCCGGTGATTCACATGGGACCCCGCGCGGCGATTAGTAATCCTACCGATGCGTTCGGATCACTTGCACCGTCGGTCTGTCGCGCAGGTGATGCCGTAGACTCGCCCGCGCCGCTAATCGAGTTAACGATAGCTCGGAAAAAGTTCGTAGCACTTTTGGATACTGGGGCAAGCGCTTCTTTATTCGGTGACGATGTGTTGCACCATCTCCGCGAGAACAACATCCGCTTGAGGCAAAGCAACACCATCTTCCGTCTAGCTACGGGCACAGCACAATCGAGCGGCGCGGCTAGGCTAGTGATCCGCTGGGACAGACGCGTGAGGCGACAACGTTTCGTGCATCTTCCAGGGCTGTCAATGTCTCTAATCCTGGGTCGAGACTTCCTCGCTAAGTCGGGTATTGTCATTGACATTGCAAACGGTGGTTACCGAGAGCGCGACGGAGACGCGCTGAAGCTTTTCTCGAAGGCCTCCGCATTGACAAAAGCATGCCAATCGCAGGGAGAGGCGCGAGTACGCGAGGAGGAAAGCGCGCCGAGAAAGCGAGTAAACGCCCCGCCGGAGCAATGTGCTGCGCTGCAGGAAAGGGCAGTGCACCCGCTTTTGGTACAGGCACAGAGCCTACTAGAGGGGGAACGAGCGCAGCTGTCGTCGCTGTTGTACGAATATGACGCGATGTTTACTGACTGTCCCGGCCGCACTACGCTGGTTAAGCATAGAATTGACACGGGTGATGCACGCCCTTGGAAATGCAATCCCCGACCAATCAGCTTAGCTAAGCGGAAAGCACTAGACGCCGCCTTGGACGAACTCATCGAAACAGGCGTAGTTGAGAGGTCAAACAGCCCATGGGGTTTCCCGGTAGTTCTAGTTCCAAAGAAAGATGATACGTATCGCCTTTGTGTAGACTACCGCAGGCTGAATGAAATTACGAAGAAGGACGCGTATCCTCTTCCCTCCATTTCATCGTTAGTATCCAATCTAGGCGGGGCGAAGTACTTCACAACGCTCGATGCTAGCCGCGGATATTTTCAGGTTGAGATGGACGAGCGGGATAAAGAGAAGTCAGCTTTCACGTGCCACAGAGGACTTTTCCAATTCAGGAGAATGTCGTTTGGCTTGGTGGGCGCTCCCGCTACGTATCAGAGGCTAATGGACCGTGTTTTGGGAGATGCAAAGTGGCAGCACGCACTCGCATATCTAGACGACATAGTGGTTTACTCGAAAACGTTCGAAGAGCACGTGCGCCACTTGAGAGACGTTCTAGAACGGCTGAGGTCTGCGGGCATCACTTTGAACCCAAACAAAGCTCAGATAGCGGCGACCCGAATAACATTATTGGGATTTACGCTTGACGAGGGTCGCATTTTGCCGGATAAGGGTAAGCTTGAAGCGATAGTGAGCTATCCATCGCCGAACAATGTCGGTGAGCTGAGGCGCTTTTTGGGGATGGTGAATTTTTATCGCCAATTCATTCCAGATTGCGCGGCAGTGCAGGCGCCTTTAACGAAGCTCTTGAGGAATGGTGAGCGTTGGGCTTGGAGCCAAGAGCAAGAGGCCGCACTGCGTCGCCTCACGAAGTTGCTGGCCAACACGGCTCAGCTGCAGCTACCCGATTTGAACAGGGAGTTTGTTATTCACACCGATGCAAGCGACCTGGGCTTAGGAGCAATTTTGCTTCAGGAGCATGGAGGTTCCCTCCGACCGATTGCGTTCGCGAGCCGTACGTTGACACCGGCGGAGAGGAACTACTCAGTAACCGAGAAAGAGTGTCTGGCGATAGTTTTTGCTCTCCGTAAGTTTGACTTTTACATAGACGGAGTTGCGTTTGTGATTGAAACGGACCACATGGCGCTCACGTGGTTGAGGCGTTTGAACGAACCAAGCGTTAGCAATCGCGCGTCACTGTCGCGGGGAGATACTACAGATAACAAAGGTGTTGACGCTTACACCTCGGTCGTGGACGTCCTCGGCTCGCAGGAGGGGTTGCGGGTTCGTCCTCCTGGGATGGTCGCTGGTGTCAGAGAGCGAGCGCCCGTTTGCCCGCTCGTTTTGTTCCCCGACCCGATTTCCCTTTCCCTGACGAGAATGGCACCTTTCCTCGCTGAGGGAGAGGGGAACCTGTTCCTGGCGCCGGGAAAGGGGGGGGGGGAATCGCACGCGCCGGCCGTGGGGGAAGGGGTCCCCGCAACCAGGCGCGTGCGCTGCCCTAAAAGGGAAAGGGAGGCTGGGCGCACCTGCTCCCCACAACACTGTCACATTTGTCTGGGCAAAAAGTAGCAGAATTTACTCTAAAATGAACCTAAGGAATAAGCTTACAAGGTCCCAATAGTTGAATTAATATTAGAAAATTGTTCACAGGCCCACACTACTATATTCTATATATTTTTAAGAAGTCGGGGGACCCTGCTGTTGAAATGTATATTCTAATGTGAATGTAAGATGGTAAACTATGTCCTCCTTGACAGTGTGCATATTGGCTCAATTCAAATAGTTATTTTTCCTTCACGATTTAAGCCTCGCCAAATGTTCCCTGGTTGACAGAGTATTCTAAAAGTGCTGATAAATGTTTTTTTGGTTGTCGTGGTCCTTGAATTGGCCAGGTTTGTGGCCGGTGTGGTGCTGCGGGAGCGGCTGCCTTCCTTCGAGCGCATGCTGTGGCGCGTGTGCCGCGGGAACGTGTTCCTTCGCCAGGCGGCCATCGAAACTCCTCTGGAGGATCCCGTCACCGTGAGTTTTATTTGCCTTTTATTGAGAGATACGTTCAAAAGCTATGTTTGTGTTTCTTTGTCCTGTCTATTCACGCTGTGTTGGCTCCAGTCTTCCGCAACACTATTATACTAGCTTTCCTGTGAAATAACTGTTTTGGAACAGAAATCCAAGCCATTGTAGTCTACTGCAGACAAAAAAGATGTCTTGAAGATCAGCATGCATGAATTGTTAGACTTTCATGTTCTGGCTTTGAACTTCATTATAGATTCTGAAGCTAACCTTTGCTAATTTTTCAATCGTGAATTAGTTGTATGACAGAAGTCTCATACAACCACTGGTTGTTACAGTGGGATGATTTTCAGAAAATTACTGACAAAAATAGCTGCACATAATGCAAAAAACAAAGACTATTGTTATGCCTGGGAGTCCAAACCAAACGTCATTGCTTTTGCAAAGATGCAACCTGATGCAAACGGTGTCAAAACCAGCGAGCGAGCCAGGCTTATGCAATCTCCAGCAGCTCTGGTGACGTCTTACGCAATGCGCGGCAAGCTCCTTTCAACCACGGGGCCGATATCAGCCCGATGAAGCAGTCCTGTCCGGCGTAACTTATGCAGCGTGTGGCAATACCATTCGCCCACGGGTGCAATCCAGCGGCAGTTCCTTATTGGAGGCTGCTGACACAAGCGATCCCCAGGACCTATAAAAGAACCAAGCGGCGTGACGAGAAGCAGCAGATGAGAGTTTCGGAGAGCATCCGATGAAATCCCGGTTACTCGTCGAACCTCAGTGCAAGCTCCTAAGCTGTCAGTCCCAGTGCTGAATATGTAATGCCTCTGTTTATGCTGTACATGAATGTTGCCTTAACTCACCGTCGCCTTGTCTGCTCAATCTATCAGCTCTGCACAGAAGCAGTCGCGAGCTGAGACGTGAGATTCCCAACAGTGGGGACATCGGCGCGTCACCCAACACTATGATGAGTGTTACAAGGGTATATATTTCAAGCACGTGCTTGAAAGTGTCTTGACTGGTGTTATAAAAACTACATATGATTGCAAGCAAAAGATATGTGACCATTTTGAAAAAAATGCCTCATGACTAGAGAAAATTATGCCTTCAAAAGTCATACATTTCATTTTAGCGAAGCTGTGCCATGTTGTAAAATATGTGTATTCCCGTGATCAGTTAGCAAAAGCAGTGCCAGGTTTCTCGTAAGTGACGTTATGAAACTCTGTGGAGTTCTTAATTGAGTGAGCTTCACATTCTCAAGCTGTGCAAGATGCGGTCATGCAACATTTATTGTGCTGTGTTCCTGCACCAACAATCTCTTGAAGCATGCACTTATGCTTATTCCAGGGTGACCAAGTTTACAAGACTGTCTTCATCATCTTCTTCCAAGGAGAGCAGTTGAAGACCAGGGTCAAGAAGATTTGTGAAGGGTAAGAGACAATAAAAATCGCCTTTCTTGTTAGATGACTGATTAGAGTTAAAAGCATTTGTAAGTACGAAAATCCTGTGTGAAGGGACACAAGAAATGTGGTTCCATATACAGTTAAACCTGGCTATTACGAAATTGAAAAGTTCCCTGGAAAATTCGTTATAAAGAGGATTTCGCTATATGCAGTATGCTACAATATATGTGGTACGAAAATTCGAAAAATAAACGCACAGATTAAACAAAAGGAGAAATGAAGGCACAGCTTACCCAAAACACTTATCTGGTGGTAAAAAATGTGTTATTGCAATAGCTGGACACTCTTGGTGGGTTTTAGCCGCCGCCACCATGTTCCATAACAAGTCCAAATTAACAAAATGCGCTGGCGCATCGTAACTTCAGGAGCGTGTAAAAGCTCACGAGTGCTGTTGAAGCCGATATCAAATGAGCTGGCCCTTCTCTGTCGCCCTCCAGGCGATAGAGAAGGGCGTGCTTTTTGACAAGTATCAAATTTTAATGCGAAAAAATTGTGTGAAAACAGCTCACCTTCCTGGAGCAGCAGTCTTTCCTTACTCCAACGTATTGTTGGAGTTCCGCGATATCGGGTCCAAAAGAGTTGGCTGCCAGTTTTACTTTATATAACATTATAATTTGTTGCTATCACGTTTATTGCATTGCATTCGTGCCATCGTGTTGTTGCCAGAGCTAATTGCGAAGGCTACAGTCCCGCGAACTCGCGGCTCAGCGCAAGACAGAAGCACGTGACGAGTCGACCTCCCAAGATCCGTCATTGTCACCGGGGTGTTGGGAGAGTTTTCATCAGCGCCTGATCTGACGTACATCCCTCTGTTCTTACAACATGGTTGTCCGCATTTAAAATAACGGGGGGGGGGGGGGGGGAAAGCAATGCTGGACGTCGTCGGGGGCCACACTATGCTCGCACAGTGAAACCATGCTCATGGCATCAAAAACGAAGAGCGAACGACACGGGTATCACAGAAAACTATTTGGTAAAGCGGCCTCTAAATGCAGCGCGGCCTCATATATGTGGTGCTAACTAAAAGCATGGCACTGCCAATGCAACAGTAGTCTTATTTTTTGTTTTTAGTTTGGATGCGCCCGCGGTGGCAAGAGCGGCGGAAATGCCGTCTCGTGATGCACAGACTCGCCTGCCCGCCTCGTGCTTAACCGCATGTAATGATGAGCGCTCATCATCATAGCCTGGGAGTTGCTAGAGCCACGAGCGTGCTGCCGCCGCTTCGTGCTTCATCGGCGGCCGGGCAACCGTGGAAAATGCATGCTGAAGCTAAAATGACAAAATCTGTGGCGAAGTTTCTGGATCGTCCGTGGCGAAAATTCGCTTCACTAGCTTCACTGAAATTGGTTGGCCTCTTGCAAAGGTCCTGCAATACAGTAGACTCTCAATAAATGAAAATCTTTTAAACGGAACAACTGCCCTTGATATAATTGGTTTTGTACCAAAACCAATCAATCTGCACCTCAGTAAGTGAACTCCTGTTAAATGGAACATGATTTCCCAGTCCCTTCAAATTATGAGTCTACTGTACTTCTTTGACCATTCTACTGCGTATAGATTTCAGAAATGCCTAATTACGTTTAGTTGATCTCTGGTCATGTGTGGTCGCCATCATAGTAGAGGCAAGGAAGACAACCTATACTGGTATAAGTGTTGGAGCTGTTTTTCAGAATGTAATGACTACACCATACTTGCTCATTATTAGCTTTGACAACATTTTTATGACTGTGTTGCAGGTTCCGTGCAACACTCTACCCATGTCCCGAGACTCCAGCGGACAGGCGCGAGATGTCCATTGGTGTAATGACTCGCATTGAAGACCTCAACACGGTATGTGAATGGTTACAAGGTGTATTGGCTAACTGCTAGGGTAAAATAAAAGCTTCGAGACACCTTGCACTTGGAAGTGGCATTGTGGGCACTTTATTGTGTCTGATCTCCCTGAGCCCTAGCTAAGAACATACCATATTTTCTCACATAGAACTTTATCCTGCATACATACCCTGTGCCTTTAACTTTAACTCCACAAAAAAGGGGGAAAAGAAAGCGATGTATATAACTTGCACCTCCACTTTTTAAGCACAGTATTTCATTTTTTGGTGTGGGTTATATGCGACAAAACCCAGTATTTCAAGGAAGAATCAAGTATGTGGTGCTAAAACAAAACAAAAGTGACAGCAAGTTGGAGTGTACCAAGTGGAGTGCTGTTCTTCTCTACATAATAAGCATCCTAGCCATTCCCCATAAAAATCAATCTTGGTTTTGCAGATAGGGCTGTAAACTGAAAATTGTTCCGTCTTACTGCAGTTGAAACTTATTTGCTTGCCTTTTTTTTTTGTCAGCGTTCATATCCGCTTGTCTACAAGATATTTTTAGTCATTACGAGCATCTTTTGGCACATGGATTACATCTACGGTCATGTAGATGCACACTGATTAAAACCTGGCTCTAAATGGCTTTTGCCCACTTTGGTGTCTTGTAGGTGCTGGGCCAAACACAGGACCACCGTCACAGAGTGCTAGTGGCTGCGGCCAAGAACATCAAAAACTGGTTTGTGAAGGTCCGCAAGATCAAGGCCATCTACCATGCCCTGAACCTGTTCAACTTGGACGTGACGCAGAAGTGTCTCATTGCCGAGTGCTGGTGCGCCGTCTCAGATCTTGAGAAGATCCAGATGGCTCTGCACCGAGGCACGGTCAGTGCACTGCTTCACTTCACAAATGATGTCTTGCAAGGCATAGTTGCCACTGAAAAAAAAAACTCAAATGACCAAAAGCACTTGATGGGCAGAGGAAAGAATCATTGCACTCTATTTATGGCCTTAGGTGTGCCCGTTGGAAACACCTTTTTCTCGTTGGGAACTATTGGTCCTGCAATCATTTTATTCATTCTATATGTGCAGAAAATACTGGAAACGGGCAGGGGCCTTTGTCAAGCCGCTATGATAGTGGCTTTGTGCTCCCGTCCTAGCATTTGTTTCAAATGAATGCTGAAATAAAAAAATCTGAATCTGAAATCAGAGATGTAGAAAAACCCTAGATTTCTTGCTCGTGGAGGTTTGACCTGCTGTTAAAACAAATTCAGTCTTGCATCATGTACACTGCAGCACATCAAGTCTTGTATTTGAGTCTTACATTTCAGTCTTTTTAGTTATTTTTGGAAGACCTAAGTAAATTGAAGCATGTTGACCAAAAGGATTGCTGTAGAGCAATTCTGCCTAACTGCGAAATACACTTCTATGAACAAATGGGTATTTGTCACTTTGAAGGGGGCATTACGCTAGAGCTTTAGAAGTTACTTTGGAGGCTCTTACAAGTCTACTTTATTGTGGTACTTCGTGTTTATTGAAAAACGCACTATATGAAGCACTGCTCTGCTCTACATACATTTCTTTCTCGTTCTATTTAAGTCATCAGACATTGCGTGTGCTTGTTGCTGATCACACTAGAGGTTTTATATTAAAGCCTGACATGTCGTCTTGTGGTCATTATGGAATGCAAGCAACCTTAAAATCACAGGATCACTATGGATATGCGCCCAAGTTTGAATAGGCGAGAGTTGTTCTTAGGAGAGTTTGATCCATTGAACTGTATTCATGATGCCTGCCATCTTTTATGCCCTCATGAAAACGGCTGACGAGGTGCTGATTCACAGAACTCACACCAGTTCTTATCTCATTGTCTCTTTAGTTGGACAAGTATTCTTTAAAGGGACTGTCTATCGTCCTTTTTGATTGCTTTTCTGTCTCGTATCGCAATATAAAGTGTATCGTTTGAATTGTCCAACTTCGCAGTGGTTTCTCCAGAAAGTGAGTAGAAATTTTTAAAATGTCATTTTTTTCAACCTGTGTTTAGTCTTCTTCCACTGGTGAAAGTTGAGAACTGAAGTCCCATGCAATTTTAGCAGGCTTCATCAACATTTGTTTAATAATAAAGCAAATGTCGTAGTAATCGTTTAGAGCACAAAAAAAACAACTGTCAAATAAAGATTTTCCAGCTTTGTTTAGTCAGCCTGAAAAACCACCGCAGTCGAGCGGAAAAGTTGGTCTGTTCCAGCAGCCCTGGTACACCGACGTGAAATGAACGGTAGCGACTCCACCCATGCCAAATTTCCTACCAATACGAACATGAGATGAGCTTCTCAGAACAGAAGGTCCCTATCTCCTAGTTACGTTTAGGCATTTTGTGTAGCATATGTGATGTGACAGCCATTCTGTGCATTGTTGAAGCGGAACATGAAGGCAAAATTTTCAATACATAACCCTTGTGGATAGTGGTATGCACTTTATGCATGAGGACTCGGGCAACATTACTTAATAGGTCCTACTCACGGGTATCAATTGAAAATTCCCTTATGTGCTGCTCTTTGATAAGTATGGTCCCTATCTCCTAGTTACGTTTAGGCATTTTGTGTAGCATATGTGATGTGACAGCCATTCTGTGCATTGTTGAAGCGGAACATGAAGGCAAAATTTTCAATACGTAATCCTTGTGGATAGTGGTATGCACTTTATGCATGAGGACTTAGCAACATTACTTAATAGGTCGTACTCACGGGTATGATTTGAAAATTTCCTTATGTGCTGCTCTTTGATAAGTATGTTTCTTTTTTTCTCTTATGAGTAACTGAATGCCATGCTCATGTGGCTCGCGTTTCTCTGCCATAAGCAGACAGGCGAATGGGCCACTGGGTGCCTCTTTGAACCTGGGAGAAAATAAAAAAATAAATTACTCTTGCACCAAGGAAAGCTTTCAAAAGTGCATTAAATACAATTTCAAGTTATATGTATTTCTTTTCAACAAAATATGTGTACCTGCAAAGGTTTTTCGCTCGTACCAGTAGATTGAACGACGCTAGCAGTCATACTTTCAAGACTTTCATAGCCAAATTAAAAATGTGATTATTTTTTTTTTTTGGAGAAAAACATGCTCGTTATTGCCAATGCGACAATGTTCTCATTTTCACTACAACTTGAAAAATTTTTGAGTGCTGGACAGTCCCTTTAAGTAAGAAAGCAAGAGATCGTCTTCCTGTTGAATATTACTTGCAACCTACCATTGGCTTCTGTGATGGCCAGATGTTTCCAGAACTTGTAGGTTGTTCATGAATCCTATCACACACTCAGTACAAGTTTGCCATATCCCTCCAGGATCGTGGTGGCAACACAGTGCCGTCTATCCTGAACCGCATGGAGACCAAGGAGACCCCGCCCACCTACAACCGCACCAATCGCTTCACTGTGGGATTCCAGAGCATCGTTGATGCCTATGCTGTGCCAAGTTACCGGGAGGTGAACCCAGGTGAGCAGCACAGTAGCGGTAATTCAAGATTGGCTGCTGAGCCTTTCTATTGGGCAGTTTGTCATGTTTGGCTGTACATACTTAGCAACTGTCTTGCGTAGCTGCACGCTGTCAGAGTGGACTTGGCAAGGAATTAAGTCCAACAGGGCAGAAAGCAGTCGTGTGTTAGTGTAAACTCAGAACAGATGATGTAGAACAGGAGCTTTCACAAGTGTGTATGCTGTGTATTGATAGCATTGTTAAGACTACAAGTTCAGTCGTGACCTCCATTTTCATGTGCTTGGGTTGCTCTCAACATTAGTTGCTTGAAGGCATTGGAATTAAAACAATGCTCCTGTGTCCAAGGACTCCTGTGTTTATCTTTTGTTTTTTATAGTCCCTGTTTGCACAGTCTCTTATGACTGCTATAATTTGCTCAATGGCTGTGTGCTTTTGCTTCTTTTTTTGCTCCGTGTAATTTTTTTTCTTCCCCAAATCTTGAGCTCATGCTTCAAGCTACTTGATTATGGTCTTCGCTTGCATATTTTTTAACTCTGTGCACATGCTCTGTTGTTCTACAAAAGTAGGAGGAAGCTATCTGTGCAAGTGTATTTAGCCGATGCCTGTTGCTCTGACATGGTGCAGCCCCGTTCACCATCATCACATTTCCGTTCCTGTTTGCCGTGATGTTCGGAGATGCTGGCCACGGTACCCTGATGTTCCTCTTTGCACTGTGGATGGTTCTCAAGGAGAAAGCCCTGCAGGCTCAAAAGTCTGACAACGAGGTTTGCACGCCACATTTTAATTGTGTTTTAAAACATTGTGCTGATTTTCTGCTAAGCCTACTGTACTCGTGTGCCACAAAAGAACGACTGCATCATGGGCGACTTATCTCTGGTTCCTTCGAACCAAGGCTTGAGGAGGTCGCATTTGACAAGTATAGTGATATGACGTGGTATGTGCTGCTCAGTATCCTTTTATCGATTCTGCTTGGCCTTTCAGTAGTCATCTTACTCTATTCATTACTGTAGCTGAACCTGGTGCTGTGCTGAAGTTGTTTTTGCTGATGTTCCCTGAAGGCATCATTGTTGACTTAGCATAGAACTACAGTATGCTGCACTTACTGGTGCGCACCGCTGCGTTTGTTTGCTTGGCATGCTGACAAGCACGAGTTGTAGTTTCAGAGTCTAAGCAGAGCAGTTATGGAGTAATACAGTGAAACTTCGTGAATTCAAGTCACTGGTACTGCAAAAAATTCTCGAACTAAGCAGGTTTTCGAATTAACAAAACATATAAGAAGAGGGGTGTAAAGATGTTTCAATTATTGAAAATAATTGACGATGGTCGTCTGCTGCGCCGCCAAGTTTGCAGCTTGAAGGGTTATGTTTTCGAGCAATACCTCGTCCCAGTTGTGCCGCAAACAGGGGGGGAATGGATGGCCTCGCTGCTGCCAGCGTAAAAATAAATAGATAAAAAAGAGGCCTCGTGGTCAACTCAAATGTGTGCCTGCAGAAACGAAGACATGCTTCACTGCAATATAGTAGTGACACGCAGGCAGCATGTTTGTTTCTTGCAGTGTCGGCTACCTGGTATTTCGACCATTATATCTGGGTGGGGGGGCGAGAAAGGGGGAACCATAATGGCCAGTGTGACTGAATTCTCTGTGTTTTGACTGGATAACATAATTTTTTTTTTTCTTCGAGTTGTCGAACTGAGTTTTTGAAGTAGGCATTGCAGGCAAGAACTCCACCAGCAGTGTATGCGTGCGTATTGTTGGAGCAACTGCCGTTTGGAGTTTAGAATACATCACAAATTCCATCAGACTGACCTTTATTAATTTTTTGTGTTTTCAAAAACAATGGGTCAATCATGATTGACGCGCCGACGTTACGAGAATCCTGCGACATGCGGCCTGCGTGTTGCTGCTGTATTGCAGTGAAGCACACTTTTTTTGCAGGCACTCAATTTAGTACTATATTTATAGCTCCCCCCCCCCCCCCTTTTTTTTTGCGCTGGTAGCCATGCTGGATTGCATCACCTGCCACTTATTATTATCAGTGCATTGCATTGCCTTGTGGCTCCTAAGGATCGTTGTTTCCGCGGATTTGTGGCGAAATTGGTATCGGGAATCGGCACATGGCACCCAAAGTTTTTGATTTGACCGGACTGTTGCCGACCGCCGCTCTTCAAATTATCCACTCAAACTTAAATTTCAAAATATGGGACCGAAGAAATCTTTCAAGTTACGTGGGATTTCAAAATATTCAAGTTCGAATTAAAAAGGTTTTACTGTACTACCAAAATGACGGGAAGCCTATGCTTCTTACGAGATCCGAGAATATGTCCCCGACATATGCTTTGCCGCGGTGGTCTAGTGGCTAAGGTACTCAGCTACTGACCCGCAGGTCGTAGGATCGAATCCCGGCTGCGGCGGCTGCATTTCCAATGGAGGCGGAAATGTAGGCCCGTGTGCTCAGATTTGGGTGCACGTTAAAGAACCCCAGGTGGTCAAAATTTCCGGAGCCCTCCAATACGTCGTCTCTCATAATCAAATGGTGGTTTTGGGACGTTAAACCCCACATATCAATCAATCGTCAATGTCCCCGACATCTGTCGTGAAATTCGTTAATGTTCCAGGGAGCGTTTATCAGTGTCCTGTTGGAACTTGTTGTAAGCATTGCTTGTTCTTTTCTGGCCCTCTTCATGGCATGAACAGATTTGGAACACATTCTTTGGTGGTCGCTACATCATTCTTTTGATGGGGATCTTCAGCATCTACACTGGCATCATCTACAATGACACCTTCTCAAAGTCTTTCAACATATTTGGATCATCCTGGTTTGTTGTAAAAAAGTGAGCATCGTCTTTTCCTTTTTTTCTTTTTTTTGCTGAATGTAGTATTGCACGAATTGCCGAAGTCTATGCAGTTTTTTAGTGTACGGCAGCTCAACCGTGTCATTTTTCCTCGTTACGTACGGCAGGTACGGCAAGTGAAAGCGTGCACCTGCTCCCTCCCTCCCAACCAAGGTGGAAGAGGGGGAGGGGGCACAAAAAGCCTTTCTCGGGCCACATTCCTTAGCAGACCCAGTTACCACCTGCATTTAGGTCATAACAAAGATAAATTTAATAATTCATCCTCCCTCATTTCACAAATCGTATGACGTCCGAGTTTTGATCAATACAAATTGCAAATAGTTGGCTAATCGTGTAATTTCTGTGTTTACCTTTGTGAACTTTGTATTTATTTGGTCGTAAAGCCGCTACGATTGTAATACGAGGGGCGACTTTTCATTGCATCTGGCAAGAAGGAATAAAATTTCGGTATTTGACTGTAATGCTAGGGTCGACATTCAGTAGTGAAAATCTAGAGAAAAACTTGCATTACCTTCGAGTAAATGTGGTATATTTTTTATAAGTTGTCTATTTGGTTAATTTGTGAAGCAATTTTAGATCAAAGGTGCCTTGTTTGACTGAATTGGTGTCAACAGCAGGTGGGAAGCCATGGTGATGTAACGTAACATGATGCGCTTTTGTACATGAAGGTGACTCATGCATGCTAGTATGGGATGACCTCGGGCAATTTGTGGAATCAAGGCACTTATGTTGTGGTAAATGCAGTACAATTTCAACATCTTAATTATTCATACTTTTGAGCACTTCACACAGAGTTCCACTTATCAGTCTTGCATCTGCACTTGGACACTATTGCGATGAGCCATTTCATTAAAAAACCATGTGCAGTCGTCTTATAATAAACGGTCTGAGCAGAGATCTTGTACTTAACATATCTTCAGTCTAGATATGGCAATCTGCACATGAGGAATCTTGTTGGGCACACAAGC
The DNA here is from genome assembly GCF_043290135.1 of Rhipicephalus microplus. Lineage (NCBI taxonomy): Eukaryota > Metazoa > Arthropoda > Arachnida > Ixodida > Ixodidae > Rhipicephalus > Rhipicephalus microplus. The sequence continues at coordinate 114,610,857 of NC_134703.1, read as the reverse complement.
TCTCATGACATGCTGAATGTTTTATTTTTCTGTTCTGTCTTCAGGACGACCTATAACGAGCACGAGCAGCTGGACCCAGTGGACAACTTCATGGGATCGCCGTATCCCTTTGGCGTGGACCCTGTAAGCCTCGTCACAGCACCTTCGTAGATCTTTAAGTGCCTGCTTTTGTAATGCATAATTTCCATTGGCAGGCATGGCAGCTAGCTACCAACAAGATTCCTTTCACAAATTCGTACAAGATGAAGATGTCCATTGTGCTGGGTGTGTCCCAGATGCTTTTTGGTGTTTTCCTCAGCCTCTGGAACCACAGGTGAGGGAGTGGTCTTGAGCTATTCTTGTGTTTCTTAGAGGTTTGCATAGTTCTTACTTGCATCTGTACCTTGTAGCGTTCTTTACACACTGCCCAGGTGCATGCAGTAAACCTCTGCAACCCAAACTTGGGACGGTACAGGATTTTTATTAAAGAAAGTAGATGCACGAGTATTATTGCATTTGAGGGGCTGTCATTAGGTACTTTGTATCTATGTGCTTTCTTTTTTGGCATCTTTGTGTATAGACAATTTCTGATGTTAAACACTTTTTTGTCATAACTTCTTGTTCTCTCCAATGTTACGTTGCACAGGCATGGGGCTATTAAGGGCATAGCTCCCAGCTGTGTGGTGGTGGGCAAAAAGCCAACATGTCAGTTCTTCCAGTTTTGTGGCTGTTGAACAACTCTTTGTAGTCTGTCAACTTGGATCCTGCACTTGGAAGTAGTCGCACTATCTTCACCTGTTGGATGTATAAGACAATTTATGCGGCTGGGTAGATGGTTTTAGCTACAGTAAGAGGTTCTCTTGGGAATAACTCTCAATTCAATGTTCCATTTGTCCAGGTTCTTCCGCAACATGGCCAACGTGTGGTGCGAGTTTGTGCCTCAGCTGCTGTTCTTGTGCTCCATCTTCGGCTACCTGGTGATCATCATCTTTGCCAAGTGGACCATCAACTTTGGAAAGGATACGTACTGTGCTCCCAGCCTGCTGATCACACTCATCAACATGTTCCTCTTCTCCTACCCAACCGAGCCCTGCTACCAGGCACAGTTCTACAGTGGTCAGGTAAGAGTAACCCTCACTTTCTCTTTGCTTTCGCTCCAATTCACCGGCAGCCCAGACACCATGGTTTGAATAGGATAGATTAGATTTATGGCGAATTCGTCTGGTCGAGCTGGAGCAAGTTTTTCTTGCTCCAAGGCCGTAAATCTGCATTCCAACGGTTGATGGGGACCAAGTTCACATTTTGCACTGGCATATTTGGAGCACCCTTTCTTCAGCGGAACTTTGTGTTTCTCCATCCTGCAGAGGTGAATTTCGCGGAACTCTGCCAACACGGCACAGTCATTTTCGGTATATTCAGGCAACTCTGTGGTCTTCGGCGTTTTTCGAGGTAGTTTTTGATCGCCATGTGCGCTTGTTTACATTCCTAAAATGGCGTCGTCTGATTCTGTGAATGAGCTGCAAGGGTACAATTGCGGAACGCTTCTATTCCTATATTTTATGCTTTTCGCCGCCATCAGCTGTCTGCGATTGGTTGAGGTGCGCGCTTCGACCAATGGCAGAGGGCTAATGGCGGCAAAAAGCGTAGAATGCTGGAATATAATTGTTCCGCGATTGCACCCCTGGTTTGTTCCTTCCTCTCAGTGATAGTGAGAGCGCAAGTTCAGACAGCAGCGGCAGCAGCAGTGATGACGACAAACCATCCATGCTCTATGAAATAATGTTTCAAGGAATGTTCCCTGACCAGCTGTGTGCATGCCAGAAAATTGTAGACTTTGCCGAAGAAGTCATTTCAATGTGCTGATTCATACTTATCACTGCAGCAGAAGAAAGCGGAATGCTTGCTTTACGCCACTGCATGGTCAAAATGTGTGCTTGGCAGTGGTGACCCGTAGAAAGGCACAGAGCGAAAGCAGAAATAGTTTTTGTGACATGTGCATAAACAATTTCCGGAGCAACCTCGCGCAGCGGAGCATTCATGTGTTTCGATGGAGATTGGGCTTGGTGCAATCTCTGTGCTCGCTGCAGGATTTTGGTGGCCATTGTGGATTTTGGTGGCTGCTCTGCATCTCCCAGTGGAATTTGGCATTAGAACTTCTGCTTTGAAGGACCACCGAGGATCTCCCTTGTGAGAAAGATACTCATTAGTTAGGCACCTCATCGTTCTTCCAGAATTCAATAGCAGCACCATAGCTCGCTAGAATCTTGTATTTTTTTTCTAAAGTTCACAACCTGCACTTCTTTTCTATCTCTTCAGTTTGTATTGTAGACTCTTGTTAAGCACAACCTGAAGGGACCATGAAATTGTCTTTCATTTAACAGGAGTTTCGTTTACTGACAGGTGAACAGGGGTGCAGAATACAAGTGCCAAAACCAATCGTATCAGAGACGGTTGTTCCACTTGATCATCAATTCGATTTAACAGATTTCATTCGAGTGTTGTCTATGTACTATCTTGTGCTCTCATTCACTAAAGAAGTCATGCTAAACAACACTGCAGCAGCCATTTCCGCATCAGCAATGACCTCATTTCGTTTGTACAGAAAGGCCTGCAAAGCTTCCTGGTCATCTTGGCTGTGATTTGTATCCCGTGGATCCTGCTTGCCAAGCCTTTCTATTTGCGCCGCCAGCACCAGATGGCATTGAGAGCTGGGGGTGGTCATTCAAACGCCCTGGTAAGCTGCCAAAAGATAGTTTCAAAATGGAAGAAGAAACATGCCTTGTATCTTTTGCTCTTGTGAGTGCTTTCTCCTCTTTGTTATCCTTTAACGTAATTTTTGCAGAAGGAAATGCTGGCAAAACTGCCAGACATTCCTAGGCATTTGATTCAAGTTGCTTTCAAGTGCTAACGAAGCATTTGACAATGAGAAAAAGTTATTTGCTTGCCACCATCCAGTAGTGGCCAAGCTGCTTTTTGAGAAGAGTAGTTTATATAAATCCTTACACTTTCACTCTTTAAAATTGGTATGCGTGATAAAGCAAACATCAGGATGACGGCAAACGAATCAAAGCAGCGAGTTGCGCGAGTTGGTAGTTTAACACTGTTGAACAACAGTCTGAAGGGAACAAATAATGATATAATCGGAAAACAGAGTGCCAGTCCTGGCTAACAATAGAGTTATTTCATTTGTGATTCTTGCTTGCATTAATGTAAGGCATGTTTTTCTCTGTTAGACACAACCTTAATGAAAATCGAGAGGCAACGAAGCCAATGAAGGTATAGGGGACATTATTTTGAACATTTCAACTGTATTCTAATTATGATCTAAATGTGAAGAAATTAAAGTGGACAAGAAGACAACTTGCTTACTGAACCTCTGTAACTCTTGTACAAAATGTCAAATGCTGTACGAGCTGAGCTATACCAGCAGCTATTTCTTTGTCAGCGTTATCGGATATTTCTATGCTAATAAACCTGGAAATGTTTGTCAGTGCTGCTCGTAGCCATGACAGAGAGCGTAAAACTCACTCTGACTATATATCGAGGTAAGAGGCATTCAGGCGTTTCCTTTTTATTTTATTTTTTCTGATAGGAGGGTAATGCCACACTCTAGTGGTGGTAGGACGGAACGAAGAAGTTTGTGGCTGCTGTGGCCGAAAGTTAGCAGCCATTCCTTTTGAGTTCACTGTTTGTCGTTTCCTTTTACAACAATGTATAATTTTTTAAACGACTCATTCCCTTATGCATCGTTTAGATGAGCTTAGAACATTTACGTACTTCTATTTGTGTAGGGCGGTGCCACCAGCTCGGCTCATGCCGGCTTGAAGGACGCCGAAGACGGAGCAGCGGCTAATGCGATGCCCGAGCAGCCCAAGACCGTCAGTGTTGGTGGCCACGGTGGCCATGGTGACGAGTCTGGCGAGTTCAACTTTGGCGACACCTTCATCAACCAGACGATTCACACCATTGAGTACTGCCTGGGTTCTGTGTCGCACACTGCTTCCTACCTCCGACTCTGGGCGCTGAGCCTGGCTCATGCGCGTGAGTGCTGTTTATGACGTCGATTGCTTGCCTGCGAGACCAGTTACAGTAAAACACTGTCACAAGAGACATTCGGGGGAGGGGGACCCAGCAAACATACCTCGCATAACTAAATATTCTAATAACACTAGTGAGCTGGACTGAATCACTTTACTATACATCAGCATTAGTGCTTTTAACCGTATCAGATGCTGCCTGCAAAGAACTGTGTGAATGTGTCAAATTCATCATATAATGTTATTTCAAGGCACTCAATATATTCTATTTCAACAAAAATAACATCATAATATGCTCATTTGTTTGGTAGCAACTAATCCTAATTAAGTTATAATAAAATATCTATTTATTCTGAAGTCATCAATGCTCTGTTTTGTCATAAACAAAATTAAGTCTCATGACAGAAACATGATGCTAGTTCATTCTTTCTTATGTGCATTTTGAGTGAAAAAAAAAAAAAATTGCTACTTTTCACATGGCTTGTAGGAAGCTGCGATCGACTCATTGAACGTGGTAGAGCCTTTCGCAAAATGACCATATGCAATTGTAAATTCAAAATGAAGTTAAATGAAGTCACAATTATTATGCAGGAGGTTGAATTCACCAAAGCTTGATATATCTTCCTCTTTCTCAGCCCTTAGTTGATTCAAATAGCCAAAACAAGTGGTGTACACTGTTCTGTACATAGCCTCGCAATGGGCTGAACAGGTTGCTTCTGAAATGGCAATGCAGGATAGCCGGCCGCCATACGCACTAGCTAGGTGGCATCAGCCTGAGTAGACGCAGTTGAGTATGGCAAGAACGTTAATGAGCGTCCCTTGCGCGCACTTGCGTCTACTGTGGAGCTCCGTGTTCCTCGATAAGCAGAGCGTCTGTGTAGGTCTACTCTACTCGGGCTGATGTCATGTACTAGTTCGTGGGTGTGGCTGTCGGCAGTTCCGCTTTAAATTCACTTTACAAGTCTTCCTGTTGCTTGTGGTACCCTTGTAGCGCTCTTAAATTTTTGTCCAAGTATGTTTGGTTTTATTGGGTTTGGCTGCAAAATTTAGGAAATATCCACTACCCATGTCCCCCTTTTTAGTATACTCGTGCTTTTTAATGTGAAATGGGGTGCTGGTGTAGTAAACCATTTGGTACATCGACAGTTTTCGTTTCAGCAGTGTGACTGCATACTAGTAAAACCTGTGCATGTCCCACGACTGACATTTGTCTCTCCCATGTTGTGCAGAGCTGTCGGAGGTGCTGTGGACCATGGTGCTGAAGAACGGCCTGATGCCGATCTCTGTGGTTGGGGGCTTCCTGATGTACTTCACGTTTGCCGCCTGGGCTTTCCTCACTGTAGCCGTGCTGCTGATTATGGAAGGGCTGTCGGCCTTCCTGCACGCCCTGCGTCTACACTGGTATGTCCCTTCACTTTGTCTTTGGTGCCATTTGCGTTTGCAGGAGTGCATTTTGGGCTTTCAAGCCGGTCTCACTTTGTAGCTACCTTCAAGCTGCAGCCTCAAAAGAGAAAAAGTCCGCGTGTCAGAACGTCGGCTCCAGCAGCGCCTCATGTTCATGAATTTTTCATATCTTTGTATCTACTGCAGCTGTAGAAAATGAATAGACCTTTTGAGGCACTGGCAAGTGGTGCAAGCAATGTCATGCTTCATAAAGGCTGACTTCAGAAAAATTTTTGCACATAGAGAAAAAAAGCCAATTTTTTTAAAGGGTAGTATAACAGAAGCTGGTCTGTTTTGTTTCATATTGAAATGTGGCATAGCCCCACCAGAATAGTCACATGATGCTCAGTTTATGCATTAAGGGGGAATGTGGGTCTTAAAAAATGATTTCTTTTAAAGTTGGGTAAATGGCATGAAATTTGATACTCATTCAGATTTTTTTGCAGATCTGAAATCTCTAAGTAGATTTTTCATAGCTGCATTCGAACAAAAGATATGCAGTATTTAACAGGTATTTAAGCATACTTGTTCCGGGTATTTTTGGCAACTTTGCTTTGTCAAACATAAAAACAAAAGATGTGGCAAGATTGCCAGGAAACTGGTCTGGCCAGTGATGCTATTCATTTTCTTATAAAAGGATCATTTCCCTCCTATTCATGTCTATTTATTTTGTATTCAAAGTTTGTTGAAAACAATCGGCTTAGCACCACTGGCCAGACCAGCTATCTGGCAGTCTTGCCACATACTTTGTTTTTGTTTGACAAAGCAAATCGCCAAAACTCTCTGTAATATATATGCTTTTAGAAAAGGTAGATCCTTCACTCTAATGTAGCTACCAGAAATCTAATTAGGTGATTTAGAATCTGCAGACGAAGTGAAATAAGCTGTTACGTCACCCAACTAAAAAAAAAAATTAAAAGGAGACCCATGTCTTCACATAGATTTGAAAGAAGTAAGCGCAATGTTCTCTTGGTCTCGCTTCTTTTCCCAGACGAAATATTACAGAAGGTTTGCTGTTTGTGACGTCAAGTTCAAAAGAAGCAGCAAACGTTGCTGCTGACTATTGTTTTTCCAAATTACAGTGCCCTGACAAACTATGTTAGTAGTTGAGCGAACCATGGATGCCATGTTTTTAAAATGTGGGCTAGAAAATTTCTGTACTTACCAACACCACAAAGCTCAGAACAGTAAGCCCTCAACCTGTGCCACATTATCATTGGTATGGCCGTGCAAAGTAGGGCGTCTTTCAGATCATGTCCTCCCTGTGGATGTCATTGTGGTTGGTCATAACAGTTCTGAAGATGTCCTTCGCAAAAGGCCAAAATTCCACCATACTAAAGCTGTTCCACGACATTCCTTTTTTTCAGGGTGGAGTTCCAGAGCAAGTTTTACAAAGGAGAAGGGTACATGTTTGTGCCATTTGCATTTGACACCATCTTGGAGACCTCTGGTGCAGAAGACTAGACGTTGTCTTGAGAATATGCTAGTCAAGAATGTGGTAGTTAGAAAGAGTCGCACTGCTGCCATTCGTGGTAATTTGCTGTTCCATCGTTAATATACGTAATCTGTCCTGTAATTTTAGATCGCTATTCGGTGTCGACTGTTTTTTGTCGACGTGTGTATCAAATAAAGTATAATCTCAAAGCTCAAGAAGTGTGATGAATATTCTGTGTACACCCGGGGAAAGCAACCAATGGCAGGGGTGCAACAGCCGCGCCAATTTGATACAATTCTCTATTATTTCTCCGAGCTGTACCAGAACCATGAAATTTCCTGAAGTTGCACTACCCGGCGCCGAAACGCCCAACCAGCGTAGAAATTTTCTCACTTGCACTAATTTCGGTGAGAAATGGATGCCACGTTGCCCAGTCACGTTGCCCAGTCAGTTTGCATCATCAATCAATCCAAACGTCCAGACTCTAACCTTAAACAACGGTAACCTAACCACGCTAACCTTAGACAACCTTAAACCACGGTAACCTTAATGCGATTTGGTCAGGGTACTCGTGAGACGCGATCGACCAGATAAAGTAAAAAGCCGTGAACCCATTGGTCCCCTGTTCGCAGCTGATAACTATAGGCGGGACGACGCAACTTCTAGGCAAACATGTGCTGGCATAGCCACCAATGCTTCGCTGGAATTATGGACTTGTCCTGAGGTCCTAATCTCTTTCTGTTCCGTGTTTTTATGTGCTCTCTGTTTTATGAAGAAAGACGAATAACCAACATGCCCAAACCTTCTCGCTTTTGCTGAACTTCCTGGTCAGCTAAAGCGACTAATGTTAGCAACTAGAGCTGGGAGCGCATACCACATTTTTCGCGCACGAGCCGAGTCGACATTCTGCAAACCACGGCGTTGGTGGCGACCACATTGCCAGAGACCACGTTGGTCGTCATAGCAATGGCATATAAAACATTTTTCAGTCTTCAAGTTGCATTAGTTGCGTCGTCCCGGTGATAGATATCCGGTGCTGTTGCCGGGCCAGTGAGTGCGTGCCATTGTTACTTTATTCGGTTGAATGCATTTTGCAAGCGAGCCGAATTGTTGTGCCCGAAACCTAACTGCCATAGTGAAAAAAGAAAGAGGGGGGGGGGGGGGCGCAGTGGTGTTCGAAAATTTCTTGGCCTTGTTCTAACCCGTGCATAACACTGCTTAAACCATCTTCGCTGCAATACACCAGTGCTCTGCGAAAAAGCGTATCACAATTTGGAAGGTGGTGTTAGCATTACTTACGGGACAGAGCACATTTTGCTCAGTTACTGATGCATGTATACAACCACATATATGTGAGCACTAGTATAATCGCTGATGTCTGAAAAAGTTATTTGCAATCATTTGGACTGGTGTACAACACTTTTGCTACCCTAAAAAAAAAAAGAAAACCTGTGCGCCACTTTTTGCCACTCTTGTGCCTTGAATTTTAAGGTCTGCAGCTTGGCTGATGTACAGTATGGTCCACTCTTGGAGAGAACACGGCAATGCGTGGCTGGCGGCTCGTGTGGCGCGAACTGGCGGCAAGATTTGCAAACACAGCACATGCGCATAGACGCGAAAGGGTGGGGCTTGCCGCATTTCGTTTGCTACTTTCCGCTCCGGTGCTTGCAGTGCACTGGATACCGCGTTCGCTTTTCCGCGATGCGATTCATGTCCCCGCCACTCTCACTGCTCCTCCCCGGGTAGTCAGCATGCGGGAAAAAAAGTGCCGTTCGCTTGTTGTTGTGCTTTCTCGGCAGCTTTGTTGTGATTCCATTCATGGCCACAGCATCCAGTTTCAGAATTCATGTGAAATGATAAAAAAAAGCCATGTACATATAGTATTTCAAGAAACGTTAAAAAAACACGTGTTTGAAAATACTTTTATGTATTCCACTACAGCGAGACCCAAAATTATATAATTATTGTGGATTGCAGTATCCAGTAAATGTTTGTTATAATTCGCGTTACATTTTGTGTTTTTCGTTGAAGCGAAAACGCTAGAACCTCCTTACTTGAAATATGCGATAGCATTCACTTTTCCAAGAATCATTACGTTTCACCAATACGTGCGCTGAAAAACGGTGTACGTAGAACACTACAGAGTAAACAAATTTTATTTTTAAAACCTGACAGACAGGTCGAGTGAGGTCAGATCTGTAGTCTCAAAACAAGATCTGTAGCCTCGAAACACAAAATAAAATGCAGATCTGTGTAAGCAAAATAGGACTACGCATTACAGAACTAGGCACTGAAAAATTTCTCGGAATGCTGATGATTGCGCTGGTAACGAGAAAGTGGCCTTTTCGCGATAGAAGTGACAGCACGCTGGCTCTATTCTTTGGTGTACAGCTCGACTATTCGAAGCCTTTCGTCCTCGGGTACTCTAGCTATGCCGCTTCTAAGAACTAGCTCTGCCGAAAATGCGATCAGCGAGTAAATACGCCCCCAGCTGTGGAATTATGTGAAAGTGATAACGCAGCCCATCACTTGCGTAGCCTGGTGTTTTTGTTTTCCAAACGTAAGCTTAAGCAAATTGGAAGGTTTTCAAACGCTGTTCGAACCAGCCAGCCGCTTTTGATAACAAACATGGAAATCGATTGTCGATGAAGCGCGCATGGCAATCTTGTCGCTGGCGAGCGCCGAACGTAGGGCGGGGAAGTAGCAGACGATGCGGGCAAGTACCGCCCTTGCGATTCAGTGCGCATGCTCCGCATTTCGAAATCTCGGCTTCAGTTGGCGCCCCGTGGACCGCCGGCCACGAACTCGCGTGTTCCCCCTAACAGTGGATCATACTATACATTCGAATTCACCCGATTCTGTCGAAGGATTTGACAGAGGTGGAAAATACTAATGTGGACTTTATTATTGTTTGCTCAGTGGGGTAGCTCTAAATACTAGTTTTATTGTAATAGTGGTGCTCATATTTACTCTTCATGATTTAAGTGATGTTGAATGGCTTGCGCATGCATTTCTTTCTAAATGTAAGCCTTTCTTTTACTGCTCCGAATTTGGTCTTTCGTGATAAAAAATAGGCGTTTTATTAGATGCGAAGCGGCTCTTTGGCTAGCCTGTGTAACGCTGTCCCTCTGCACCGCACTCCCCTGGCTGCAGGTGTTTGGGCAGTGCCAAGTAGGTCATGCCTTCCCTCGCAGTGTGCGTACGTTGACGTCACTCTCTCCCTAGCCTGCCGCCACGTGTCATTTCTCTCGTTTCACCCTCTCCTCAGCTTGCAACGTTCGAGTGCACATCGAGTGAACAGTCTTTATGTGCGTTGAAACTTACATGAAGCCCAAACCACCTCGCATGTCTTTGCTTTTTTCCCATAACCTGCTCCAAATTTGTGTTTTAGTGCTTCAAAAGTGAGATTTTGATGCTCCAAAAATTGCTCCAAATGCTATTTTGGCTGTTGCACCCCTGCAATGGCGCGTTGTCCTCTTACGCTGTTGTTCTCCGCCTCATTGAGAGAAGTCCTCTTGTGCTTTGAGAGATACATTCTTCAAAAGTTTGCTTTAAATAAATTTGCATGGGGTTGGTGTGCTGGATAATTTACACACATCTTTAGAAGCTTTGAAACTGGCAATTCTGCAGTTTGCTATGTCTTGCGGGGGGGGGGGGTTCTATTGTACGAGATCCACTTATGATAGGTATAATATTTTAATAAAAACTGACAGACAGCTCTGCTAAGGAAAGTATAGGGGATGTTATTAGTAGTATATATGATGTAAATGCGAAGAAAAGAAAAATGGACGAAAAGATAACTAGTCGGTGTGCAGGCACTGAACCTGCAACGTTCAAATAATATATCCGATGCTCTACAACCTGATCTACCACTGCGGCTATCCCCTCGTCCACTTTATGGGTTATGTATGTGCATTCAAACGTGGGAGCGTCGACCATTGCTGCCAGTAGTCGCGACGGTGAGTGCGGAACACACTTTTTCTGCCTGTTGCCGTCACGTTACACGTGGTGTCATGACAGGCTGGCAGCTGACCAATATCTCTCGCATACTACCTGCACACGAGTAGCATTCGGTGGCAACTATTCACAGCGAAGCAAAAGCTGAAGATCATTGTCATCGAGGGACTTTGAAATCTCGAAGTGAGAAGACTACATTGTGAATGAGTCTGGCATGCGACACTGGAGATAGATGGACAGTGCACAAGCCGTGCACCACGACCGTCAGTCATTTTGTGGCCCTAGGACCAGCGCATAGCCTGAGCTTAAGTTGCAGTTAGGGAAGTTCATTGATGTGAGAAGTAGGGCCGCATCTACCGAGATGGCCCAAGTAAAAACTCGCAAACTATTGAGGGTGCTAGGCCTACCTGACGAGTTACGTGCAAGCTCTGGTTGGCTGCGCCGCTTCAAGAAATGGTGAGGGCTTTTAATCAGACTGTGGATGACATTATGCCAACGCTTACCACCTTTTTACTCGTCTTCATTAGGCTTGTGCAAATATTCAAATGCTTCAAATATTCGCACGAATATAGCAGTATTCGAATTTGGTTCGAATTTGGATTTAAATTGCTGAAATTTCTGAAGTATTCAAAACTGACGAATAGATGCATATTAGTTTGTATGCAATCACCTGTAAAGGGGCGAATAATAGCAGTATTCGAATTCGCTTCAAATTCGGATTTAAATTGCTGAAATATCTGAAGTATTCGAAACTGACGAATAGATGCATATTAGTCCGTATGCAACCACCTGTAAAGGTGGTTTCACTGCTGAGGAGGGTGCTAAGCCGTGAAAACTGCTACTCAAATGTATATGTCTGCTTGTGACCCCTGCAAAGGTGGTTTCACAGCAGTTAAGTAGTGCTAAGCCATGAAAACACATATCCAGGAAAATTTCACACTGTCTCAAAGCTTCACTTCATGGTTTAATGAAGATACTGGCTTATATGCTCTAAGTATAGTAAATTTATAACCGTGACATATATTACTGGTTATCACTTGCATCCTACCGAAAGTCTAATCTTTCTACTATTCAAAGTTGTTTTCACTTCTTTTAAAGCAAAAAAGTGGCATTTGCACAGTTTTTGTTAAGTAATTGTGTAGGTTAGTTAGTTCATCAGAAATATGCCAATTCTTCTTTAAAATATGATATATACTATTTGAATCCAGTTTGAAATTATATTTGACCGAAATTGCTCATTCACTTTTAATTCGCTTCGAACCTAAAATTCTCTATTCACACAAACCTAGTCTTCACACTGATGCAGACTTTCCTGTATGAAATGTGTGGGTAATACACAAGAATTTTTGTCCTTTTTGGCAGGCTTAAAGAGGGCTTGAGGATTAGAGCTGTGCAAATAAAATTTTGGGTGGGAAGCAAATTTAAATATGGAAGTGCAAACCAAATTTAATATTTAAAAATATTTATTGCGTATTTCTTGAATATTTTTCAAATACTTCGAAGCGAAATTGCAGAATAGTTGGAGAGGATTCCTGGCATATTCTGACGAGATAGCAACATGAAAGTTTCTTTTGGCTAGGTTGGTCAAGTGCTGATGGTGTGGCGTTTCATAGCTGTCTTATCCAGAATGAAGCAATGCAGAGGCTGAAGTGTGTTTATTTACATGATTTAGCGCAACCAAAGTGCTACTGACAACACTTTACACATGAAGATCAAAGATATTTCCTCAGTCTCTTCTTCTGGAAGCCCAACTGATGTGCCTGACAAGGGTGTGCTCCCGTCGAGTTACGAAACCTGCCTCTTAGATGTAAACATATAATGAAACATCTGTAATTTCATATGGTAAAAATCTACGGCACCCCATTTTTCAGTATTGTTGCTCTATTTTCAGGTCCGAAACAGCATTGAGCCCCCCGCCTCTGTTGCATTTATCGTCTCCATGCTGGAACTAGCGTTTTCTTGAGTCAATACATTTGTGACTGCAGTAAAGCCTGAGATATCAGAGTGTGATTTGGTGAAGCAACCCGAAAATTTGAAGGAGCCATAGCTAATTGGGCTACCGTGTTTGTCTTCGGGAAGTTCGAATAATTTCAAATTGTAAAACTTCAGTGTAACTTGAATCAAATAGCATACACTATTAAAAAAAACATTTGCAATTATGGCTTTCTGTAGACCCCTAGTGCATACTATATACAGAGGTGGATTACATTGGCAAAAATACATTTTCTCGCTTGTAATTGAGAACACTTCATTCGGGTAAGATACACACAAGAGTGGTCTTAAGAACTTTTTTTTTTTCGTGAGGCATTCTTTGCGGTCACTTCGTGTTGAAAAATAACCCCGGGACATCCAATACTTGGAGGATCGAAGTCCTGATTTTAGTCATTGAGGAGACCAGCACAGATGTTTCTCGAATCCTGACTCCAAGTCCCCTTTAGAAATCACCCATATACTATATGAAGGAGCAATGTTAGCTGACATTTTGTTCCAGGATGCCCAGGATGAAATAGGATTTGAACTCTGGTGGTATGTGTGGCAGCCTAGTATTCAACCACACAGCCACTACGGTGCTTGAAACTCCATTTTAAACAGACCCTATGCAGTTGTCATGACGAGAAGGGAGTCGTATTAACATGTACTATATTGCGTTATAAAGAGTAAGATAACAACCAGGCGTCGAAAAATGCAAATGGCACAATGAGTGGGTAGTTTAATATTTACAGCCCATTGTAAAAGGCTCGGCCATAATTCTTCGTCATCAGCAACAGCACCAAGTGGACATAATGCCTTACAGATGTGTACCCGGCACTCTGCAGAATGACGAATGATTGGTGGGTGCTTCCCTACATCATAAAAATGGTTTATGGTGTAGTGGGTACCTAGCATGCGTACTTGTATTAGTTGCGCCAAGCTAGTCTGCAATAGGCCCTGGAAAGGCCGCTTTTACAGCGACTGCTGCATGTTCTGCTTAGGTGTGGTCATTTCTTTTCCTTATCACACATCCATTTAACAAGGCATGACAGTGTTTGTACTCGTGCGGGTTACAGAAGCAACCGCCCGAGAATTTACCCCTGTTGTGTGCACCTGTTGGTCGATAAACCATTACTATTGTGAACTTTTTAAAAAAATTTTATTAATACAAAATTTCTTAAGTTTTATGAACAAAAAAATTAGAACATTGCCTATTTTCATTTTGAAATATGGTTAAAAGAAACAAAAGCTATAAAATACAACACTAAATGTGTAAACTCTCTCAGACTTGGTTGTTTCCCAGCATTTGTATGTACAGTTAAAATGTTTCAACAAACAGTGCCAGAGTGAGCAACGGCTCCACATATATCAGACTATAGTGCTTCTGTGACGCAATGCCCCTGCAACTCCATGGTCCAGATGAGAGGCCCACTGGTTTCCACAGTCACGGATTCCGAGCCATCGAAGGCGTTTGAAGTGCTGATCAGCTTGCCAAAGCTCATTTCCGAGTGGTCTGTAAAACAAAAGCAAGCCCGCCAGATATTTTTCAACAACTGGTAGCTCATTTTGCTTGGCTTGATGTCGGGCAGAAAATACCTTAATAGCAGAAGCCTGCCATATCAACAATAATCATGGCTATGGTGGTGCGGCCAAAATACAGTTGAAAGCCTTTATAAGAGACACACAGCGGCCAGCAATTTCTTTTTAATATGAGGTGTCTCTTATAAGCAAGGTACCACGTATGCTTTTTTTAACAACCCCTACTTCAGCGTAAGAACACTGTTGTCTTGTCTACCCATTTGTCTCTTATGAAGGGATTTGACTGTATTTGGAAAAAAATTATTTGTGCAGGCTTACAGTGATGACAGCCAGCCTTGAATGTCTTGTTACTGGTCACTGTGGCACATGTCTGTAGAGTAGCTGTTTTTGGATGCTCGGTTTTTTTTCCAAATTCCTCGTTGAATTTTCATGATGCACAAGTTCACATTGTAATTGGGAACTAGTGCTGGTCTCTACAAAGTTCCACCCAAGGGTTTAAAAACTTCACTAATTTGTGAACCAAGACCATTCACTCATATTACCATAAACTGCACAAGCTATAGTAATAGAAAATTTGTTAAACAAAACAGCTGCTTATTTTACACAACCGTTTTCAACATTATTGGCTTCGTGTCTGAATGTTGCAACCTAGTTCATCTCAGTGAGTGAAACTCCTCCTGGAGTTTATCTTCCTGGTTCCTTCAGATTCCAATTTAAAAAGGAGTCTACTGTAGTGTGTTCTTACAGCATATTGAGGCAAGTCGGGCCAACCACTCTTTTCTCATCACATATTTTTTTCAGTCACTTTTCCTCCAACACTAGAAGCCAAAGCTAAGTGGTACCTGGGGCGATAACGGTGGCAAATCTCGCTGCAACAAACCACTTAGTGGCAAAAACTTCAAGAACGTGCCAAACCAAGCCTACTCAAAGTGTACAGTTTGCATCACACAAAAGCACAGTGGCAGATGAGGACTGCATTTTCAATGCATCACTCTTCCAGACATTACTCTAAAAAAATTGCATCGATTAGAGAAACATGTCAACAGTGAACAATAACACGAGAACTGCATCTTTCATGCCAACGTTTGCTAACATGCGCAAACGGAAAAACTGGCTGACAGAGGGCATTGACGAGAAACACTTTTGTAATTTTAGAAAGAAAAGCATATTACTGCTGTAAGAAAGTGTTTAAAAAATATTTAGCACTTCTTGTCATTAACGACTATTCAGCAGAGCATAGCTTATGTTTCAGAAAGTGAAGTTCTGCAAATGCAGGTTTCCTACATTTCCTTTTGACATGCCTTTTCTTCTGACGCCCACTCAATGCTGCCATGTGGCAGCACTGACTGGACTCCCTCAAGATTTAGGCCAATCAGCATAATCAAGTTTCAAACTATTGGGCTTACACAGACAGAAACTGGGGTAACGGAAGAGCTTCACGGCAAATGTGAAGAATGACGTTTGTCGCATGGCACTGAAATACTACACCGAGAGGTGATGTACCTAGGTTCCACTTGAGTCCAGTGGTGGTAACACTGGTGCACGGTGCTCCAACCGGGATCAGACCACACCACGATCCAGTCAGGTGTGGTGGTGTGAAGATGCGATGCTCGCCCTGCACGCCAATGAATTTACGGCCGTGGTTAGGTACGGCACATCGTACGTTCCGCTACACATTTGTGCGCAGAAAACCTGTTTTTATGGTCGCAGCAAAGTTGCAGTGATGCTATTATGGTGCAGAAAAAAAAAAGTTTGTGAAACACTTGCAGAACATGCCTTACTTTGCCCTTCATTTCATTTTTACACGAACAGTGAGCATGCCTTGCCTCAGTGTTGATGAGCATTGGAATCGGTGATGTTTTAAAAGCCTAAACGAAGACGAGTACTCAGCATCACAGCGTTTGTACTACACTTCTCTTTCTCTCTTCCCCCCAAGGATCCCATACCAGCGATATAAAGCAGAAGTGCTGCACAAACTTTTGGTCACGGGTCTCAAACACATGACCCGCGGACCTCAGATCTGCGGCTTGCAGACTGCATATCAGTCTTCGCTCCACATTTTAAAAAATTTTCATAATAAGCATGCACATGATGTACACAGGTAAAACTGGTCCAAGGCATTGTTTCATGAAGCACCTAATGTGGTCACTGTATGCTAAAGCGTAATTGTGACAGCACCTTTTTGTTCGTAGTGCCAGGCAACCCAAAAACAAATTTTTAACTGAATAAACCTTATTCCTTCAAGTTGAGTATGAAGTGTCAGGTATACCGTTCTGAGCAGCCACGTGAGCGAGTTTTCCAGGAGAAGGCAGACCGGTGCACCATCCAACAACTTCTCGCTCTCGTATAGCGTGTTGAAGATGGACATCATGTGGTCCACCCGGTCAAAACTGCCGCAGATGGCCAGCACCCAGTCCAGCTGCAGACACCCCCAAGCACAGTCAATAAGAGCACCCAAAGCTCAGTATCTTGAATTATGCGAGATTAATTTAGAGTGCATAAAGTACTCTGATGATTGCATATGTGTTTGAAGGATTCTCTTCACTTATTGTTTTATGCTAAGCCCTACTGAAATCACGATCGGGAATTAAATGAAGAACTTTATTAAAAATGCACTACATTAGCATGCATTAGTGCCTTTAGATAAGATTAACAGGCAGCATAACTTAATAACTTTAATTGAGCAAGTATTCTATGGTTGCATTGCTTAAGACCACAGTTTAGACAGAGATCTTTCCTTCATCTTTCTTTTACTTTCTAGCACACTTCATGGCTCATTTTGTAGGACCGGCAGCTATTTCTCGGTAGAAGCCAATGCAGCTATGCTTAAAGCATGTCTGCAGATCTTCCAGCATTTAAAAGATTGCAGGTACTTGGACGCACAGATTATGGTATGGGCTTTATTGTTATTCACCTCTTGTGCCGCCAATGGCAACACCGCAAACAGCGCTCCTGCGACTCAAATGGGGGAGATCCAGCTTTTGTCGTTTGCTAGACTCTGGCTAGAACAGCAACATCTTCTTTATAGGTCGCTTGCATCGCACTGCGCTCCTATACTTCTGGGTGTATTTTCTACCAGTGATAAAGGGCTGCCAGCATTACAGGACATTGAGAAACATTTACACTGAACATTTATGCAATACACCCACAGCCATCGTGGTCATGATCATGCTTCCGAATTGGTAGCGTAACTCGATGGTATCGTCGCTTTGCATTGCTTCCGTGATGCAAGGTCGGTAGTGTCGAGCAGCCTTCACATCGTGAAGCGCGGCACTCGAGTCCCCTGAATGACATCACAGGCGAGAGGGTGCTACTCGAACGATTTCGAGGTGAATAGCCAGTGAGATGCCATTCTGTAGTGTGCAACCGTGCGGTGTAAGCGGTGAATGATGGGTAACAATGCAGCTCATCACAGAGAACAGTTTTCTGGCTGCATTTAAGTTTATTCATTCATGATGGTTCAGAAGCTCCATCTCAGTGATGTCACAAGCCATGCTTACAATGTGCATCAGAACATTCAGCACCTATGTTCTCTATGCTATAGTTCAGCAATTCCTATTATAGTGAGCCTTTGGTTACATGCCACAAGACTTGCATCTAGCACTACTAAGTCTTCATGACTGCACTGTTGTCAGCTACTGGCAAAATAATTACTTAAAAGTAGGAATGTGGAGCCACTCCAATGAGAAGTGCAATGAATCTGCACTGTTTGTACAACAGTGATATTTAAGTCCAGCATGCCAAGTGTTTGCGATGCTGCTGACTGGAGATGCGTCTTTTTCACACTTTGTTCTTTCTAGCATTTTTACTTATGATACTGCATGAATATTCGAATCAGGTTCCTTAAGGAGATTCTTCTGTCAATGTTTGACTTTGAAGCCTCTTCTATCATATGTGTAATGTGCATCTAATGTATTGTTCAAACCATGATAAAGTGATACAGCACAAGCGCTGTTCTGCTGACCTGCTTACTACGATATGATTTCACTGTTCTAGTGTGTCTTAGTGAAACAACCAGAACGTACACACCTTGACAGGTGGAACTTTTAAACAGGTGTTCTTTCCAAGTATTTGCAGTGCTTTGGTGAAGTCGGTGTAGTCTTGATTTGGCGTGTGAATCACAATGCTACCCTGCAAAAACGACGACATGTAAAGGCTTTGCAAGTATCTGTAGGCACACTAAACACGACAGTTGAAATTCGACAATGCAGTGCAAAGTAACAATAATTCATAAAAGATTTTCCCCAATTCCTTAATTTCTGATGATTTGTCAAGTTGAAGAATATATAGCACTTAAAATGGGATAAGATGAAGAGACAGACATAGACGGGGTCAGACAAGACACAGACAGTGTCAAAGCGAAAATGATTTACAACGTTGTGAATCGCAAAGATTTCAAATACCAGAATGTTGTCTTCATCCCTTGTTGACAATTTTGACAGTGAGAACTGCGATGTTAGTGGCAACAGCACGACTGCCTATGCGCATATGACAGACGAAATGTCAGTTGGGCCTCACTTCACTCCTTTCTGAAGCCAAATGATCAGCTGGGGCATGGTCTGGTGGTGACCGCGAGGAAGTGCTGTCACAGCTACAAATTGGAGAGCTTGCTGCCCATTTTGAATCATGCTAGGTGCTGGTCATATTAATCAGTAAAACAGATAGTTATTTGCCCCTCAGGTGCATTTCGGATCATGAATTGCTACTAGGGGGTCAATAACTAGTTGTGGATAAAAAATTTTTTGACGTGTAAATTTGATGTCAGCGCTTCTTTAATTTTCACACCAGCACCATAGTGGTAGGTCACAGGACAATAGCAAAACAAGAGAGCTTTAGTTTCATCACCTTAACTTTTTTACCTATTTATCTTCCTTATGACTGGCATATTTTATTTTTGGCAAGTAATGGGATTCTCTATGCCACTCTATGCTCTATGCCTGTACACAAGCATAGAAGAATTTAGCTTGCATTTTTTTATATGTTAATTCTAGTGCTTAATAGTGGCAACAATGATGCAAACATACACAGATGAATGAACAGGCAGGGGCTGTTTCAAGCGAAAGCTAAACCACAGGCAGACAAACACAAAACAAACCGTTTTTTCACTTGCTTTTGTTGATCCCGTCTCACATGTAGTGCGAGTTCAGCGTGGAAGCTAATGGCACTGTCGCATCACTTGATGTGGTTTCCATACAGTGATCTTGCAAAATTTTGTCACAATTTCTCTGTCTTTATGTGCTACCCCTGCCTTTGAAAAAAAAAAAGTAAGTAGAAGAAAAAGAAGAAGTAAGTCGGCAAAGACACCTGCACACTTACTTTTGATTTGTAGTACTCGAGAGTCTCTTTTGACGCAGAGTCAAAATCTCCAGTGACATAATCTGGAATTAGCTCATCTGTACAAGCGGCCATCGCAGTGCGGAAACGGTCTGCTCCTCCATCAACACACATCTTCACAGATGCTAAAGAAAAAAAAGGGGGGGAAGGGTGGTGTGGGGACCTTGACTTGTGGAACTCAGTCTGCTGTGTTCACTCATTCCTGCAGCTGCATAATGTGGCCCTAGCAACCACAACCTCCACAACTGAGAACCACAACCAGCATGTTAAAACAGATCCCACAGACCTGTGCTTGCGATAAGCGTCAGTAAGATAGCAAAGGTTTGTTGAGATGGCGTGGTGCAGAAAGTGGTGAAATGCAGGCAATTTACCTTTACTCCAGACTTTCTTTAAAAACGCCGTATTCTGGGCACTTAGGGGCTGGTTCAGGACAATAAGAGCATTGCTGACACCTAGAGAACAGACAAAAAAAGCTATAATAAAACACGCTTGGGATCTTTAGTAAGAGAAATGTAAAGTGTCAGGTATGTTGTGAAGTTCCCCACTTACCTCTTTTCCTGAACAGAGCAGCTTCCGGGTCCCATACCGTCGGCGCAACGGTGTGCGATGCCATGGGGCTCACAAATGGGCGATGGCCACAACAAATTCCAGCACTGTAACGACACCACTGTAACGTCAGAAAGTATTGCCAATTTATGGCTCTCAGCTGACACATAAGTAGTGGTGTACAAAATTCCCGGGGTTGGCATTGGGAGTCTCTGCAGACACTCCGGGCACCAACAACGCGCGGAAACACGCACCGCCTACTTTGCTACAACCTAATCATTGCACTGTTACGAGAAACAGAGGTCAAGAGAATTCAAGCTTGTTCATCTTGCTGCTTTCTTCAGCACCACTTCGATAAAAACACCGGCTGGGCGCCGCCATCTTGAACACGTGGTACCGATAGTACACGGGTGGCAGCACCTGACATTCCATTCAAATGTGTAATCCAACCCCGTACGTCCATCGAAAAGTTGGGCGTGAGCTCGTAAGAGTTCAAAAGTCCGTGTTTACATTCCGTGCTAAAAAATGCCCCACTTGTAGTTCAAATCCGAACAAGTGACAATGGCTCGCTTGTTTCACTGCCTTCTTCTTTTGTTAGTTTTACAAGCGATCGGGACATGCTCAGGTAAAAGTTTCTCGCACTTTCATGATCCTCGGTGCTGCTACATTTTAGGGCTAACACCTGTTTCGACTACCTGACCCACCTGTCTGCTCGCGCAAGAGCGTTGTAAAAGTTACTCCTTGAAAACTCAGTTGAGCGCGGTGTAGGATGCACCGACCCGTACAATCGATCGTGAAGCACCCCCATGCTTGCTTAGCTGCTTCACCAATTTCGTGCGGGAATATTAAACTCGCGGAACCTGCGCGAAGTGCGGTGCGTCACTCCAACGGAAGGGCGTCGCATTCTTCAGCTTACCGATGTGAACTCCTGCAGCGCTGTACCGATTCTCGCGCTTGTGTGGATCCTTGAACGGCACTAGCGTGCGCTGTTACGTTGGAATTATTTATCGACGCTGTCACGTACAGATGTCACACAGCACACGTTTGATCTCGATCGAGCCTGATCGGGATCCGATAGCTTGTTGTGGGGTAGCGTGTTTACACAAGATACGAAGTGGAGCCAATCACGGTGGGGCATTCTATCTTGATCGGGGCTCGCTCATAGTCGAAAGTACTTTTGTGACACCCGCAAAACACCGGTTTACACAGTGAAATTGTGAAGTCGGTTTCGATTGCCATCAAATTTCCTCCTCGATTGGCTCACTTGAGTGAGATGCGGAAGGGAGCCAATCGTGGTTGTCAAAAATTTGGCCGCAACCGAAAATTCCCGTCTGCTATTTGTATTAAATCGTGGTCATGGTGCAACGCAACAGTCGCGTACCGTTATTTTGCAAGACCATCGTAATCAGGTGCAGCGTGATAATTGTAGCACCGGCAGTTCTGTTTTATGCACTGTATGAAAACATCTCATAACTGCTAAATGCAACTTGCTTCCTGTGTCGACAAACTCTTTTGTCCTGCATAGAACCGCAGAACTTATTGCCGTACACTTCTCGCTCCTCTAAAGAAACACCTGAAATCGTCAAGACTTGCCTTTATGCAGTGAAGGCTCGAGATCAGCAGCTTTGAAAAGCACCGCTTTCTTGCGTGCCGCAAGGCTGAATAGTAGTCGAGAGCAGCAACATGTTCTCTTAATGAGTAGCTGTGGCATGCACCGAGATAAGGATGTGTCACGTAAGCATTCTGTTTATGGGCTGCCTTTATCTCTAATTGCTCTCTTCCAGGCTGCGACGAAGCTCTGTATGGGAAGCTAACAGCGTCTTCCGAATTGTCTGCAGACAGGGGGGCAGACAAAGCCTACCTTGACAGTAAGTGTTTTTGTGCGGACACTTATCCATGCATAGTGAGTCGTTATATTCAGCATACATAGAAGGCACCGTGAGCCAGCTCTTTGTAGGTTGTCACCATATGCTTTGCTGCATTAAAGCAGACATAACGTTTCGTGTCTAGTGCATGTTAAGTCTATAAGCTTTGAGAGACACTGAAGAGAAACACTATTATTTATTTATGAGTAAATTACTCTTTTTCAAAATCAAAGACTCCATGCTTGCTTTGAGCAGACCCTTGGTAGGTAATAAAACATGCAAAAAAAAAAAACAAAACACTTGATCATTGCACCACCTTGAAGTGCTTGCACTAGTCACGACATCATATATTGTGACGTCTCCTAGGGCCTATGTAGTTTCTAGTCGGTAAAACTGAAGCACATAGGCCCGTATTCACAAACCAACCTTATTCTTACCTTGCGTTTTCTTTACCTGTTTTGCGCCTTTAGTGCATCTTAAAAAAAGAATGGGCCAGTGTTCAGAAATCCATCTTGCACTTATCTTGTATCCTGTTATAGTTTTTATGTCCTTATAACACATGTGGAGTGTACAGAAACTTTAGGAAAACATAAGATAAGGATGAGGTTAGTTTGTGAATACCGGCCATAGTCTCCCAAGGGAGCCCGAGATGTAAGATACAATGTATCAGGAAATTTGTCGAGCCAGTGTGGCCAAAATACAAAAAAGACACTTTGAAATATGTGATGCTAGCATAGGGGATATTGATGGCAGATTTAAAAGTGAAACTTTTGGCATTGTTTTTTTTTAAAATATCATCTAATATTAAATCTATGGCAGTGAAACTAATGACACTAGAGTTTTGATAGTATAATTTATGAGTCTATGCTAAGTTACTATTTCATTTTAGCGTCCCTTTTGACGCTGGGGCTAAAATTTCCACTTACCTTGTTTAAATTGGCTGTAGCAGTTAAATGCATCAGTACAGTGTCATTGGTTGTAAGTGGGAACACAGAATTTGACAAACACCCTATAGATGTTCTTCCTTTTTTTTTTCTACCGGCCATTGTGTTGCCTACTACAACTGTTGAACCTGGTGCATGAACAGCCCGGTTATATATACCTTATTTACGTTATTGTCACCGACCACAGATGTAATGGGACAGATCACTTTAGGCAGCAAAAATATAAAAGGGAAACTCTTGCTACATTCAAATAAATGTGGACCTTGAGGCTGATACATAAATACCTTGTTGCAGGCAAGGACAGGTTCTGCTCTGTGCAAATGGCTCAAACATTTACTAACTGAACTGATGAAGCGCTAGTAAATATATGCAAAACCATGACATTCTTGCTCTTTCTTTCTGTGCTAGATTACTCAGTGGCAGACAGTTGAAGAAAACAAAGCTGTAGCTACTATTGGGATTCACCATTCTGTCTTGTGTTATTTCTGTCACTACACAGGTGCCTGGATTTAGTTGCATGTTAAAGAACCCGAAGTTACGTAGCCTTCCACTACTGTGCTCCTCATAATCATATCATGGTTTTGGGATGTAAAACGCTTTTAATTATCATTGCTGTGGATATTTCTGTTACTAGAAAGGAAAAAAATCAACACTGCTGTATTGCAGGGACAGCTGTTATGAGATCACAACAAGGACTGATTTTGGCACCATAGCTGCCCAATGTTGCCAGTGTCCATAAGCGCTATCATGCGAAATTATATATAAAAAAGAAATGAATGAAAAAATTCAGGGTGCAATGGTATTCGAACTCATGTCGTCTGCATGGCAGCCTAGTATTATATTACACAGCCACTCCGGTGCTTGAAACGCTGTTTGAAGCTGACCCTATGCAGGCCTCATGTCGGGTAGTGAATCATGTTAATGCGTCTAATCGAGCTTTTTAAAAGAGTAAAGTAACAACCAGGTATTCAACGATGCAAATTGCATAACGAGTAAGTCATTGAATGCTTCCAGCCCATTTCAAAAGGCTCAGCTATAATTCTCCACCGTCATCAACCAGAGCATTAATGCCTTACAGGTGTGTAGCAGGTACCACACTTTCCTGAAGAATGACGAGCAATGGCATTGTGGGGGCTTCTCCGCCTCACAAAAATCGTGATTTATGGCGTAGTGAGTACCCAGCAAGTGTGCCTGTAGCAGTTACCCAAAGGGTGTTTGAAAAAGGCTTTAGAAAGGCCGCTCTTCCAGCTTTCACTGGATTGTGTTGCGCATTGAGTGCAGGCCTGGCATTTTTTCTTTTTGTCTCGTCTTCATTTGTTTGAAATTTAAGTGATCAGTGCTAAGCAGTGGGAACTTTAGGAGGTATGCACTGTCTCTTCCCATTGTTTCTATTTGTGGACAATATTAAAGCTTTGAATATTATTAGATCATGTCTACATTAAAATTAAGATTTTGCTCCATTCACTGTGACTACTGTTCTTGTCCTGTTTCCTTTCGTTCTTATCATTCACTCTTCAGAGCAATTTGATCATTCGAATAATGTAGCTGTGGGGCCACTCGATCTAATGATGCAGTGGGAAAAGAAATGATCATCACCAGTCTGACTACACCTACTGTAGTGCAAAGGCCTTTCCCATGATCTGCCAATAAACCCAGTTTTGTGCTTTTTGCTGCCAAGTTATACCTGCGAACTTTTTAATCGCATCGGCCCACCTCACCTTCCGTCTTCCCTTCGTGTGTTTGCCTTCTCTGGGAATCCAGTCAGTTGCCCTTACTGACCAGTGGTTGTCCTGCCTATGCGTGCTACGTGCCCGGCCTATGTCCATTTCTCCTTCTTGATTTCAGCTATGATATCTTTAACCTTGGTTTGTTCCCTCACCAATTATGCTCACTTCCTGTTTCTTAAGGTTACACCTGCCCTTTTATTTTTCATCGCTCGCTGCGTCGTCCTCAATTTAAGCTGAACCCTCTTTATAAGCCTCCAGGTTTCTGCTCCGTAGGTGAGCACCAGCAAGATGCAGCTTTTATATACCTTCCTCTTGAGGGTTAGTGACAGATTATCATTCATAATTCATGAATGGGAAAAGAAAAAGTGAGATTGTTAAAGTGCCTATGATTTTCCAAAGGCCTGAAAACATTTTATCTTGTTGGAAAATGTGTGCCTCAGTTACTAAAGACAAAACGATGTGGTACTTGACATCATTTCGCATAATGTGGTTCTTCACAGGTGGCTCTGCATGGACAGCAAAGAACTCGGACTTTGATCAGTACTTACTGATCTCACTCAATTCCAAGAAGACCATCACATCTATTGTCACTATGGGAAAGCAGCATAGTCCCGAGTTTGTTCAGGAGTTCAAGATATACTACGGCGACCACGGAGGGGACTTTACTGAGTACAAGGATAGAGAAGGCAATCCAAAGGTGCGCTTTTGGCATTCCTTTCTTGGTCCTGACCATGGGCAAGCATTAATCTTTCTGTTGTACTGGTGGAAGTACCAAACTCTGGAGGCTCGCGTGTCGGTTTGGTTTGAGCGTGTGTGTGCTTGGCCATAGAAGAGTTTCGTTTCTGGTTTTGTGGCAAAATGAATGCAGTGATGACTAGGTTCAGGAAAGGGGGATGTTTATTGCTTTGAACTTTTAACAACACACGGGGAAAAGTAGAGGCCAGTGTTTAAGAGGGGCACAAGGGTTATGACTGGACAGCATTTGTTATGGGTCATAAGCCATGCAAACACGGTACTGTCACAAAAAAAAAATTTTTTTTTTGCTGAATAGGTACTACAGTTATAAAAGACTCTTTATAAGAGACTCTGATGTAAGAGACCGACTGGTTATAAGAAGCATCGCTGTGCCCGAGATCGAAATAAGAGTTTATTAGAAAATGAGGACACACCCTGCTTATGAGAGACACCTCATATAAGGGACAAAAGCTGCTTCCAAGTGTGACGCGTTTCAGCACTAGTATTGTCTGCCAGTAACAAAATTTCCTTTTGTTACTGGCTAACCCATACAGGACCTTGTGTCTCACTTTATGCATTGTCATGTTAAGCCAGCTCGTAGGCCCGTGTGCTCAGATTTGGGCGCACGTTAAAGAACCCCAGGTGGTCGAAATTTCCGGAGCCCTCCACTACGGCGTCTCTCATAATCATATGGTGGTTTTGGGACGTTAAACCCCACATATCAATCAATCAATCAATGTTAAGCCAGCTCCCCACAATGTCATGTGTAAATGTACACCTCTGTTTAGATATCATTGCTTCAGCTTCTGTGCAACAACTATTTGCTTCCTTTTGGTATAAAGGTTCATAGACTCCTACCATTTTTATGTATGCAAACACCCAGACTATTCAACAAATATGTCATCTGTGTATTGACACCAATTTCCTGGTTCTGATGTTGGTAAAGTTAACTGCGAATGACTTTAAAGGAATAAATGTTTAGGTGAACATTCCCTGTTCTGTTTGGGTCTTGTGAATTTTATTGTATTTTCTTTGCATGCTTGACTTATAACAGTGTTATTTTGCTGAGTTAGTGCAATGGCATGAATATGCAACAATGGGGAGCAAGTCGAAAATGATTCGTAAAGTTTTGGACTAAGAAAAAAAAAAAGTTGCATAGATTTTAATTTCGATCAAGCAACTAAAACCAATTTTTTCTTGTGACAGCTCTTTAGAGGAAACAGCGATGGCAACACAGAGGTGCGCAACGTGTTCGAGTACCCGATCATTGCGCAATACATTCGCATCAACCCAACCCGTTGGAGAGACCGCATTTCACTCAGAGCACAGCTGTATGGTTGTGAATATGGTAAGTATAGCTTCTTTAATGCTCGCATTAGTGGCCTGGAATGGTCTTCCTGACTAATCTCTTTAGAGGATGCCATCAGTCATGGTAGATATTTGGTGCATGAGCACCCGGATGAGTCAAAAGTGTACAGTTAACAGCATTGCTGCTACTATGAGTTAGATAGCACACTTGGCAGAATGGAAGCAATGCAGTCAACTGTATTTTCTCCGTATGTTAATGCATCCACTACTGAGCAAGAGGAAGTTTTGTAAAAGTGGTTGTACACTCGAGTCTACTTATAACAATACTATTTATAATATATAGGTAATGACGAACAGCGATTGCACCATTCACTTTTGTATGCTTTTTGTGGTAAAATTAGGTGCTTGTTACGATGCTCCAGGGCCGGTATATCGGATAGAGCAATTTAATCCTACAACGTGTGCTGAAAATGGCTTTCCGCGCTGACGGAATGCACAGCTATGCGCCCCGCTCCCCGTCCACGCTTTCACAAATCGAGTTGACTGCGCTTCTGACGAGAAAGTGAGAGAGGGAGGACCTTTTCTTCTTAACTCCTAAAGCGATGCCAGGATAGGCCTGCGAAGCGTCCGTCGATGAAGAGCTGCTGAAGTTGTCGTCAGTGCTTAACGAAAATACGTCGTGTGTGGACCAACCACTTCATGCAGCCGATGTTGTGGAAATGTCCCAGTTCC
The DNA here is from genome assembly GCF_043290135.1 of Rhipicephalus microplus. Lineage (NCBI taxonomy): Eukaryota > Metazoa > Arthropoda > Arachnida > Ixodida > Ixodidae > Rhipicephalus > Rhipicephalus microplus. The sequence goes on along the minus strand of NC_134703.1, from coordinate 114,583,305 downwards.
CCACAGATGAGGCAATCGTTGCTGTTGCGGACAGCGGTGAGAGCTGAGACTCCGACGACATGCTGGGGAATCCCAACAGTCGTGGAAATCCTAACAGATGACACAGCCCGTGTGGGACTTTCTTTTCGCGAAGGACCTCCCGCTCAGCTATGTGGAGCACCATGACGCTCTTGAGAAAGATGTGCACAAGCTTTGCGTGAAGCAATCAAAGCTGGCAGATAATGACTTTTCTAGAAATGAGTAATAGTTGCACTACCATGCCCTGTGGAGGCATGTGGTTGATGTCGCCAAACATCTCCAAAGGCTTTGTCTTTGGTACGCATTAGACCTGTTCTTTCCAATACTGGGTCAGAGAAATTTATATTACTGGATATCCCATATTGCCTCACCTATTATAAAAATATTGCCCATGTTCTTATCTTTTGGTTCATTACAGTATGGCTTGCTGCTTAAGGATGCAGCTAATTAATATTCATGCTAGCATGCTTGTGTCTTTTTGGTTTTGTAGAAAAAAGGTGTTTGATTTGATGTTAAATGCTTGATATCTAGTCGCAAAGGATTGTCCGCTTAGCCGTTGTATCAAGACGGAGCTGTAATTTGTACTGAAATGTGAAGTAGGTGTTCTTATTAAATTAGGACTATACCCATGTCATAATTGATTGCTCACTCAATCGGTGTTTGGTGCTAATGAATAATAGGTGTTGCTTTTCACTCAACTGTAGTTGCACGCATGAGGAAACCTCTAAGTTTTCTTTAGGTTTCTTCGTAATGATAGTTCACTGAATATATGCGACTGTGCAGTGTCACCCGTTTCCAGTGGTAGAAAAAGTGACTTCAGCATCGCAATATTTAGTTATGTTTATAAGTGTTAGGTGTTCAGTGAACAAGTTTATAATATGCATTCCAGATGAGGTTGGCATCAAAAAGTGGTCCTTACTAGGCTCGTGCAGCAATTGACATATGACTTGAGTTCAGCTAGCATTGGCTAGATGGGCACATAGGGCAGCTAAAAGCCATTCCTCTAGCACATATTATGATGCACGTAGAATATTAAGTATCAGGGGTAGCACAGCTGGATACAAGACATGTATGTGTTCTTAGAGGAAATCGAGAGGAGTATATATTGTGCAGTCGAGTGATTATGACTGATTACAAATGACACAGATAGATAACCATTCTTTTTGGCTGGCATTATGCAGAGGCAGAGGCCCTGCAGCTGGACGGCAAGAGTTATGTGGTCATGGACCTGAACCGCCGGCCAGTAACTTCTACGGAAGATACACTACGATTGCGGTTCAGGACCAACCATGCGGACGGCCTTCTTCTCTACAGTTATGGCTCGCAGCGCGACCTCTTCACACTTCAACTGGTGCACAACAAGCTGCTCTTCTCGGTCGACCTTGGTGGGTGGTGTTGATTGATTTCTTGGAAGTTATGGGCAGTTGAATGCATCACTGACACGAGAAGTCCTCATGCTTCTGTTCTTCTTCACTGAAACAGTGAACAAGATGCAGGCTGTGCAAAAGCTTAGTTTCTGTTCCCATGAAAGTTGATCAAAGTTGACCATTGATCATTGATCATTGACCATTGATCATTGATTGAAAGTTGATCAAAGTTGACCAAAGTTGACCATTCAGAGCACCGGTGCTGAAATCGGCACATTTCCAAATGTGTGTCACACCTGAACATCTGAATGCAGTGTTTTATTCTGATTGGTGTGCTCTTTTTTAACGGTTCACTTGCATAAGGATTTGGTGATTTCACATGGGCTCCGTGGTAGCATGATAAGGAGAAGTTAAAAACTCTTTCCAGAAATTTTAAAGAGGTTGTAATCAAAGCCTTATTTAGGATAAGTGACATGTTCTCACCGCAGATTTCGTGTCACGGTACCTTCTGACACTGAATGCATGCAAACATGTATTTCATGTTTTCGTCTTTTGTATGGGTGCCTACACCAGACTACATGTGCTGTGACGTTCAGTGCCATGCGGGCCCATGATATGTGCAGCATTGGCCAATATTAGACATTGCAAAATGCTTTTTAACAATCACTATGACATGTTAATGAGATTTTTTGTCTCCTGAGATAGTTTTCCATTGTCCTGTCTAGTGACTGTACCTCCGGTTTCCATTGCACACTCTTTGATGATGCCAGCAAGATCATCGTTCATTGTGCCAACGCTAAAAAAAAAAAAACCACCTGGCGGAGTTTTGAACTTCTAGCCTTGCAAGCTTAGGCCGGCTTAGTGCCCTAGATGACCCCTCCTCTCACGCTTTTATTGTCGCCTAATTTCTTCCTGTCTCGCTTAAGAGACGACAAACCATGAAAGTCTCAAATGCAACCGACGAAATAGAGCTAGTGGAGCTTTCGAAGTTGATCAATAAGTGTAAGGTAGCTGACATCAGAAGGTATAACATGGACAGAATCGAGCAGGCTGTAAAAAATGGCAGAAGCCTTAAAGCTGCGAAGGCAAACTTGTGCATAGGTGAAAATTGGATGTATGTATTAAGGGACAAGGAAGGCAATGTCATAACCAATATGGGTAGAATAGTTGAGGTGGCGGACAGAGGGCTGTACACAAGTTGAAACAACCAGGATGATATCATGAGAAGCAATAATAGCCCAGAGGAATTTGACATCATACCAGTAACTACAGAGGAAGTAAGGAAAGCCCCTGAAGGAATGCTAAGAGGCAAAGTCGCTGGTGAAAATAAGGTAACAACGGACCTCCTGAAAGATGGCGTAGAAATTGTGTTACAAAAAACTGGCCACCTTATATACGAAGTGTCTCTTGACGGGAAAGGTACCAGAATCTTGGAAGAACGCGAAAATCATATAGTAGAAATCGCTGTTGGGCTGGTTGATACATGTCTGAATTAAATTGTCAGCTTCACGCCAAACGCCGAATTCACAACCACGAAGAAGAAGAAAAACACATAGACGAGATGGGCGCTCACTTCCAACATCATCCTAATTCATAGGAAAGGACTTAAAAAATTACAGGCCAATCAGCTTACTGTCCGGTCTCTACGAACTATTTAAAAAATAATAGCTTATAGAATTAGGGCGACATTAGAGTACAATCAACCAAAAAACCAAGCAGAACTTCGTACAGGCTACTCCACGATAGACCATATTCATACTGTCAATCGGGTAATAGAAAAATGCACAGAATACAACCAACAACTGTACATAGCGTTCATAGATTACAAGAAGGCGTTTTACTTAGTCGAGACATCAGCAGTAATTCAGGCACTAATGAATCAAGTCATCGATAAACCCTACATAAACATACTGGAACAAATCTACAGTGGATGCACAGCCACCCTATTTCTCTCTAAGGAAAGTGACAGAATACCAATAAAAAAGGGCGTAAGGCAGGGAGACACGATCTCTTCAATGCTATTCACCGCTTGTTTACAGGAGGTTTTCATGACCCTACATTGGGAAGAGTTAGGAATAAGAATTAATGGAGAGTATCTTAGCAAAATGGAAAGCTGAAGAGCAGGTCTAAAAATTAATATGCACAAAACTAAAGTAATGTGCAACAGTCTTGGCAGAAAACTGCACTTTGCGATAGGTAAAGAGACGGTGGAAGTTGTGAAGGAATATGTATACTTTGGACAGGTAGTAATGGCGGAGTCGAACTATGATAGTGAAATAACTAGAATAATAAGGATCGGGTGGATTACTTTTGGCAAGCATTCTCAAATCATGATTGGTAATCTGCCACTAACCTGCACGAGGAAGGTATATAACAGCTGCATCTTGCTGGTTCTTACCTATGGAGCAGTAACTTGGAGGCTTACAAAGAGAGTTCAGCTTAAGTTAGGGACTGTGATAGATTGTAAAATCACGCGAAGTGACGTCAGTGGGCAACAAGAGAGCATGCGCCAGTTTGTGTGCCTTCTTTCTGTTATCACCAAGTGTGCTGATACCTATCACCGCCTTAGCTATATAGGCAGTGTCCTTCTTGTAATAAATGCCTTTTTGTTCTGTGTCATTGCGAGTCACGTGTCAGTGATTACAAGGACGATGCAGCGAGAGATGGAAAGGAAAATGGTAGGTGTAACCTTAAAAGACAAAAAGAGACCGGAGTGGGTTAGGCAACAAATCGGGAATGAGGATATAATAGTTGAAATCAAGAAGAAGAAATGGACATGGGCCGGGCACGTAGGGCTCAGGCAGGATAATCGCTGGTTATGAAAAGTAACTGACTGGATTCTCAGAGAAGGCAAACTCACGAAGTGGATACAGAACGTTAGGTGGACCGATGAAATTTAAAAGTTTGTAGGTATAGCGTGGCAGTAGAAAGTGCAAAACTGGGTTGATTGGCGGATCATGGCAGACGCCTTTGCCCTGCAGTGGGCGTTGTCAGGCTGTAGATGATGATGATGATGACACGTTAGGATGCCTAACGAAGAGAAAATTTCGGTAGCCACGGATATATGGGGCCTGCTCATCAGCGAAATGTTATGATTGTTGCATTTTTAAAAATCATATAAAAGGCTTGCTACTTTGCACTAATGATACTGGTATTGCGGTACCTTTAATAATGGAAATACTGATAGCATTATGATAGATGCACCCGTGAAATATTGCAGGAGGCGAAGGTGTGGTGACAGAGGTGTGGTGCGGAAGCCTGCTGGACGATAACATCTGGCACGATGTACAGATCTCCCGTTTTCGACGAGAGCTGGTTTTTACGGTCGACCGCGTAGTGGTCCGTCAGAGACTGAAAGGAGATTCCTTCCAACTGGATTTGAACAGAGAGGCAAGCATCTCTTGGGGTCTCTACAGAAGCTTTTTAAAGTTGCATAAAAACTAGTTGAATTGTGACACCTCTACTTACTTGTTTCCAGTATTCTGCTCAAAATTTTGTAAATATCTCAACTCTGACTAGTTCAACTTTCTGTCTTAGCTTTGTTTTCTGACATAGCATAAAGCTATTTAATTTAGAATAGGCTGTTGATTTTCTGCAGGTGAGTGTCCTATTTGTAGTTGTGTCTCCTTTTAAAGAACAAGCCAGAAATAATTTTTCCTATGCTTTTTTCATGTCTGCTTCATTCCCCATGCTCTTTTCTTTGCGGTTGTAATTACCTTTGAATCCCCTCATTGCTCTTGTCTAAAGGTTGAGCTTCTAAAAATAAAGCCCGTGTTATATTCACAGGAATTGCCAGCCACTTGTGGTGGCTCAAAAAACACAAAAACGAAGGAAAATATGCAGCAAGGGCCGTTGGTTGAGCCGTTGGTTGAGAATCAGTTAAAAAAAAAAATGGAGCGTGTCATGCACCTAGTCTAGTTGTAGAATGAAAATTCTCCTTGTTATAAGTCGTGACAAGCCCAAACATTGCCTATAAGAATTAAGTGTAACCTTTTCTTATGAATTGTAATCTTCTTAGGAAGAAAGCAGCTTGTCTAATGCTTGGCTTGGCCAAAGTGTCATAGAAAATGGGGGGGAGAAAGGTCTGCAGGAGTGGAAGTGCTGCATCAATTGCGTCATTCTGCGCCAATCTGACGTGCTGCGCTTAAACGGCAATTAGCTCATGTCATGCCAAATTTCATCAAGTTTTATCATCGACAGTGCAACACACGAGGAGTACACAAAATACGCAAGCGCGTCCGTATCAATATCAGTTTGGTCATATCGTATTTCGGTTCATGCATGAATCTTGCACCACGTGAACAATATGCATGAATGTTGTGGCATTTGTGTGCATATCTGAGTAGTGATTGAAATTTCTGAACAGTGATTGGCCCTCTTCTGCAGCTTTTGTGACAGTGCCAATGACGATAAAGAAAAATTTTGGTCTGGGTCAGGCCTATGTGGTTTAATATGATGATGTGACACCAGTTTTGATGTTCAACTCTCTAATAGAATGATGCTCTAATAGATTGTTTGCATAGTTTCATTAGAAGATGGCAGCACATCACACAAATTTGTTGCAAATTTTCATCAAAGCTTTGCTTCCAAATTGCCTTTTTATTTTTCAGCTTTACATTGGTGGTATGCCAAACTTCAACCAAGAAGGAATCAAAGTGGCAGCGAATTTCACCGGTTGTGTGGAAAACTTGATGATAAACAACACCAATGTTGCATATGAACTGAAGCGAGATACAGAGGGCTACACATACAGCAAGGTCGGTCAAGTGCTCTTCAACTGCAGGGTAAGTGTGCAAATCTCTTGTTATAGAAGAAAAGCTTGCTTTTGCATGTGGAAGAAAATTAAATTTTATCAGAGATTTACAGCATTGAACGTACCAAAAAATGAACAAATTTACAAAAAAAAAAAAAAACAAAGCAACCTCAATTTTTTAAGATAACCCATTCTGTGCCAAATGGAAGGCTACTCGAGTATCTTGCCAACCAGTCAAACACAACCGGAATACAGCTGAATCTCACCGTAACGAATACCACCACATTGAAATATCCGCCACAACAAATAATTTTTTATTCCTCGTCAGAGTGCGAAGAATGTCTCATCACAACGAACAGCTTTTCTGGGCATCTGCACTTCCAACGAAGTTTTCGCGAGAGCTACCTTATAATGACGAGGACCTTGCCTGGGACTGCCATGAAATTCCAGTAGCAACTCTACAATATCTCGTCATAGTCGTGTGACTGCATTGCAAGATTCGCATCATCATTGGATACATTTTTTTCTGCCACTAAATTTTTTGCCACTGAGATGATCGGCGCCACATCGTCCATCTACCGCAATGCTGCTGGTGGGTTTCATTTGTGTGCAGGCTGCAGCTGAATTGTTCAAGAACTCTCGCCACGTTGTCGACGTAGCGCTCAAAACACAACTGCTGCCGTGCAATCTTGAACGACAACCACAGCGTTACGAAGGCACATGCGCAGCCAGTGCGCATGAAGCCTAATCACAACTACATTCTGCCGCAATTAACTGCTGTGGACAAAAATGACGTTGTGATCACAAAGGAACTATGAAATTACATCCAACATGTGCGTGCCGACTCGTAGCAATGCTGCGAACAAAACTGCAGTGCACACGTTCCCAGATATCAATGTTTGCGTTATTAGGGCACGCTCACAGCCAGTGTGCACTGATTGAAAAGGGAACTACTGTTTGTCGCAACCCATGGAACAAATACTTGTTTTTCCATGCCGCAACACTTGTGCAGGAAATTGTGGTCATGATCACCGATGGCAAATTAGCTCCGAAAGCGTGCAGCTAACACACCAGAAGATTAATTACAATAAAGAAGTAAAATGGCACTGAGCGTGTTGGGTTTATTGCCACTCGCTTGTGACGAAGTGTGGAGCTTCGGCTCTTTGTTTTCACTTGGTCTCTAGCAAACCTTTGGTGTGCTCAGCAGCTAACCGTAGGAAATTGAAAAAAAAAAATAAAATGCGCGAAGCTGGGGCCTTTCTTGTATTACCGTGTAGGCGTGCTGTAAAGCCAACTCACGGGTTGAATATCGTGTGTAACTCGCACCCCGGGTTCAGTTCTCAATGTTCTGTACATTTAGCGCAGTATACGCAAGAAAATACATTCACTTAGTGTGCAGCCAAGTACGTCGGAGTTAGCAAGAGTACAATGCAAAAGGTAATGCAGGCATTCAGCAGGAACCAAAGGACAAGTTATTATTATCATTTTTTAACTGCTGTGGTCTGTAGATATAATTTTTCTGCAGCGGAATGGCGCGACAACAGACTTTTTCATACTTCCCGTTTATGTTGAAGTAGCGGAATTCGACGGTAAATATTTTGATCCATTTAGTTTGTTTTTCTTCACTATCACCAATACCATGATGGATCCTATGTTTTTGATTGTGTTGTAACAGTATACACTCTGCTGCAGTGGTTTTCAGTCATGGATGTGTTGGGGACCCCTTGTTGACTGGTGGAAGTGATGGAGGACCTCTTGCAGTGGAGGGAAGGGAGGGGGGGTACGTAGGTAAACTAACACAACTGGAGCGTGAGACAGGGGCCTTTTATTGCTACCAAAAACATCAATAAACGTGCCACATCGCTTCATTTTGGACAGTTCAATAATACGTAGCACGGTCACACTCAAAGAAAAGTCAGGGTTTCGCGGATCATAAAAATAGCTTCGCGGACCCCCATTTGGGAACCACTGCTCTACTGTATCCAGGCTTGACTCACTAAATATAAGGCCTACTTCATCATGTCCAATAAACCTGTCATGTGTTATTATATGCAGGTTTGACTGCATAGAATGAACTAATGTTGGTGAGTGATGGCCAGAATCTGCTTAATTTTCGTATTTTCACGATGCTAGCATTCCACCGATTGTAACATGGAGGTAGTACTGTATTTACTTGCGTAATAGAGACACTTTTTTCTTTAAAAATTAGAGCAAAGTTTGGGGTGTGTTTATTATGCGGGGCAATTTATATGAAAACTTTTTTGGGATAAGAAAAAATGCAGTAATACAACGAAAAAAAAAAAAGATAGGTCACGTAGTCTTTCCCAATTGACATAAGCTCGCCAAAGAAGCTGTTTGGAAACAGCTTCTTTGTTGCACTTCACTAATCTTCGGCGGGTCGAAGGTATTATCTACTGCAAGCTGTTCCTGCGCCACCCGCAAACTCCATAAAAGCGTTTTGCGGCTTTCTTTTCTTGCAATCGTTTAACCGCAACAGGGGTATCTGCTGTGATTTCAAGGGGTGCCCAGAAGCATGCGCTATGACACTATGATGCACTTTGCTAACGTCGTGGCAACCTCGCTAGAGGACCGCACCGCCGTCGTTGACATTGCAGCGAGCTACCACCAAAGTAACCAAGCAAACTGCCGATAACAAAATTTACGATTAATACGGCCATCGCTTTGCTGTCCACTTGAGAAGTTACTGTCAAAAAGGTAGCCTATATAGCTTGCGTTCCTTGAAGTACGCGCGAATAACAAGCACGAAAAGCAAATTGCAACCGAAGCGAGAATCGGGGGATGCTACCATGTTGCAGAAATAGTCACGATCTTTTCTTGGCGACAAGCAATTTTTTCTGGTTTTCCAGAAACCTGCAACACGATAGCGATGAATAGCCATTTGCAATAGCCATGGCGAGAGCAAACCCTGTCATCCTCACTCGAAAATCGCGGGCATGTGGGTGGGCCTTAATGTTTCGGACTGGCAGGAAGTGACCGTTGGTTGGTGCGGTCAGTTTCGGGACCTGCGCCCACTGTGTGCTTATCAGCTGTGGTGTCTCTATATTCACACTGTTTGTGAACCCCGCTGTGGCGCACGAATAATAAAAGAAGACAGGAGACATGCTGCGCACAGATAAAAAGAACAATACGGTGCGCGGCAGTTGACAAGGGCGGGGAGGTGGGGAGCGAGCTGAGATGGCAGAAAGAAGTCGGCATAATAATAAAAAAAAAGATATCCTAAGGGCAAGGGGCACCATGTGTCGGTTTGCGGGACTGCAGTGAACGAATGTAGGGGGTGCGTTTGTTACATGGAAGAAAAAATTCAGATTTTGACGGCTTAAGTTGGGGGTGTGTTTATCATTCGAGTGTGTTATGCAACTGAATACGGTTATGCAACTGAAAACACTACTTGATGAGGATTTCGGTCGAGAGAACTATTGTGATCTGCACACAAATTTGAAGGCTACATTTGGCAAGGTAAAAAATGTGCCCGGTAGAATAAAAAAAATGGGGTGGTATTGTTTTGAGACTGATAATAGTACTACTGTAAGCCATAAATTATTTGTTCTCAATCTTTTGTCATGCACAGATGGTGTTGTACTTGCTATTCTCTGAGGATATTAATAGTTTGGTTTTAATGCCCTATAATATCCCCGTAATCTTTATGTAAACAGCACTTCAGACAAGAAAGAGATAAAGAAATAACTTCATGCGTATTTTTAGGCTAACAGTCCTATTTTTGTTGCAGTACGAACAAGTTGTCTCGATCACATTCGTCAGCTTGGACTCGATGCTCCGTGTGCATGGCTACATGCAGCCAAGCATGAACTGCAGCTTTGATTTTCGAACCTTCAACGAGCGAGGGCTGTTGCTGTACAACAAGTTCTCCATCGAAGGCTACGTCAAGGTGAGTGTGCGGGTTTTACCTGCAGTCATATTCGCTTTCACGTGCGAGATACAGCTGGTTGAGTTTGTTAGGCGGGTGCGCTCTTTGGTGATTAGTACACAGGTATACAGCAGAACCTGGTTGATACGTTCCCACTTAGTACGAGTACTTGGCTTTTACACTCGTGATTGTGAAAACTAAAAATAAGCCCATAGAGCTGTGTGTAAAACGTTCCAATTACAGTGAAACCCCATTAATATGTAGGGGTCGGAAACGGCGGCAAAACTATGCACTAAGCGTACTACTCATTAACCACCAGCTACAAATTCGCATCTCCTGACATGTGCCAGGACCGCAACAGTGGTATCTGCTGTGATCTCGAAAGGCGCCCAAAAGCGTGCGGCGTGACGCTACGACGCACTTTGCCAACTTCGCGGCAACCTCGTGCGGTGACCGTGACGGCGCCATTAACATTGTCGCGGTAGCAAGTAACCAACATTGCAGCAAGCTACCTCTGAAGCATCAATACAAAACGCCGATAACAAGATTAACGACAAAATACGGCCGCCGCCTCGCTTCCACATGAGAAGTGCCTCTACGCATGGATAACAAGTCAAGCGAGAATCAGGGGGTGCTACCATGTTGCGTAAATCGTCACTATCTTTTCTGGACGACAAGCGTTTTTTTCTGGTTTTCCAGAAATCTGCTACGTGATAGCGACGAAATCCTGTCGTCATCGCCCGAAAATCGCGTGCACGTGGGTGGGCTTTTCTTTTGGGGAGGGGTGTGATTCTTTAGAAAAAGATGGAAACGGAAGAAATGTGAGTGTGGAGTGCACAATAACTGTCTCTCATGTGAAGGACATCTCAATTGATACCGCTTTTGAGGGAATAGAGAATGAAGACACAGTTAGAGTGAAAAAAAAAGAAGGTAGGCTAAAAAAGAATGGGGCGGGGTCGCAGGAAGTGACCTAGGTTGGTTGGCGTGGGCAGTTTTGTGACCTTCTGTCACTGTGTGCTTATCAGCTGGGATGTCTCTACGCTCAGCAGGGCTTGGCTTGGGAGCCCTGCTGTGGCTCACAGATAAGATGGGGGACATGCTGGGCACAGATAGAAAGGAAAGCAATAGGCACGCAGCTGCTGGCAGCAGCAGCAGCGCGGGAGGGGGGGGGGGGGAGCGAGCCGAGGTGGTTTAGGGGGGTCAGCAAAGTAATAAAAAATTGAAGAAATACAACAAGTGAGGAGGCGCCAGGTGTTGGTTAGCGGGACTGCAGCGGATGAATGTAGGGGGTGTGTTTATTATGCGGGGGAAAAAAATCCAAACTTTGATGGCGATGCTGGCCATTAAAATCCTCAAACGACTTCAAAGGGCCACTCACCAGGCCCCATACCGAATTTCAGTTAGACAGTGGAAGTTGTTGGGTGTCCAATGAGGAACGTTTTGCCACAAACATTTTTCGAATCGGTTCATTACAAGCGGAGAAAGTGGGTTTTTTGAAGCGGCGCGAAACGAGGGTGAGAGGAGGCAAACTCAAAACCCTTGCCGCTCCTCCGCGTAGCCTTCGCAAGCCAAATCTCTTCCCCACCTTCTCCGGCATCTGGCTAAGAGGTGACGTACGCATGACGTGCCCGAACAAGCCCAGCCTCCGTGCACGCGAGCGGCGTGGCTTTGTTGATCAGCGTTATTTTGTGGTCTTCTGCCTGTTTCTGCGGGATTGTTTGGAAATGCTGACTTGGACGCGGTAGAGTAAATGAGCACAATGAGTGCGCGAACGCGTATGAGCGTTTCACGGCGGTCGTCTGCTCAATGCGCTGACCGCGGGGACCTAAACGCATGCGAAACGCTGGCACATTAGCCCCGCATTTCGTAGCATTTCACGGGAAAAAATGTAAGAAAAACGCACCAAATTTTTATTGCATCTCATTATTTATTATAAGTTTTATTCATTTCTTGAAGCAACAAATACATAAACTACGCTTGTTGTGTTAAATAATTTTTGCCATGTCACGTGGTATATTGTTGACGTCATAGTAGAGTCGTCTACGTAGAGGACCAACGTCACCGCATTGCCGTGTACGTAGGGCTATTTCTACGCCCACGTCATGCCCTCATTCTCTACCGTGCGCCGGCAGAGGGGAGGGGGAGCAGCTTTCATCTTGAAATTTGACCCATTTCCATGGCGCGCAGTGTTTCAAATTTTGGCAGATGTGATCATGAATGCCTCGTCTACGCATTGCGCTTGTCAGCTCAAAATTGTCAAACCTTGTAAGTGGCCCTTAAGAAAAAAAAAAAGCCTTTTGTGTAGCACATGGAATAATTTCACTGAGCATTGCAATACTTCATTCATACACAGACGCACATTCCTGCCACACTTTTGTTCAGACCCCATGGCTACAATAACATTGGGGGGAATACTACAGAGCTAACAATGCGGCACAAAAAATGGAAGCGCAAAGGCCGCTGCTGCACAACACGCTGTGGCATGTAATCATAGCAATGCTGCCATTGTAGACTTTTCTTCAGAGTGCATTTGCTTTCGGGTTGCTCCGCCCATCGGGCGAGGCACCCTGCCTATCACGAGATTGTCGGAACCTGTCTAGACAAATTTGTTCTGGAATGTATCCGACAGATTTCTGCCTATCAGACGCCAGATGCACGCTCGCCCCCATCTTTGTGAGGACTCGACGGATTGCAATGCTGGTACTTGGAAACTTCACCTTCAATTGCCATTATGCCTGCTGTTCCTGCTGTAGCTCATTCCACCATGCGTGATGGTGTGATTACGAATAGTAGCGAACATACTGCCACGTGCCAAACTGATCAGCGCTTGTGTGCGACATAGTACATGACAGCCATGAGCAGATGTCGCTTTCAGGGACGCTTGTCACTTTCGTGAAATTTTGTATAACGTGTTGTACTTCAATTGTTACGTGCACACTGTAGAGTTCAGCTTGTTAAGATGCTAGTGGTGGGGCCGTTTTCTTCAGGCACGAGGAGAGTCACACACGATCTGGTAAATGTCTGTGATCGTGTGCCAAATGCATATGATCGAAAATATCACTTCCGCTCTTCGGCAGGCCTAGCACCAAATTTCTAAGCAGTAATGAAGAAATGACTGATGCTCATGCAGCACTAAGTTTTGTTTGTTCTCACGGCAGTCATGTTTCTTTATGTTCATGCTGATTGTCCCAGCATATGATTGTGCAATAATTGGGTTATTTCGAGATGTGAACACGCATGACCACAATGTTTCTTTGTGTCAGGACAGGAACTAGCTGGCTGATTTCTGGCTGCCAGTGACATACTATAAGTTTAAAAATAAAAGAATCACTCTATGTTTTTTTATTGAGATATAGATGGTTTTTGCCCGTGCACCTCGGCATGAGCTTGTCAGCCTCGGTTATTACTGTATTCGGATCGTATGTTTTTCCGGATCATACATTTTCCGCATTTTTTTTCAAAAACGTATCAACAAGATTCTACTATAAAAACCCAAAGAGATATATGATTGTCTCTGTCATTACCAACTATCATAATGAAATGCAAGGGCTACAGTACGTGAATCACTAATGAAAGGACATTCTTGTGAGGGTGAGGGAAAAGAAAACTGCGTTCATGTGTATTCATGTTTTACACGTGGTGGCTCAGCAGTTGCCTTTTTGTGGCCATTTGTGTGTGTCGTAAAACGTTCACAGCAGTAGATGTCCAGAGCAGCAAATATTTCATATTTCTCATCCTGATTTACCAAGCTTGCTCAATCTTGTGTTTATTTATAACAACGGCACTGACACTGTCGTAATTGTGGAATCAGAAAAATTGATTGGAATCATAGACATGTCCTTGTCCGCTTCCTTGTGGTGGAGTAATGGAAGGGAAAGTTGTCGGTCCACCCGACGGCAGGACAAAGCTTCGGCAGCGACCCATTAAGATAGATCCTCAAGAAAGCGCCTGTTTGAAGGTTTCACGTGTTCGTCAGAATGGGTGAATGGACTCACTAGTGTGGTTTCCTCACAGATGTACTTGGATATGGGACGCATTCGAGTCGAGCTTCAGGGCAAGAAAACTCCAGTGGTTCTCCTCAAGCCATTTGATCGTAAGTGTTGCCGATATTTTTTCTTCTTGGTACGAGCGTGTTCGCTAGCAGTTGAATACACAGATGCATGCTTGGCGTGTTCAGAGTCACTGTGGTCTGCTGCAAAACATGTGTGCGTGTTACAGCAAACGCACCACTTAGTCTAGCCAGTGTAACGCAGACTGATCGCTCAACATGGTCGGCATATAACGGGCCCCATGTTTCAGTGAAGTGAAGCTGCTCCTTCACACAATACATAACAGAATGGGTCACTTGTGCATTCAGGTGTGCACCTGTGCACACCTGTACCAAGTTTTAGAGACGATAGTCTTTCGTGGGGACCTTTGACGCAAAAATTTTGGGTTTTCTGTCTATCAGTACATTTGTCTGTTTGTCCACTTTTAACAGCATCGGGTATTCGAAACAGCCGACCCCATCCGCAGCGCCCACCTATGTTGCTCAAGAATCAGCGTTCATACATGTGCTATTGTCAATTAAAAAGCAATTATTGTGCATATTTAAGGCACCATAACAACACGTATAAATTCTGCATATTCGTCTTTTACTTGAAAAGGCATACATAAGTAATTTTAAGGACCGTAGCGCTTACCACGCTGTGCTGATCATGCAACGCTTGTACGGAAAAGCGAGTGTTTCCAACGCTTTGCTAAAATGAGACGGTGGTGGCACCTATTCGTCGCCTTGCGTTCTACACTTTATCACCTCTGAGACAGGCGCGCACACCCGTCTCAGAGCTACGCGCTTTGTTTTTTTAAAAAACTGCCAGATGGCACTCATGTCTCACGTGTGACGTGACTTGATGCACTCGTTCGCCTCCGCTACACGCTCGAGGCACTCTTAACACAGCGCCTCCAAAATACCATTCACTGATTTTCTTGAGCAGAACATCAAATTAATGTTTTGTTCACTCTCTCCATACGCAAGGCTATCGTCTTTCGACGACATTTGCAGAATAAATGCAGATACGGGGCCAATTTTTTAATTTTATGTTCGTGTGAGGGGCATCATTTTCTTACTACTGTGGGGGAAAAAAAAAGAAACATTGTAGGGAACATTTCAGGTAGCATGTGCTAAGTCATCTTACTTGTTGTTCTGGCCGCGTTGCTGTACGCACTGGGGCACATCAAGATCTAGATTTGTACATGCTGATTGCAGGCTTTTGCTTAGTGTATTGTTGACTTTTGTTTGTCTTGTTAGGCTTGTGCGAATAGTGATTTTGCTCGAATAATTTCGAATTGAATTCAAATAGTATATATCACATGTTATAAAGGAAAAGGGGCATATTCGTCGAGATCTAAGCTGCACAATAGGTATTTTTTATATTCAAACAAGGCATGTGCTAATATCATTTTTTTTTAGTTTAAGGGAAGGGGAAACAACTTTGAATAATTGCAGGATATGACATTTGGTCAAATGCTGGTGATAGCCTGTGAAATATTGTTACGGGGAGAAGGCGTCTGAAAAATGCCTTTACTTTTGGTAAACAGGCAGGCATACAATATGGAGCCCGGTCTGCACGAGCTCGCGCTAAACATCGTCCTCTTTTCTAGAATGTTCATTTGTGGCGCCCCGTAGCAATATGTTAAGTTTCAATATTTACTTTATGTAGAGCATATAAGCCGATATAACAAGATTTTAAACGTAAAAAATGATGAATCGATGTGATGGTGATGTGTTCAATTAACCTTGAAGTGGGGCTTTGCGGCAGTGCGGATTTTCAATAAACAGGTATTTTCGGAAATCATCTTCACCGCAGTGAAACCACCTTTACAGAAAAGCTGCATGTGAATTAATATACATTTGAGTAGGTGCTTTCATGGTTTAGCACCTCTCCGCTGCTGTAAAACTACTGTAAACTTTTAAGGGGGTCACACGCGAATTAATATACGCACTTATTTGTTCATTTCGAATCCTTCGGAATTCCAATAATATAAATTGAAATTGAAGCGAATTGGAATACTGTTATATTTATTTGAATATTCAAATTATTCAAGCATTTGCACAAGCCTATGCCTTGTACATATTAATGAACTTCACTGTGGCATTTGAGTGAAGATGTGCGGGAAGCACAGAACCAATGCTGGCAGAACTTCCTGGGTTACTCCCCAATTCAGCTGCAGGCGGTGTGAGGTCATCTGGATTTCATTAGTCATCATATTTGCCCCCAGCATGATTAAAGATTGTGTTGTCGCTTTGCTGGTGACATCATAAAAGAGCCTGGTAATTCAGCATGTCCTTATTGTCAGTCAGTGACTGTATGCCGAAAAGACATAGTCGTTGACTTTTCCATAGCACAGCTCAACCACAGCTGTGGTTGTCATTCACGATAGCACGGCTAGTGGCGAAGAGCAGCAGTTGTGTTTTGAGCGCTACGTCCACAATGTGGCGGGAGTTCTTGAACAATCTGCTTTATATTGCTCCCCCAAAATTTGATCCCTCAAATTTATGATGCTGCTGAGAACTTGATTGCTCATTTTTTTTAATTTCTCGCACGACGCCTCGCTCTAATCACACTTGTGAAATGGTGGTGCTGTTGAACAAGCATGCAGCGTATGAACTTTTCCTTTTCGCTTTGTGTAAAACCAAATATTCAACATGAAGTGAGCATCCAGCATGGAGCTTGTGCCTATTTGCTTTTCTGCAGATGTCCTCAACGACGGCCAATGGCACAGTCTGACACTGGCCCTGCAAACCAACCGTATCGAGGTGCGCTTGGACGGTGTGCCCAGCATAACCACGCGTCTCTTCTCCATGGAGACTGGCAGCGAGTACTTAGTCGGAGGTACGTCCCAGCATCTGTTTGCGAGTTCTTTTGAACACTTTCTGTACTTTGAGCACATGCAGCTATTTATTGCTCCAGCTCTTCAAAAATCTCGCACAATATTTTTCTAGTGAGTTCAGTGCTATTGCAGTGAAATTTGCGACCACAAGATTACCTGTGTTACAGAACAAGGCTGTGATGCCTTGTAACTATCTATCTTGATGCATGAATTGGTAGTACACGATCAAAAAAGGATTCCGTGTTGATGTTACCCATTTTTCAGAATAAGCTATGCATTTCAAGCCACATTTTGGTCATTAACGGCAAAGCTGCTCTAACCTACCTACATTTTATTGTGTCGTAGCTTTGTATTCGCTGATCTAGCCAGTGCCTAAAGTAACAGGTTAAAACGTCTTTGTACTTTGGTCTTAGTGCTCACAGCTGTGAAAATTTTCATGTCTAAATGAAAAGACGGGCTTACTAACTTCGGTAAGCTGCACCCATCCTTAATATTCCTTTGATTAGTGTCAGCATTTCCGAGCAGTTATAACAAAAGCATTAATCATTCCAGCATGCTTCTTTTTGCATTATGTATTTCCCTAAGGTAAGAGGTGACCGGTACAATAAAGGATACTTTGTGCATGCTATCTGCATGAAAGGTCTTTTACTTTCATGCCAGAGAAATACAAATAATGTTAAATCTGGATATAATGAAATTGACGAATCCCCCCCTCCAATTCAATATAAACAGGTTTTCATTTTATTTAATTTCAGTGCAAAAATTTAAAAAGAAATGCACGAATTAAAAAAGGGGTAACTGAAAGCAGGGCTATTCTAAACATGTATCTAGTGCTAAAATGCTGCGTTATTGCTCATCATTGATACAGCTATTGCTCGTCAGTAACGAAAGTTGCTCGTCATAGCCATTGGCTGATTTGAGCATGGAACACTCTGTCATTACTGGGTCTTCTGCAGGAGGCCACGACATGTCAACACGTGCATGCATGATTGCACTGAAAAGTCGCGTATTCAAAGAAAAACAAAGAGAGAGAGAAGTGCTCAATGTCATAAGGTGCATGTGACTTATCTTCTTTCCTCGGGCCATCCCTCCCTGCTTAGCATCCAGTGCTTTCATCGAGACAAGAGAAGACAGAATGAAATTGCAGCGTGCGACAAACATAGAGTTTCTCACGATATTACCTTGAGGGAAATCTGGTGCTAGTGAGCTGCTGGATGCAAGGGAATGCCAGAGTATGTGAGCTTCGAACTTGACTCGCATTTGTATATCTCGAAGACTCGACTGGCTTCACGTTAAAATGGTTGATTTCTTACTAAAATAGCACGTGATAAGCTATTTATGTCTTGTCATTCCACACAAATGTGTTTTATTTAACACTCAAAACTTCTGCTTCGATGTTCAATTTTACGAAGCATAAAAAGTAACCAACGGCCGCTAAACTTGGCGGGCAGACGACAAAGCCAGCATTTTCTTTGTCATTTTATGTCGTCTGTTTCTTTCTTTCGCTGTTTGGTTGTGCCGTCAAAGTGAGTGGACTTTTATTTTAGATTATAATGCACATGACCGATATCCGCTTATGAGAGTTTTGTTTTAGAGAAGCTTTATTTGTGCAGTCGTATCTGCTTTTGAGCTGAAGGCTCGCTTAATGCTGGCCAACAAAAGCCTCGCAGACACATGTACCATCATTTCCAGTGCTTCAACGAGGCCCCTTAAGAAATTCGCATAGGCAATGGCGCCAGATTTTTCTCTAGGTACTTTTGTGAGAAACTCTATTCTGACAAATCTTTGTAACTCCGCTCGTACCGGACGGATTCTAAAATTTTTGTGGTGAATTCTTGAGGCAACAAGCTTCTTTATTGAATCCTTCCCGTGGCTACTTGAAAAAGAGTTCCAGGGCCCCGTTAATGGCTCTGCAAGAGACGAGTGCTTGAAGACTGAGGCGGCACTACTGCTTGTTGTGCAGGTGGTGTGTATGGCATGCAAGGCTTCATTGGTTGTATGCGCTACCTGTACATCGAGGGTCGTTACATCAACGTGCTCACCCTTCCACCCAACCAAGTGCAAGGGCAACTTCTCCGTGACGCCTGCCAAATGGTGGACCGGTATGTGTGGCTCAATTTCTCTTCTTTGTATGAAACGTGTTCTTTTAGCGAGCTAGAAAGCAGTTGAAAAATCTTGCTTGCTTGGCTAACATGCAAGCCAGTGTTTCATTGCAAACTTTTTTTTTTCTTATAGTGTTATGTAAATGCAAAAGGCAGTCCTTGTCCTAAGGTATCGTGAGAGGTTAAGAGAATTGCATTGCTTTTTTTTTATTGGTAACAATGATGGCTTTTAGGTGTGTGAAGTTGCTGAATTTCTAGGGCTCAAATCAAGTATGGATATTCTAAATAACAGAATGCTTTAACATTGGAGTTCCCAATGCAGGTGTAAATCAACCATGCAGACATTCTTATTAAGACAGCTCTGCAGCATTGCCACTGGCCCCTTTTGACCTATATTCGAATGACAGCTGAAGTTTTGGATTTTTTCGCGGTGTACCACGCAATAATTCAAACGTATACTTTGCAACTTTATGCTATTCTGGCCACCAAGTCGACCAGGAATATTTTCTTTTTCTGTAGCTTTGGCACATTGCCAGTGTGGCCAACAGCAGTATCACCAGTGCCTCATCAAAACCGAAATCAGTGAAGATTACTATTGCTAGTTTCATTTACTGGCTACACTTTAATGCTGGTACAACTTGAGCCATTGAACTGTAAAGGCTGCTATGCAATTGATCATGCCATCCCTTATCTGCATACCCAGCACTCTTTAGTTTACACGTTGAATTGCAGCATCATTTCATGTGACTTCTGTGAGTAGTTTTAACTGACATCTCCTCCAACCTACACATATGTAGCAACGAGGTTGTCAGCTTGGGAAGCACCAGTCTAACAAGTCTTGTGAGGAAGCGTGCAGTCATTTTGCTAGTGCAGACTACTAGTTAACTTTTGTTGCATTGTAGTGAAAGTGGATAAAACAAATGGATTGATGTGGATTTACCTATAGCAACAGTACGATGGTGGTTGGGATAGTGCCTTGATCTTGTGTGTGGTTGGCTGATCCTGACTATGCTCTTTGCCTGCGATACATGCTCATGTAAAGTACCTCTAAAGTGCCTCTAAAGTGCCTGTGGTACTTTACATGCTCTTTCTACACAAACGTTTTGGACATCTGTGTGAAAGCTGACATTTATGTGCCGCTCATATGTGCAGCTGCCATCCGAACCCATGTGAGCACGGCGGTGTTTGCAAGCAGGACTATATCGAGTTTGTGTGCAATTGCACGGACACCGGTTATGCTGGAGCAGTATGCCATGTCTGTAAGCGGTCTTCGTCAGCACTTATATTTGTTGGCTTTTCTAAGCTGTTACAATTTCACTAGAATTTTTTTTCCAATTTGAATTGGCCATGTGCTTGACGCACGAGGTTGGAAAAGTGCATCGTAGTGCACGCTTCTGGGCGCCCCTCGACATCACAGCAGATACCTCTGTTCCATTTAAATGATTGCAAGAAAAGATAGCCGCGAAACGCTTTTATGGTGTGTGCGGGCGGCGTGGGAACAGCTTGCAGAAGATAGCGCCATCAACCAGTGAAGATGAGTGAAGTGCAACGAATAAGCTGTTTCCAAACAGCTTCTTTGTACACGTTATGGAAACGTACACCGTTTCCAAACTGAAAACACGTATATCAAGGCTAAGTAATCGAACTTTATTATGGCTTACATTTTTTTGCATTACCAAATTTTTTGCTCATCTCGAAAGAGCTTTTACAAAATTTGCACCACATAATAAACACACTCTTAACTTGGTTTTGAGTTTTCAAGAAAAAAAGTGCGTTCATTACGCGAGTAAATACGGTAACTATGTTTTCTTCCTGGATGCTATGAAAAGTCACCCCATGCGTGGCAGTCATGGTCCAGTTACAATCGAGTAAATATGGTACATTTATAAAAAGTTAGCCCACTAAACCATGATGTGAACAATGGGCAGTAATTGACATCCAAATACTACTGAATAGCTGTTCTTGTTAGAAGTGAACTACATTGTACATTGTATAGCTAGTATGTCTTTGCAACAGGGCAGTGATAGCGTCATCACGTTGTGTTCCTGCTTGTTCTTCCATACAGCACTGCACCCGCTCTCATGCGAGGCCTATCACATGAAGAAGAAGCCTGACGAAACAATGGCTAACATTCTCATTGATGTGGATGGCAGTGGGCCGCTCACACCGTTTCCTGTTGAATGTATCTTCCATCGTGAGTAACAATCTGCTTTCAGTAGTAGCGACTCACCTGCTGAGGTGCTACTTCTATAGAGCTCACTAGAGAAGTAGCACCTCAACTGTAGATCTCAAATTCGATGCCGGACATAAAGAGAGCACACACGCAGCATAGGACAAGCGCCTGTCCTGTGCTGTGTGTGTTCTTCTATGTCCTGTATTTGCACTCTGCAGTTTAACATTACAAACCAGCTTGTGTCTCAGCGACCCGTTTTGTTGGCTAAAGGGCTGAGCAAGAGGTGAAAACTACCCCATCAACAAATTCACGGTTTACGTATTGGGAAAAATGGCCAAAAGAAAATCGAGTTTTTGAAAATCTTTATTTTCAGTTTCTGAAGCCCTTCTTCTATCAAATTCCACAATATCTTCACTGAAAACAGCCTAGAAGTGCTTTTAAAAAATTTTTGCGCCTGCCAAGGGGGCGAGAATTATCGTGGAATTGCGAAAAAACACTGATTTTCAAAAATCAACTCCGCAACAGAGCGATTGGGCGCTGTTGCTTTGGACTCATTGAAAAAAGCGTTTTTTATTTTCATATTCCCCGCCTTAGCTGGTTCTTCTATTTGAAAAGAAGGGAGCAAAAAGCTAATGTCCGAAGGTCGTCTCGAGGCCTCCGATTGGCCACGTTCGCCCTGTTACTTCAGCACGCCTCGCCATTTGCCGAATATGGAGGGCGTCTGCTGCTCGCACGTGGGTGTGTCGCGAGGTCATGGCTGTCAAAAATCACGGCATTTAGTGGCTCGCGCGCACTCATTCTGTAGGCACTAATAGATATTCGTTTAGAATTGTGTTGGAGTGTGTGACATGTCATACCGCTGCTAGCGGAAGCTCAATCACGAGGGTGCGATAATGCCACGTTCATTGCAAATATTGCAGACGTATGTGCAACACCGACCCACAAGCCCGGGGTGACTGATAATAGGTACTGCTTTATCAGCACTTCTGGATTTCCTGATTAAGACCATTGGAACCTCTCCTTGTACTCGCGATCAAACACGATGTCTTTGGAACGGTGCGTTTCACGGCCGAACTTACTGTTCGGAGTCGTGGCTACGGTGGCTAGGCCTAGCCAGCTTCACTCAAGGCATGGATACGTGAGGAATGTAAACTGTGGGTAAAGACATCGCTCTAGCGAACAAGCTGCAGTGTGCTTCGTCGCAAGCAACGAATATCCCCCCAAGGTGCCTTGAAACTATGATTGGGCATATTACCCATCGACTGTGGGCCACTCAGCCAAGCTCATCGCGCAGTGGTCGCGTGTCAGCGCCCAAAAGCAAGGCTGAACACGTTGCACGCCGATTGGTCATCGCTGCGCCTAAACGCATATCCCTATATTTTGCATTGTCATCGAATTCCGTCAGCTAGCTTATCACGTGCCAACTTCGTCGACTATGTGGCCGAGCATTTTGATGTGAAATAAAGCACAGATGATGCAATATGAAATGCGCTTGGAGCCGCCTTGGTATAGCCACAAGCTCTCATGAATCTTCAAAACAACTAAGGCGTCATAGAACTACAATGTCCAGATGAATGATGAAGCACATGATGGGCGAGGTTTACAAATTAGCTTGAGAGAAGCACGGAGATGAGTAAATATGTGCCCAATTTGCATCCTAAATAAGCTACTCGAACTCCTATTTCACCAATGCCTTGGTCATAACAGCCTCTCATTTGGGAGGAAGCGATAGGCGGTCACGATGAGAGCAATTCTTTTTTAGTGTCCAATAAAAATGATTCAATGATCAAATGCAATCAAGAGTGCTAACTAATTATGTTAGTGATAGCATCAATACAATAAAGCTTGCAATATGGAATCAGCGCGTCGACAAAGCATATATAAACATCCTGGAAAGGGGATCAAGTGCTACCATAGTGCTTCATTAAGAAAGCAACAGAATACCAATCAAGAAGGGTGTAAGGCAGGGGGATACAATCTCTCCAATGCTATTTACCGCGTGCTTACAGGAGTTTTTTAGAGGCCTAGAATGGGAGCAGTTAGGGATAAGAGTTAATGGAGAGTACCTTAGTAACCTGCGCTTCGTCGATGACATTGCATTGCTGAGTAACTAAGGGACGAATTGCAACTCATGATTATGGAGTTAGACAAGGAGAGCAGAAAGGTGGGTCTTAAAATTAATCTGCAGAAAACGAAAGTAATGTACAACAACCTCGGAAAAGAGCAGTGCTTCGAGATAGGTAATAGTGCACTTCGAATTGTAAAAGACTATGTCTACTTAGGACAGGTAATAACCGCAGAGCCGAATCACGAGACTGAAGTAAATAGAAGAATAAGAATGGGGTGGAGCACATTTGGCAAGCACTCTCAAATTATGACAGGTAGATTGCCACTATCCCTCAAGAGGAAGGTATATAACAGCTGTCTCTTGCCGGTACTTAGCTACGGAGCAGAAACCTGGAGACTTGCAAAGAGGGTTCAGCTTAAAATGATGACGACGCTGCGAGCAATGGAAATAAAAATGGTAGGTGTAACCTTAAGAGACAAGAAGAGAGCAGAGTGGATTAGGGAACAAATGGGGGTTAAGAATATCATAGTTGAAATCAAGAAGAAGAAATGGACATGGGCCGGGCATGTAGCGCGTAGACAGGATAACTGCTGGTCGTTAAGGGTAACTAACTGGATTCCCAAAGAAGGCAAGCGGGTTAGGGGGAGACAGAAGGTTAGGTGGGCAGATGAGATTAAAAAGTTTGCGGGTATAAATTGGCAGCAGCAAGCACAGGACCGGGTTAACTGGCGGAACATGGGAGAGGAATTTGTCCTGCAGTGGGCGTAGTCAGGCTGATGATGATGATGATATGGCCCAATCACATTATAAATTCTTGCTTTATGTCGTGTCGGTTACACCACTTCGTACGAAAAACTTATTTTAATATCCATGCAACATTTTCTTTGTAGAACAGAAAAGGTTTCATGAAAAGGGAAAGTGAACAAAGGCACAACAAATGAAAGACCACATGTGCAAGAAGTCTGGCATCATAAAACAGACCGGAGCTCATATTCTTTCTTGTGTTTTAGGGAAGCAAGGCACCTCAAACTAAAGGGAGTGCAGTTAAGGAACTGTACTTTGAAAAGGACTCCAAAGATCATGACCCCGTGCTTTTGATGAAGAAATATTATTGCTACAATATCCAAAGTCGCTAACTATTTTTCTTGCCTCGTGCTTCGCTTGTTCCTGTGATATCATGGCAACTGCTTCGTCTATTTTAGTTCGATTTTTTGTTTAATGTTCCTTGAAGTACAGTCCAGGGCATGACAGTATTTCTTTTTCAGTATGGCTTTTTGACCATTAGCTATTTGACATGCTGCACATAGCCTCAATGCCCGTTACTCAATAACCTCATGAAAAATGAGGAAAAAAATTCTGTTGCAAATAAAAAATGTGATTGTCGTACTCTATCAGACATCTTATAATGTGTAGTGCTTTGAATGGGTTTCATGTTGTGTTTTTAAATGCTAAGCATTTTTTAGTCACACCTACTCGCGAATCCGGCGTTGGCAGTGGCGTCTACACCCCCACTGCGCATCCTTGTCTCGTGCCAACTGTCGCTCTCCTCCCTCTCTCGCCTCGCAAGGCGAGTCTGCTAGTAAAAAACCTACTGCTCGCCCTGCAGAACCATTTATTGGCCACCCCATATATGTCACGGAATTCAGTCAAGGGCGTCCTTACTTGGCTTTCGCTTGACTTGAGTAGATGCGATGGAAGCAACAGTACTTTCTACCAATTCTGGGGCACAACCCAACATCAGCGTCCCACCACTTATTGAAAGCAGCACTTCTCCTTCGTTGAATAAATATGAAGAATAAAGATGAAATAACAATTAGGCATTTCCAAACCACACCCAATTACGCAACATTCCCTGCGACACCCCCACCACTGTGCGACGCATTTACTCAAGTCCCCCCCCCCCCCCCATGTGGGAACACGGGGGCGACATTTTTTAAGCGAGTGAGACTCTGAACAGGACCAGAAGGGGAAATAAATTGTGAATAAAAAATTTGTAAAGATATGTTCATAAAATTGCAACAGAAGCACTAAAAACATTTCCAACAACTGTGTTACCTTTCATCAAAATTCATGAAGAAATAAGAAAGTTGCTAACGAGAGCCACGTCCCCCATTAAAATACTTTTTTTAGTTAGTAATGTTGTTATATGGCACATACTCTGAATTTTTACTTGTTTTAAACCTGCTTTTTTTCCCCTTTGTTCAAATGACATATATTTATTTTTTTCTTGTCATGCTTTAGTGTGTGTGTTTGATCTCTGGCTGCGGTGGCCCTAATTCAATGGGGGTGGCATGTGAAGATGCACATGCATTTAGCTTCACATTAAAAAGACTACTGTGATCTAAAGTAACATGGCTAACAAAATTGGAAATATTTAATATTTTAAAAGCTATGTACCATTGTAGAAAATAATTACATATTTAAAATTGGCATATAGAAGTACATTAGCTGTGAAACGTTCCTAAAAGTCTCAGAAAGTCAAAACAAGTTTGTTCCTTTCTTAGCAGTGATAGGGCTTCGTTTCATTTGCTGCATTAGAACACCAATTTGAGTGGTCTGGCTGTTATGTCACTTCCGTGTGTGGTTATATTTTTCACACAGCGGACAACCGCAGTGACACACTGGTGCACCACAAGAACGAGATGACCACCGATGTCAAGGGTTACCGGGAACCGGGCAGCTTCATCCAGGACATCGTGTATGATGCCCCCATGGAGCAGATGGTCCATCTCGTGAACCGGTCGACGGTTTGCCGGCAACGGCTCACCTACGAGTGCTTCAATGCACGTCTGTTTGACACAAGTGGTAAGGGGCACAAATCCTGTAGAAGGTTTTCTTGAAGGGGACAGCCGACAAACCACTTTTGCGCTATTTCCTCGCAGCACAAATCGTCAGTTGCCGATGATAAGCATAGTACAATGTTGATTGACAGTTATGGCCAGGTTTTCTGGTCATCATTGCTTGACTTTAAAGTGATGTGTTATTACCAAAAGACAACTTTTGATCATTAAACATTTTTGCGGTATTCACTGGTGTTGGCAGGGAGGTGCAGAAGAGGCACTTGGCCCCCCTCAGGCCACAACAGCAGTTGCCTCGACCTGAGCTGTACCACTTCTCTTCCCCCTCGTGCAGCCACAATGCGACATAGGTTTGAGTAGCTGTTTGAGGAGATGAGCAGCAGGGCTAATTGTTACTGTCACATGTGGCATTCACTGCTCAAGTGCGAATGTCAAACACGTGCAATCCTTGAAAATCAACAAATAAGCTATAGGAAACCGAACCTCAAGTTTGCGGAGCGACGACAACGCCGCGCCTGGCCCTGGTGGCGAGCTCCGGAAAATTTGAGCAGAGGCACAAGAGACGGCGCAAGCGAGTCAGTGTGTTTCGCTCTGTGGTTTCGTCGAAATGGGAGTGCGCGCTCCACGCGCGGAATGGGTTCTGGAGTTGGTGCAAAGAACTTTGGCGCTGTTTCGTCAGCTTGGCGCGCTAAAACGAGACGCTTGCGGTGCGACGTTGCCTTTCTGCAATGAAAGAAGCGGCCCCACAGAAGCGTCGGCGAGGTCCGAAGTATTGTTGTGTGGTGGGCTGCCACAACAATGCAGGCAACACCTAGGGACGTTCTCCACGTGTAAGGCTGTATCAGTTCCCCAGCAAGTCACAGCCACGTTCACGAAAGATCCGGAAAAAACAACAACAACAACAACAAAAACATGAGGCGAGCTTTTCAACTTGACTCGCTGTGGTTAAAGCTCAGCTTGCTACTTCGTCACGGTCAGCAGGTCATACTCCTGCTGCAAGGACTTTTCTCTAAAACTTCTCGGACATTTTAATGTCATGACCGTATAACATTAGTTTTTATTTATTTTGTCGCATGCCCAAATGTTTGCACATGACAGTACATGTCTGCTACTGCTGGATACCACATCAAAAGAACAATTACATGGTTTTTATAAACATCAACGTTGCACACCGATAGAGTACATGGCTTCATGTCGACAGACTGAAACTTACCTCGAGGCATACGTCGTACACGGTGTCGTCACAAACCTGAGAAATGCGTTTCACAGGGACTTGGGCGTCCTTGTCTTCCGTCGTCTGCTCCCACATCATAAACTTGACTAACGTGCTTTACTCCTTTTGTTAGATTCACTTCTTAAAGGGCTCGTCCAGCTCAGAGATCTTTATAAAGTCGTACTAAGGACGGTACATTGTGAGGTGACTCAAACGCACAGCGCGCTCTCTGCACGAGCACGTAAGCAAGCGGCAGGGTGTTGGCGGGAAGGGAAAACACGCAATATACATCCTCGATTTCTACTTTTCTACCAGCGATGGCGCTGCGTGTCCAGAGTCGCAGTGCCACCATGCATTGCTTTGGCTTCCTATAGGAAAAGCTTTTTTTTTTTCTTTGTTGTACATGCAGACTTGTATTTCTTGTCTGCCGAGGGCTTAAAATTCAAAAGAAAGGAAGTTGGCTGTTAGTTCTTCCAGCAGATTTTATCGGGGAAGCATTCCTGTTGTAATTGATAATAATCAAGCACGGAGTGTTTATGTAGTATTTCACAATTCTCCTTTTTGTGTGAAAGACTCTGGGCACAAAGTCCATTCGTTGGTGAGAATAATCTCTCACTTGCTGTTTCTTCTTGTTACAGCAATTTTCTGCAAATATGGATGGGTGGCTTCATTTATTCATTGGAACTGTGTAGTATATCAGAAGTTTTAATGTTTCAGAAGTATAGGCACTGAGTGTTAAGATTATGTATAACTTACATTTCTGCATAACCTGAATGCTGTTTGTAGTGCATCAACTTCTTATTAAGCCAAAGCTTCCTTTGCAAACACTTTCATACTTACAGTATTTCAATGTGCTGTGGGGGGCTGCTACTTATTTGCAGGATAAGCTCACAATAACGAAAAAGACAAAAAGAACTGGGTGCTTGATGGTGCATTCAAACCTCAGGCACAGGTTATGTAGACTGTAAGAGTCCATGAAGTAGGCTGTCATATTTCGGTGCTCCCTTATTCTATATGGCTCAGCAGTCAACATGGACAATTGGTGTTAACTCACCGGTTTCTTGTGCTCTATCCAATCAGTGCTTTCTGGAATCAAATGCATGTGTCCTGATGAAGGCAAAGAGATCAGCTGTTTTTGTACAGCTCGGAGAGTAGTGCACTGAAAATACAGTAGACTCTCAGTAAACGAAAATCTGTTTAACGGAACTGCTGCTTAAATGGAACAAATGCTTCTGACAAGATTGGTTTCGTTCTCGCATTACGTGCCCCTGTTCATCTCTCGGTAAACGAAACTGCTGTTAAGGGGGTACGCGAGTCTTAGAAAAGTAACAAATGGCCAAAAAATCGATTTTGAGAAAAACGCATTTTTCGAATCTTTGAACCTATAAGCACCTCTCCTGAAATTATTAACGCTAAATTCGATAAAAAAATAGGTTAAAATCTATTTTCAAACCATCACGGGAGTCGCAAAACAACCCGCAAAACAGAAAATTTGTTCGAACTTCCCGCGCGCGCCGCCAGCGAAGCAGCCGGCGGATCGGCGCCATCTTGGGCTTGTTTTGAAGCTGGTTCCTTTGTGCGCGTTTTGCGGGCTCTCAAAATGGCGTAGCTCCAACACAACGACTGCCCTCCCCCGTTTTGCGAAGCCGTCTGCCGGACCGCTGATTGGCTAGAGCGCGCGCGCGCCGGCGAGCCCCCCCGTCTCGCGCTTACCATTGGCTGGCGCGGCGGCGCGGCCACGGTTGCTCGCTCTTTTTTTTGTTTGTTTGGTTTTGCTCCGTCGGCGCCTGCTCTCGTGCGTGTTATCTCGTCTGCTACCCACTCGTGTACCGATGTCGCCGACGTATACGTCTTTCTGCATTTCACTGGCATGGCTTGGGAAGCTCGCCTGAAGAAGAACACTCGTCAAGCTTTCGGCAGGAAACGAAAGCGAGCGTGGAATGCGCGGCAGAAGGGAGCGGCCTGCGCGCCGCCGAGAACGCCGGAGATGGCCGAGGCAGTGCATTCTGACGACAACGGGCTGTCGGAAATGCCTGTTAGCGACAAAGCATTGTTGGAAAGGTGCAGTGATGGGATCACCCAGAATCCTAGTGAGAGCTTACACGCTACAATTTGGCAACAAGTCCCCAAGACCACCCATGCCTCACTGCGCAGCGTAGAAAGAGCAGTGGCTGAAGCCATCAGCCGCTTTAATCAGGGGGCCACGAAGAGCAATGAAGCAATTGCTGAGAAGCTAGGCTACAGTGCAGGAAATCTCTTCATGCGTCGTAGCCTTGAAAAGGATAAAACCAGGCTTCACAAATCGCGGAGGGAGCACCTGCAGAGCAGTTCAACGAAGGCAACACTTGCAAAGCGACATAAGCCTGCAAGAGACACTGCATACAGCCCTGGCATGCTGTAGAATTGTAAGGATGTCTGGCACAAAAATGTGTGTTTTACTTGAAATAGTGTTTTTTGTATAAAAGGGCGATGTTTTTATATATAACATGTGTCTTCCTTTGGTTTTCAGTGCACTAGAACAGCCACAAAGTTGTAGACTGGTTCCTTATACTGATTCAACGGCCAGTACACAGTTTTTAAATGAGCTGTGGCAAATATTTTGGGAAGGTGCATTGACACATTTGGTACAGCCATACTCACGTAATGTAGAGCTACACAACGGTGCAATTTTTATTGCTCTAGCTTCACTTTACCAAAAGTTACAGTTATTAGAAACTTTAAATGCGTTTTTCTCAGTTCGATGTTTTTGTGCACCACACTAAACCTTAGGGGTTTTTCTTATATGTTATTATTGATTGAGAATGACAAACTTGGTATCATTTTATATGTAATAACATTACCTGTGCGGTGATGCTATTTTGATTACCCTAGAAGCATACTGTTAATTACAATTATGGATAGTAATGAGCGAAAATTGAACAGAATATCCATTGTAAGTGCTGGTCTGTTTTCTTATCTATATAATGCCTAAAAATTAATAAAGATAGCATCACCCCATACAGAAAGCCCTCAGCATTGGGGCTATGCATTTATTTTTTGGATCTCGCTTGATTAAGTTGCCAAAAAGCCCCCAATGAAGTGCATAATTAATTAAATTACAGATGTTAATATCTTTTTATCCACTGAAGCTATTTCAGAAACAATTACATATTTGAAATCAGCATGAAAAACTATCCAAGATGGTGAGGTTTGGTCAAGATTGAGCCAAAAACAGAAAAAAAATTTTAAAGACCCATGTCCCCCCTTAAACGGTACACATTGTACTGGTCCCTTCAGGTTCCATTTAATGAGGTCTACTGTATATAAAGCTTTGCCTAAATCGTAGCATAAGGCGTTTTCTTTCTTTTTTTGAATAAGAGTGAGAGCTTCGATCTAAAAAATCTTGTAAGCTCTGGCTGTAAACAACAGTTGGAAAGAGATGGTGCCCTGTTTTGCTTGTCGCAGTGCAAGACACGACACCGGACACATTTTCACCTTATGGCTGGTGGGTGAGCCGGAGCAACCAGCGCATGGACTATTGGGGAGGCTCCATCCCCGGCTCGCGCAAGTGTCGCTGTGGCCTGTACGGGTCCTGCCGTGACCCCCAGCGCTGGTGCAACTGCGATTCGGGCTTGGAGGAGTGGCTCTCGGATGGCGGCGAGCTCACTGACCGAGACTACCTTCCTGTGCGGCAGCTACGTTTCGGCGACACTGGTTCTGCCTCCATGCAGGAGGACAGAAAGCGTGGCCGTTACACATTGGGACCGCTGGAGTGCCAAGGAGACGGTGAGTGTGCTGACATCTGCAAAGTGACTAGCTTGGGAGATGATTTAGACTCCAACTAAAAGTTTTGAAGAAACCCGAAGTTTCGAAACCGACTTGGTTTCTTCTTCAGGGGTGACTTCAAAGACTACGTCGCAGCGATGTCTTCAAAGCACTCGCGGGGCAGATAATACCCCCCCTCTCTCTCTCTCTCGTTTTGCCATGTAGCGCAGTCCATGTGTATACACTGGGAAAAGAGCTCCGAGAGAACGGTTGATGTTATGGGCTGTCCTCTATTCTGACTAGCTGCATTGCATAAGGTGTAAGTTGCAGCATGTAGTCTCATGCTGAATTGTTCATTCCTCATTAAGGCAGTATTTCTGCCCATGAATGTGGCAATATATTTGCAAATAACTGAGTTGCCTTAGAGAAAAAAAAGTACACAATTATTGTAGTGTTAGGCCAAGGTTTCTCTTCGTTGAGATCAGGGTGCTTCATTTGATCAAAATTCACCTCAAACTAATTGGATTTTATTGTTATTGGAAGCTTCTAGATTCAGCAATTGTGAAATGGTTGTGCAATTAATGTGAAATAGGTTTGCACTTGAGGAAGTGTGCGTGCCAGTGTTTCAATGTGGTAGGCCCCAATCTTTTTCTTTTTTTTTTTCATAACATCTCATCGTCTTTTCTTATAATCCTTTAGCAATTACTTCATTATTTGCCTTTGCACTTCTTTAATACCATCTTACAAGCTTGTGTTTGACTACCCTTTCATGAGGTTCACCAATCAGAACACTTCTTAATGAAGCCTCGATTCACATCAAATGTACTCTTGACTTGATACATGATTTGGTATTCTCCCACAGCCCTTTTCGATGATGTGGTGACATTCCGTTTCACGGACGCAACCATTGAGGTGCCCCATCTGAACCTGCGTCACTCCTGGGATGTGTACTTCCACTTCAAGACGACTGCAGAGAACGGGGTCATAATGCACAGCAAGGGACCGACCGACTACGTCAAGCTTGTACTCATTGGTACGACTAGCTCATTTTTTCTCTAATCACGTTTCTCCTTAACACTGTTGACAGTACACTCAAATCTCATTGTTACAAAGTTGCATCTTAATCGCTGACAGTTCTTTATGATAAACGTCTTGAGCTAACTTCTTAGTAGTGCGTGATGGCGAACACAGTCGTAAGTATACTGCACGCTTTAGGGAGTGACAACCCAGATGCACTGCCATTTGTGCTGTCGCTTTGTGTGAGATCGTTAAGTCGCACAAAGATTGTTTGCCGCACAGATGCGCTTAGCAAACGAAAGAGGCATCGCCGTGCCTGTATGTGTCCAGGATCTGACTGGGCGTACAGAACACCTTCACAGTAAACGCGTGCGTATGCTACAGCTAGCAAGCACCCAAACAGTAACGGAGTCAGCTTAGTTGAGGATGTGTTGCACACAACAAGGAATGATCAGCTGCATAAGGCAGCCTACACTGCTTGTTAGTTTGTTTTCACGCAGTAGCGCATCATTTACGTGCGCAAGGAATCTGGGGAAGCCAGACTAGTGTTCCACGCCCTCATTTGCAAACACTCTGTGCGAGCGAGTCGTGAATAATTTGTGATTAACCGGTATCTGTGGTGCTCATTCCAATAGGTAAGCATGGTTCCCAACAGGTACAGAATGTATTCATACGAGCCTGAGTGATCACCAAAGTGCTTTATAAGTGTATGGGGAGCCATTGAAGCTATTTTGGACATGAGTGGCGATTTGACCAATTGAGTGGAATTAAAAAGCATGAATTTTTTTGTCAGACTGCCCAATTTTCAGACAATTTTTAGGTCCCTAGGGAGTCTGAAGAATTGGCAGTTGACTGTAGTATAAACTGCGTGTATTTTCTCTGGAAAGGAGGTTTCGCTGCAGTGGATTGATGTTGTACCGAGATTATGCCTATTCAGGTAAAATCCACACTACTGCAAATTCACAAATAGAGTTTAGGGGGGTCGTGGTTCTTAGGGCTCTCTCATTTATTTTTGAACCAAGTGTGACAAAAGTTGGCATGCTTAATTAGTTTGTTCTCAGGATTCTAAAAATGTAGTTATTTTTTCTGTAGCTTCATTAGTTATTTAAATAATCAAGATAACAATTTCTATTGTTCTTACCGTAGTAGAAAAATAACCACCTGGCAAAAATTTTAAATAACATAGGGATTGACAGTAGAAAGCATAAGACGTGCAACATAAGAAGCACTTTTTTGGATGAGTCATTATTTCTTACTTTACAGTACACTAAACTTCACAGCCCTGAATGTGGCCATTGTGTGGTCACACAAAAGACTAGTTTGAAAAACTTGCATCAAGAGAAATCAAAATCTGCTTCCTGTGTTGTGTGCTCCGAACATATAGCTTCATGCTGCAAAATAAAATATTCTACTATCTGTAATAGTTTCAGATATATTGCAGTAATTTTCATGCAGGGTGTACAAAATTGCCATTTTGAGAAAATGAAGAAAACAAAGAATTCTAACATTTTTAACTGTAAAAATGTATGCACTTATAATTACATAGCCATTGGCATATAAATGAATGCTAGAAAGCCTAAGGAGTGCAATGCTGCAAGCTGACCGAAAATTGAACAAGTACTTCTCGAATTACAGCACAGTAAAGTTCATTGCATGTAACCAAATACAGAAATTTTTATATTAAAATAAAAAAAAATGAAGCTGCCCATTAAAAATAGGCTCCCAACATTGTTTTTTGTGCACATTTAGCTGCATTGTGCAAAAACAATTAAAGCTCTAGTTGTCATAGGTCCACTTTTACCGAACAAGCAAAAGAAAGTGGTCAAAATCTGTGCTTCGAGAATAATGCTCTTAAAACTTAATTTCGCCGTTCCGAGAAAAAAATATCATGGCACACATACTTTTAGTCAGTTAATATGCACCGGGAATCTAATAGGACTGATTGTTTGTACGAGCGTGTCGTTTTTTCTAGTCCTGTAGCAAGTTGTCGCCGTGTGCTCGTCTGCCGCGAGGCCGCTTATCAGT
This sequence comes from Rhipicephalus microplus, assembly GCF_043290135.1. Classification (NCBI taxonomy): domain Eukaryota; kingdom Metazoa; phylum Arthropoda; class Arachnida; order Ixodida; family Ixodidae; genus Rhipicephalus; species Rhipicephalus microplus. The sequence goes on along the minus strand of NC_134703.1, from coordinate 114,549,268 downwards.
TCGGTGACTGTACTGGCGGTGATGTGCGACAAATGTGCGTGCCTCATCCACAATCCGTCGAATAACGCGGCGACGTTTTCCGGCTAGTCCAGAATAAGTTACCCGTAAATGTCGCGAACCAAAGTTGCTCCCTCGCTCATCAATTTCGAGGCTACACGAGTGCCGAGGTGTTAGTTTTCTTTTCACGTAAGACTGCCGCATTTTCGAGCGGAGATCGTGACAACGTTGCGAACACGTCGTTAAAAGCAGTCTATCTGTTGCCAGTAGCCTCCATTGCGAAGGCCGCGAGCATGTTCACTGCAAACGGATTGACTTTCTGTTGTTAGTCGTCGCACGGCGTACTCCTCTCTGACGACCCGTCGCGCAGTTCAAGGTCCTTTTGTCAGGCGGGGGGAGCCACAACATCGGCGGGTTTAGCGGTAAGACTGCACTTCTGTTCCGTCGGTACAAATATTGATATATCTGGTAGCTTCGCTTCTGCTTTTTACTTGCCGCCCTCTAACAGATGAGGCAGCAAAACACAGCCGTTCTCAGTAATGTTGTTGGCAACCAACGGGCTCATACGTGAGTTAAGCTACACCGGTGACTCGTCGACCGCCGTTGACCACGTCGAGTTCGTTATCCTCGTTGTCCTGAGCCATAGCGGGAATCTTTCTGAAGTTCACAGCGAACGAACCACCGCCACACCCGCTTCACAAATTACTGTAGCACGGAACTTCTTTACTGCCGCAAGCAGTCAGTAACACCATGACAAAATGGCGCATGCCCGTGCGCGTGAGGATGGTGAAGCAGACGCCGAAAGCACCCCTTGGCCAATTGGATGCCTAAATTTGGTCACGTGCCCCAAGCAGCCAATTGAATCGCGCGCTAGTGCTTCTCGACGACGCGTTTTTGCTAAAAAACCAATGAGCAAGGTGAGCCAGCGGTGGCGGGAAATTGAAGATGAAGAACGACCCTTCCAAACGAGACCAAGATGAACACGATAGCTCGTGTGTAACGGCAACAGTTTGGCACGGAAAAAGCGCGATTTTAGCGTCAATTTGCGCTCACATTCATCTCACAGGGATGTTATAAATTGATTTTGCGCCAGAAATAATGACGCGAGAAGCTAGAAACTTCTCAGATAAGTGCAAAAATAGGTGCAGATTTCGAAAAAGTCAGCTTTTAAAAAGTAGATTTTTTTGCGATTTTTGGCCTTCTAAGACCCGTGTCACCCCTTAAATGAACACATCACTCGTCATCCATTCCTCATTTTTTAAACTTTAAAACCTTGTTATACCGGTTTATATGCTCCAAGTATAGCGAGTTTTGAAGTAAAACATGTTTTACAGGCTTTCACTTGCACTCGACCAAAAGTCAAATTCTGCTACTATTTAAAGTTGCATCCACATTTCCCTTTTAACTGAAAATAAGGACATTTGGACATGCCTTGTTTTAATTTTTTTAATCGTTGTGATGGTTACTTAGTTCATGACAAATGTGCTCATTTTTCTTTGTGATACATGCTATTCGGTTTGAAGTTGTTTGCCCAAATAACTATTTGCTTCTAAACTAAAATTGCAGGATGATCATTGCAGGATGTTCTATTTCTTTCAAACCTCATTGGAGCGAGGCATGTGAACAATTTACATTGAATTATTGGCCGCTTTGTGCAGGAGGTGATCAAATTCAGCTGCTGTACGAGACTGCCGGGGGTGGTCCGCAGGGAGTCAGTGTGGAGACGTCCTACAAGCTCAGCAACAATGAATGGCATTCGGTGCACGTTGAGCGCAATCGCAAAGAGGCACGCATCGTTGTCGACGGCAGCCAGAGCGGCGAGGTTCGTGAGAAACCCGATCGGTCGCACGCCCTCCACCTGCCAGGCAACCTTGTAATCGGTGAGTGTGATGTCTCATAAGGATGGCCACAGATGCAGTGAAGAATTAGGAGAGGGCATTAAATGCACAATTCCCATAGGTCAGGATGCGTTTGTTACTTGGCTGTTACTCAACAGCGCATGTATAAGCACCTTGTTCTATGGTTAAGTATAGGGATGCATGCTTTATCTTTTTCATGGCCATTGGTACATTCACCACTAATTCCCTCTGCATTTCGTTTCCTAGCATTACCGACACAGGCTTGTTTAAACTGTGCCCAGTGGCTCATTGGATATTCTCTGTGGTCTAGCATATGATTACTAGCTAGTTTGCAGGACGCTGCCACTGCATTCAAATGTCAAAAGCATATAAAAGAACTTGAGTACTCTGATCTACATGTGCATTGAATGTCTGATGGTCAAAATTAATTCTGTATCCCTCTGAAGTTGTACCTTGCTTCAATACATATAATTTCACCACATTATTCTCAGTATGTGTGTAAGTATTTTTACCCACTACAGCAAACGATGATGGCAATTGTATTGTTGAGAAATGCAAGTGATTGTATAGCAAGAGCGCTTATTTAAAAGTGCCTCATCTTGGTGCCCAGTGTCGAGGGACACAACAGGGCCGATGCCATTGTGGCTCTTGTGGCTGCGTATAGGCCACGTACCGTCGTATAAAGGCAATGTCGTCCCCACCAACTTCCCTCACTGTGTTCTCCCTCGACCTCACATGATTGGCACAGATGGCATCCATTGCTGCATCACTGACTTGCTGGCTGATGGCTGTGAATGACTTTAATGCATTGGCTTTTGTAAGCCAAGAATCACTGCAAATCGGACCAGCTTCTCGTAGCCGATTCTTACAGAGCACCCCGCCACAACATCTTTCTTGTTGGCAGCGTAACTACCGCACGCGTTATGGTTTTCTTCATTCATAATGAAGATAAACACACGAGAATAGTGTTGTTCTGCTGCGTTGCTTGATGAGATAAGTACTGTGCATGTAGGCTTTGCAGCACATACGGCCAATGGCAGTCCCTGAACTGTACCACGGGATTTAAAAACCAGCCGCAGTGCATGCAAAATGCGGCAAAATTATGCCAGCGTGAAAACCGGCTTTTTTGAAGAGTGAGGCTCGGCTCTCCGCCTCATGCAATCGACAATGATGAGCAGTGGCGTATTATCAGCGGCAAAGTGCTCGAAGACTGCACACTTTCGGCCTTTTAACAGTTACCTTGTGCTCGTTAGACATAATCATAAAGGATTTTTAGTTGAGTCTCAACTCTCGACGCAGATTGTTTTACAGCCAAAGCTCTTGTGAGATAAGAACACGGTGTCACGTGCGGCGCCGTAGTTGTCTGCCGCTGCGCTAGTGTTCATAACTAGTATCGCAAGAAATCAAAAAAACAACTTAGCAAATGAGAAACACCGATGGGATTTGCTGTGTGCCAGCCCAGTGTTCTGCCACTGAGCCACACCTGTGCTTGTAACTCATTTTCACACTGCCTTTATGAAGGCTTGATGTTGGGAAAATAATTGTGTTAATATGAATAAAGCGTTTTAGAACATAAAAAAAAAACAGCTAGGTGTCACACAATGCAAATCGCGTAGAGTGGGTTGTTCAATGATCGAAACCATTGCAAAAGCTTGCTCTTGTTCACCTATTAACTGCGGTGCATACCCACTTCAGGCATAATTCTTTGTCGTCGTCAGCCACTGCATAAAAAAATTGCACACAATTCCCAGCAAGTGTGTAGCGGATACCACCGAAGAAATGATAAAGGATCGCATAATGAATGACAGCCTACCACACAAAAATTATGATAATTTATGACGTAGTGGGTACCCAGCAAGTGTGCTTGTAGCAGTTACTCGGAGTGTTAAGAAAAGGCTCTGAAAAGCCGCTTTTTCAGCTTTCGCTGTGACAGTGCTGCACGCACCGCGCAGACCTGGCATTTTTGTTCTCGGAATAGTAGAGGTACTACCGTATTTACTCGATTCTACCGCGCCCTCGATTGTAACGCGCACCCGATTTCCACCGCGAAAAAAAAAAAAAAAGTAAGACATCGATTGCAACGCGCACCCATTTTTCTCGCTGGCCCGCACGATCACACCACTCGAAAAAACGACTCCTTTCGGGAGCGTCTTCCATTTAAATATGAGGTACGGGCGAATCTTGTGCCCATCTGACGTGTAACAGAGAATTGCCGTCACTGTAGTTTTACCGTGGATCGATGTCAGCACGCGAACTTGCTTCGCCCCTTTCTTCTCGACGGTTGTGGTGCCAGGCATGTCGAAGTAAAGAGGCGTCTGATCGGCATTCCCGATTTGCCTAAGCAGGTAGCCAGCCGTTGATGCGCCGCAAGTTTAGGACGAACCTCTGAAAACTGTGAAGCTTTTCATCGTATTTCACAAAACTTTTCGCATATGCATGTTCCCCTTCGGAGGGAAAAGCCTTTCCTCTTCATAAAGTTAGTTAGCCAGCACCTGCTCACTTTAAACTGGCTCCGCATTAGACCTTTTTCTAAGACTAATTGCATAGCCCGCACTTGGAGCAGTTCTGTCGTCACGGGCCGCTGTGCCGCTCGCTGCTCAAGCACGTACTCGCCGAGCAGCTCTTTAATTTGCGGAAACCGACCTTGCTGTGGTTCACTGAAGCCTTTGCGTGAAGCTTTGCTGTCGACAATCTTCTGCTTTTGTTTCCGCTGGTCTCGCACGCACGTTTCGGTAACTCCGAACGACCGCGATGCGGCCCGATTTCCGTTCGTTTCTGCACACGCGATGACTTTTCTTTTAAAAGCGGCATCGTGGTGCACTCGAGTTTTTAAAGTCGGCCTTTCCACGCCGTTGATGCTGATGCACTACTAGATGACGAACTCCTCAGCACACGTACGAAGTGCCGCACATGGGAAACACATAGGCAGAAATGGCTGAAGCGCCATGCCGACGCACGTAGGGGGCGGCCATTTTGGTTTTGCCGATGGCAATAGATTGACCGTAATTTTTTTTTTTGCTCGTACTCAATTCTAACGCGCATGCGATTTATGAACTCGCTTAACCGGAAAAAAGGTGCGCGTTAGATTCGAGTAATTACGGTAATCTGATCAAAACAGGTGAAAACAAAAAATGGGTAATTTTTAGAAATCTCATGTTTTTCGACCCCCATCTCCCCTTAATCACTAAAACAAAAAATTGATGACAGGGCTAGTAAGTGATTCATACTGACAGGAAACAGCACAAGTAAATGCACGCACAAAAAGCAGTTACATGGCATAGGGCTTGTCGTGTGTGTTGACTCTTAGTCCTCACAACTGTTTGTGTCTTGTGCTTCCGTTCATGCTTGGCCTATTTCTTCTGTTATGCTGTGGTTGCTATACTTGATTTGGTAATCATTCTGTTGAAGTCGAACAATGGTAAGAAGTAAAACAGCCATGAATGCCTGTATGACTCATTGGGGTCACTCATTCAGTAAAGGTGATCCTAAACGATTTTGGATGTGGTAATGTTTCAAAGCACGCAAAAATATAGTATTTGATGCTAGCATTTGGGAATGAACGCAAAAGCCTGGCATTTTTTACGGGGTACCTGCCTTGCCGGCTCAGTGGCCACAACTATGATTTCGCTCTACTGTCTGTGAACGACATGCTGAAAGGGGCCCCACAAAGCTCCCTTAGCACGGTCAGAAAACGCTGCTGATTGGTAATCAAGGTTCCTGAGAACACATGAGCCAAACATTATAGCGCAGAAATCTGCTTGGAATTCGCAATAAATTCTCAAAGCCATCTAAAGATCACAGGCTTCTCTTCACAAATGATGCCAAAACGTAAATTACCTTACCATAAACACCAAGTCCACATTCGTTCACCGACTTGAGCATTGCGAGCTGCATAGTTACGTCTGCTGCAACCAGATGCCGCCATGTGCTGTCTGCTCGCTCGCGATCACACTTAAAGTAAGCTGCGCATTCAAAGAAAGAAAGAAAGAAAGAAAGAAAAAAAAGAGACAAAATGTACTCAAGGTCACAGTACGCACTGAGGAATGTGCAGTTTTCCACCTTTTTGTAAACCTTCCGCCACATCTGCGTAGCTCTCAGTGTGCTCACTGGTATGAAAAGAGAGGGGAAGCGCTTGAAGCAAGTGAAAACTCTTTGTAAGGCCGCTTGTGCTTGACAGATTCTAAAATTTTGGCGGCCGTCAATTTGTGAGGCAATTAACACCTGTAATGAAGCCATTCCATGATTGCTTTGAAGAATGTTCCAGGCCCCTTGAAAACTTGGAATTTGCAAGTTATATTTCTCAAGGACGAAATGGAATAAAGATTTGTGGTGTAAGTTTATATGTGGAATAAAGAGTCCTGGTGAATAGCCTAGTGCCCTACATTACACGCATATCATGAAATACCTGGCCAATGAAGTATAAACACTGTTTCTGATCTGACCCTGCAGGTGCAAGTGTGGACTACAAGGAAGGATATGTGGGCTGCCTGCGTGGCTTCATGGTCAACGGAGAGCCCCTGAACCTGAGGTTGCGGGCTCCTGCGGGTCTTTACGGAGTGTCTTTAGGCTGTGTGGGCAAGTGTGCCTCCAACCCGTGCCTCAACGGTGGAACCTGTCTCGAGGGATACTCGGGCTACACCTGTGATTGCCAGTGGACGCCTTTCAAGGGACCCATCTGTGCTGACGGTAGAGCTGCCTTTCACAGCTGCATGTCTCTTTAACAGATTAGCAGTGTGCAACAGGGCTAAGAGAATGTTCATGGTGCATTGTGTACTAGAAAGTTTAAGGTTAACAGCTTAAGGGGGGACGCGGGTCTTAGAAAAGTAAAAAATGGCCAAAAAATCGATTTTGAGAAAAACGCATTTTTCGAATCTTTGAACCTATAAGCACCTCTCCTCAAACGCTAAATTCGATAAAAAAATAGGTTAAAATCTATTTTCAAATCATCACGGGAGTCGCAAAACAACCCGCAAAACAGAAAATTTGTTCGAACTTCCCGCGCGCGCCGCCAGCGAAGCAGCCGGCGGATCGGCGCCATCTTGGGCTTGTTTTGAAGCTGGTTCCTTTGTGCGCGTTTTGCAGGCTCTCAAAATGGCGTAGCTCCAACACAACGACTGCCCTCCCCTGTTTTGCGAAGCCGTCTGCCGGACCGCTGATTGGCTAGAGCGCGCGTGCGCCGGCGAGCCCCCCCGTCTCGCGCTTACCATTGGCTGGCGCGGCCACGGTTGCTCTCTCTTTTTTTTTTGTTTGGTTGGTTTTGCTCCGTCAACGCCTGCTCTCGTGCGTGTTATCTCGTCTGCTACCCGCTCGTGTACCGACGTCGTCGCCGACGTATACGTCTTTCTGCATTTCGCCGGCATGGCTTGGGAAGCTCGCCTGAGGAACACTTGTCAAGCTTTCGGCAGGAAACGAAAGCGAGCGTGGAATGCGCGGCAGAAGGGAGCGGCCTGCGCACCGCCGAGAACGCCGGAGATGCTGTGGAATTGTAAGGATGTCTGGGACAAAAATGTGTGTTTTACTTAAAATAGTGTTTTACGTATAAAAGGGCGATGTTTTTATATATAACATGTGTCTTCCTTTGGTTTTCAGTGCACTAGAACAGCCACAAAGTTGTAGACTGGGTTCCTTATACTGATTCAACGGCCAGTACACAGTTTTTAAATGAGCTGTGGCAAATATTTTGGGAAGGTGCATTGACACATTTGGTACAGCCATACTCACATAATGTAGAGCTATACAACGGTGCCATTTTTATTGCTCTAGCTTCACTTTAGCAAAAGTTACAGTTATTAGAAACTTTAAATGCGTTTTTCTCAGTTCGATGTTTTTGTGCACCACACTAAACCTTAGGGGTTTTTCTTATATGTTACTGTTGATTGAGAATGACAAACTTGGTATCATTTTATTTGTAATAACATTACCTATGGGGTGATGCTATTTTGATTACTCTAGAAGCATACTGTTAATTACAATTATGGATAGTAATGAGCGAAAATTGAACAGAATATCCATTGTAAGTGCTGGTCTGTTATTTATATAATGCCTAAAAATTAATAAAAATAGCATCACCCCATACAGAAAGCCCTCAGCATTGGGGCTATGCATTTATTTTTTGGATCTGGCTTGATTAAGTTGCCAAAAAGCCCCCAATGAAGTGCATAATTAATTAAATTACAGATGTTAATATCTTTTTGTCCACTGAAGCTATTTCAGAAACAATTACATATTTGAAATCAGCATGAAGAATTGTCCAAGATGGTGAGGTTTGGTCAAGATTGAGCCAAAAACAGAAAAAAAATTTTAAAGACCCATGTCCCCCCTTAAGGGGGGACACGGGTCTTAGAAGGCCAAAAATCGCAAAAAAATTGACTTTTTGAAACTGACATTTTCGGAATCTGTACCTATTTTTGCGCCTATCGGAGAAGTTTCTAGCTTCAAGCGTCATTATTTCTGCTGCTAAATCAATTTATAACATCCCTGTAAGATAAATGTGAGCGCAAATTCACGCTAAAATCAAGGTTTTTCCGCGCCAAACTGTTGCCGTTACACACGAGCTATCGTGTTTATCTTGGTCTCGTTTGGAAGGGTCGTTTTTCATCTTCGATTTCCCGCCACCGCTGGCTCGCCTTGCTCATTGGTTTTTCAGCAAAAACGCGTCATCGAGAAGCACTAGCGCGCGATTCTATTGGCTGCTTAGGGCACGTGGCAAAACCTAGGCATCCGATTGGCCAAGTGGCATTTCCGGCGTCTGCTTCCCCATCGTGACGCGCACGGACATGCACCATTTTGTCATGGTGCTACTGAATACCTGCAGCAGTGCGGGGTCTCGCCGAGGCGACCGAGCGCCTCGCCACGCCACGCTCTTGGAGTGAACGGACACAGTGGACACGGTCGGTACAAAGCACACAACATACATACATTTATTAACTAATTTAGACGACGATATCATCCGCCGAATGATACATCAATTTTGATTAACACGTTACCATACAAACAACATAACGCAATGACACACTGAACACACAGTAACATGATAAACACACCCAACACACTAACACATACCCAAGGCGGCGTCGCCAACGCCTGACCTTCCACGTGGGACCCCGGCGCGAAGCCCGCGGTGCCGAGCACCGGGGACCCATGCTACAGCCAACCGTTCGCGGCAGCCGTCACGCGCAGAAGAGGCTCGCTCAACTCTCGCCCACCACCAAGGCCTGCCTTCCGCCAGGGGCCACCGCCGGCGCTACCACTCTACCAACAGTGGTACTCAAAGCGAACACAACGCCATCTATCGCCCGGCGGTGGTCACCACCGAAATAAAGCCTTGGGGCGAGACATGTGCGCCACGCAGCGCAGACAACTTTACAGGGGGGGTGTCAGCACCCCCACATTCCCCCAACCTTAAATCAAACCATATCCCGAAATCAAAAATTAGCTACACAAGCTTTAACAAGAAAAAATGATATCGCACGACCATAATGTCCTTGCACCACGACACCGCCGCTGGTCGACACTGCTGCACTGTCCGGCTAGACTTCACCTCAGTACCGGCCCCGCAACAGCAACGTTGCCGTCGGCGCGACAATCCGTCACTAGCGCCGACACGTCTTCCAGTTGCGACCAGCACTCGCGAGGGCGCCGGACTGCAGGCAGTTGCGCAGGTTCCAGGCATCTCCATCGCCCGACCTCACGACCGCATTCCTGGCCAGCAACGCTGACGATGTGCAGGACAGCCGGCCGTGGATGACATCCCTCCCGCTGAATACATCAATAACAACAACAAAAAAAAAAATTGAAAGAAAACAATCGAGCAGGTCCTCGGGAAGGGAGCTTCGAGCTTTTCGTCCACGTGGTACGTTGGTCAGTACTGCTAGCTAATACATCGGTGGCGGCCGAGACGCCCATCAAAATAAAACAAAAATCACTTTTCCTTACTCGTGCTCACAAGAAAAAAAGTGAGGGAAGCAGAGCGCAACACCTCAACGCCACGATCCACCTAGTTGCTCCATGTGCGACAGGCGGCTGCGCAGAGCCGTAGGCCTAATGAGTCGCTCGGCAACAACCGGCCTCTACCCAGCACCCAGCCTAGGTGCAGAAGAGGCAGCCGCGAGGAGACGTCCACTCTGTGAGGTGGCTCTATCGCTCGCCGCACACAGCAGCTTACCGAGCGATCAGCGTCCACCGCCCGGGGCGGTGTCACGACGCCTCGGCGTCGAGCCGCAATACCAGACAGCAACGACGCCCGGCTTCCTGAGCCCAAAGATATAGAAGAAGCTATTTACAAAAAATCGGACCACCCACGAGGCTTCCGTACTCACTCGCTTTGGGCCTGGCCTACAAACCATGTGCTCTAGGCCTTGCTCACCCTAGGATGCGGACCGCATGGCTCTCGTCCTAATTCAACAACGTTTTTGAAAACTAACAACAAAAAATAACAACACTTGCGAGCAAAAAAACAAATAGAAAGTCAACCTGCCGACAAATTCAAACACGTTACAAAACCAATCTCCTCGCTTCTCAACAAAGCACACCGCTGACGCTAGCAAAGAAGTTCCCCCCTACGCCTACTCTACTCCGGCTCTAACAAAATGCCTGGATTGAACCGCAAAAACTGTCGTCCGATACTCCAAGAGCTCCACGTTGGGCAGCCAGTGCGGGGTCTCGGCGAGGCGACCGAGCGCCTCGCCACGCCACGCTCTTGGAGTGAACGGACACAGTGGACACGGTCGGTACAAAGCACACAACATACACACATTTATTAACTAATTTAGACGACGATATCGTCCGCCGAATGTTACATCAATTTTAATTAACACGCTACCATACAAACAACATAGCGCAATGACACACTAAACACACAATTTTTGATAAACACACACTAACACACCCAACACACTAACACATACCCAAGGCGGCGTCGCCAACGCCTGACCTTCCACGTGGGACCCCGGCGCGAAGCTCGCGGTGCCGAGCACCGGGGACCCATGCTACAGCCAACCGTTCGCGGCAGCCGCCACGCGCAGAAGAGGCTCGCTCAACTCTCGCCCACCACCAAGGCCTGCCTTCCGCCAGGGGCCACCGCCGGCGCTACCACTCTACCAACAGTGGTACTCAAAGCGAACGCAACGCCATCTATCGCCCGGCGGTGGTCACCACCGAAATAAAGCCTTGGGGCGAGACATGTGCGCCACGCAGCGCAGACAACTTTACTACAGGGGGGAGTGTCAACACCCCCACAGCAGTAAAGAAGTTCCGTGCTACAGTAATTTTTGAAGCGGGTGTGGCGATCGTACGTTCGCTGTGAACTTTAGAATGAGCCCCGCTACGACTCAGGACAACGAGGATAACGAACTCGACACGGTCAACGGCGGTTGCCAAGTCACCGGTGTAGGCCTGACTCACGTTCGGGTTCGTTGGTTGCCGACAACGTTACTGAGAACGGCCGTGTTTTATTGCAGCCTCATCAGTTAGAAGACGGCGAGTAAAAAGCAGAAGTGAAGCTACAAGAGATATCAATCTTTGTAGTGACGGAACGGAAGCGCAGTCTTATCGCTAAACGCGCCGATGCCGCGTTTCCCCCCACCTTACGAAAGGACCTTGAACTGCGTGCCGGGTCGTCAGAGTGGAGTACGCCGCGCGTCGACGAGCAATACAAAGTCAATCCGTTCGCGGTGAACGTGCTCGCCGCCCCCGCAATGGAGGCTACTGGCAACAGGTAGACTGCTTTTAACGACGTGTTCGCAAAGTTGTCGCGATCTCCGCTCGAAAATGCGGCAGTCTTGTGTGAAAAAGAAGCTAACACCTCGGCACTCGTGTAGCCTCGAAATTGATGAGGATTGATGAGCGAGGGAGCAACTTTGGCTCGCGACATTTACGGGTAACTCATTCTGGACAAGCCGGAAAACATTGCCGTGTGATTTGATGGATCGCGGATGACGCACGCTCATTTGTTGCACATCAGTACAGTCACCGAACTGATAAGCGGCATCGCGGAAGACGAGCACACGGCGACAACTTGCTACAGAACTAGAAGAAACTACACGCTCGTGCAAACAATCAGTCCTATTACATTCCCGGTGCTCATAACTGGCTAAAAGTATGTGTGCCATGATATTTTTTTCTCGCAACGGCGAAATAAAGTTTTAACAGCATTATTCTCGAAGCCCAGATTTTGACCACTTTCTTTTGCTTGTTCAATAAAAGTGGACCTAGGACAACTAGATTTGTAACTGTTTTTGCACAATGTAGCTAAATGTGCACAAAAAAACCATGCTGTGAGGCTATATTTAATGGGAAGCTTCATTTTTTTTTATTTTGATATAAAAATTTTTGTATTGGGTTACATGCAATGAACTTTACTGAGCTGTAATTCGAGAAGTACTCATTCAATTTTCGATCAACTTGCAGCGTTGCACTCCTCAGGCTTTCTAGCATTCATTTATATGTCAATGACCATGTAATTCTAAGCACATACATTTTTACAGTTAAAAATGTTAGAATTATTTGTTTTTTTCATTTTCTCAAAATGGCAATTTTGTACACCCTGCATGAAAATTACCGCAATATATCGGAAACTATTGCAGATAGCAGAATATTTTTTTTTGCAGCATGAAACTATATGTTTGGAGGACACAACTTAGGAAGCAGATTTTGATTTCTTTTGATGCAAGTTTTTTTAAAACTAGTCTTTTGTGTGACCACACAATGCCCACATTCAGAGCTGTGAAGTTTAGTGTACTGTAAAGGAAGAAATAATGCGCAATCAAAAAAGTGCTTCCTGTGTTGTATGTCTTATGCTTTCTACTGTCAATCCCTATGTCATTTATAAATTTTTGACAGGTGGTAATTTTTCTATTGTGGTAAAAACAATAGAAATTGTTATCTTAAATATTTAATTAACTAATGAAGCTACAGAAAAAAGAACATTTTTAGAATCAGGAGAACAAACTAAGTAAGCATGCCAACTTTTGTCACATTTGGTTAAAAAAATAAATGGGTAATCCCTAAGACCCATGTCCCCCCTTAAAATGTGCTTTTTCTTCTAGACAAGCTGAAGCGTTTTGATAAATTAAACACTACTTCATATAGAATCCCCTGCCATGTTGGTGTTGTGGCTAAGACACTCGGCTGCTGACCCACAGGTCGTGGGATCGAATTCCAGCCACAGCGGTCGCATTTTCGATGGAGGTAAAAATGCTTGAGGCCCGTGTGCTTAGGTTTAAATGCACGCTAAAAAACCCCAGGTGGTCGAAATTTCCGGAGCACTCCACTATGGCGTCTCTCATAATCATATGGTGGTTTAGGCATGTTAAACCCCTAGCAATTACCATATTTATTCGCATAATGAATGCTCTGGCATAATAAATGCACCCCTAACTCAAATCGTCAAAATTGGGATTTGCTTTTCCCCTGCGTCAGACGCACTCCTACCTTTCATTCGCTGCAGTCCCACGAACCAACGTGCAGCACTTTCTCATTCGTTGATCTTATCTTTCTTCCTTCCTTTTTTTTTCCTTTATTACGCTGACCCCCCTCAGTTTGCTTCGCCCCTCCCCTTTGCCCGTAGTAGCACGTTTTGTTAGTTTTTCTGTCTGTGAATAGTGCGGTCCTTCTCTTTTTGTATTGTTGTTGAAGTAAGTATCTGCATGTTCCAGCAGTATTCACTAACTGTTCGAGTGTAGACATCGCGGCTCACAAGCATACAGCGTAGCGAGCCTACATGAGTGGCCATGTAGGCTACCTAACAGCGAAACTGCCCATGCCTTCCCACGTTCACACAAATACGATGCTTTGCACAACCGGCGGTGCGGGCTCTGCAAAGCTTGTGGCTTTCCCTTTGCATCGGCTGATCGCGAGCCTTGCAGCTTGCAGAATATAGCCCCACCTACCGCCAAAGTGGCTGAAGCAAAAAGGTTGAAACTTCCGAGGCCGGGCAGGACAGCCAATTAAAATGATGCTGGACGGTGACACGAGTTCTAGCATTGTTGTCTTGTAGTTTTACTTTTTTTTTCTCCTCACAAGTCATGCTGCCCATTCTCACCTCGTTGGGAGTTAATTCTAAGCCCGTGTTGCATTTGGTCATAGACGAAGAGCCGAAATATGAGCTACACGGCCAGTTTCAAGCTACAAGCTGTGGAGTATGCACTTGAACATGGGAATCGTGCTGCCGGTAGGCATTTCGGAATGGATGAAGTACGTGTGCGCTATTGGCAGATGCAGCATGACAAGCTTCACGCTACAAATATGGAGCGATGTTCCTTCGGGAGACCAAAGACTGGAAAGGTTCCTGCTGTGGAAGAGGAGATATTACAGTGTGCCCAGGACCTACGAAATGGCGGCTGCGTTGTTTTGCATGAAATGATCCAGATGCAAGGGCGAGCCACAGCCAGGAAGCATGGCAACGCTCCGACGAGGTTTAAAGCGAGCAGTGGGTGGATGGCATGTTTCATGCGGCGCTACAGACTGTGCTTGAGGAGGCACGCATCACTTAGCCAGCGTCTTCCTCCTTGCTACATAATTGAGGTAGTGGATTTTCACAAGTTCGTTACACGCCTGCGGCAGGACCGAGAATTCGTTTTCTCACTTATCGGGAACACGGACCAGACACCCATAAATTTTGACATGCTTATGAGTAGGATTGTCAATGACAGGGGGCACGTAGCATGCTCGTTAAAACAACAGGGGTCTAGAAGCAGCGTTTCACGGTCATGCTGGATGTCACGGCATATGGCCAGAGGTTGCCACCGTACGTTATCTTCAAGCGAAAAACAGTGCTGAAGACCAGCTTCCCAGCCCGAATACACGTGCAGGCTCAGGAGAAAAGGTGAATGTCGGCCGATCTAATGGTCGACTGGGTGCAGACTGTGTGGGGACGACGTTCTTGTTCTTTATAGTTTTCGCGGCCACTTGGGAGAGAAGGTTCATTGGAAACTCAAGAAGCTGCACTCTGAGATCGCCATTATTTTGGGTGGACTCACTTCGGTGCTTCAGCCTCTTGATGTTTGCATTAATAAACCGTTCAAAGTCGATGTGCGCAACTTGTACACGAAATGGATGGCCTATGGAGGGCACGCCCTGACGCTGACCGGCAGATTAAGAGGACGTCCGTTGAGCTGATGTGCTCCTGGATATCGGACTCATGGCGTTAGCTGCCAAGTGATCTCTTTACAAATAGATTTAAGAAGATGGGAATCGCAAATGCATTGGACAGCAGTGAGGACGATCAGTTGTGGGACCGAGATGTGGAAGTTGCCAGGGACCTGGACGATGGTACCAGGGATTCTGACCTAGATTGAAGCAACTGAAATGCAATAAAAATGCATGTTTACAAGTAGTGAACCCGCATATTTATTGTAAAAGGTAAGCTACCCCGTTTTTTGTTGCATTTCGTATTTTCGGCTCATCACAAAAAAAGTTTTCGTAAAAACTACCTCATATAATAGGCGCAAACCCCAATTTCGCTCTGGTTTTTTTGGAAAAAAAAAAGTGCACTCATTACGCAAGTAAATAGGGTATTATTAATATTTGTACAGAATGCTAATTTTGACTAGCTCATATACCGAGGTATTGAGAACAATATATAAACTCGCTCAACTGATTGTTCTGTGAAGGATTTTGAAGTTTTCTAGAGCTTCATGAAACCATGTTATCAGATATTGGGGCACTAACTGCAGATTTTAACTGCCTCGTTTTGTTGGCCTTTGTGTGCAGAGATTGGCGTCAACCTGCGATCTGACAACTACGTGCGCTACGACTTTGAGACGACGCTGTCCACCTTGGAGGAGTACATTCGTGTGGGCTTCACCACTACGGAGCACCACGGCATGATCTTCGGAATGTCATCGCGCACCGGAGAGTACCTGAATCTTATGATGTCAACCAGTGGTGAGTTTCAACGAGAGCTGGTGATGAGCCCCCTTTTCTCAGGGCTGCGCATGAAGGTTTCTAATAAAGGGGACCTGAAACACCTTTTCAATTAACCATGGATTGAATTTACTGGAAGAGCTTATTGCCCCACGAATTCAATGCTGCAAAATTTTCAGAATCCGTCCAGTGCGAGTGGAGTTATAAAGATTTGTTGCATGCTGCAATTGCATTCTCTCTTCTCTTGTCACAAAGAAAGCTGTGGAAGCTAAGCAGAGAGGGATGGCAGGGGCAAAGAAAATACATCACCCCGTGGCCTTGAGCACTTTTTTTTTTTTTTTTTTGCTTCGGATGCGCAGCTTTTTCAGTGTGATTGCGGGCGCGTGGATAGTCACGGCCTTCCGTGGTGATCTCTATAACGACCGAGCGTGCCATGTTCATATCAGCCAATGGCTGATAGATGGGCTTTCTGCGAGTGATTTTTGAGCATCTTTTATCATTTGTCGAGAGAAGAGAAAACAATTTTTAGCTGACTTTGATGATTTATTGTGCATTCCAGGCCCCGTGCTGCACTATAATATTTGTGTCACGTGTTGTTGGGAGCCTCTACTACCGATCGGCAGCGTTTTTTGACCATGCTCAAAAAGTGTTGCAGGGCCCCTTTAATAAAAAGGAAAAAAGCCGCGTTCAGACAAGAGCAGTAGTATATTTCACACGAAAAGCTGCTATAGTTGCATCCTTTGCATTGTAGACACTGCCTGAAGACAGGCATGTGTAGCTTGCAGTCCATACTTATACCTTTGTTTTTAGCCTGGAGTCTCCTACAGAATTTACTAGAGGTTGAGCTCGCATTAATTTTTATAGAACTCCGAGCATAGTGGTTCAAACGTCATTGTAATGATCACTATGCCTAAGCTTGGTCCTTCTGACTTCAAATGACTTCAGGCTATTTTGTGAATGGATAGTAAGTGAAATGTTATACACTCAAACCCCATTATAAGAAAGTTGCATCTTGCATGAAAATAAGTTCGTTATATCCAAAAATTCATTATAAATGTATGCTTCAAACACTATATCTATTCCTAGACTATTTTTCATTTGCTGTGCTATAACGAACATTTATTTATATCTGGGTTCGTTAAATTGAGGTTTGAACACTCAAACCCCGATATAGCAAACCCAGATATAAAGAAATGTTGGTTATAAGGAAGAAAGTGTAGAACAGTCTTGCAATGAATATAGTGTTAGGAATAAATCTTTGAGACAAAGTTTTGGGTATAACAAACTCATTTCCACGTAAGATGCAACTTTGCTATTATGAGGTATGAGTGTATTGTGAATGCTGCAATGGCAATGAAAATGCATGTGAACGGAAACATTTGGCGTCCATACTGTTTGGAAAAAAAAGGAAAAAGGTGTTCATGAAAGTTTTTTCACAGTCAGGGTACCTGTTTCATGCACAAACACAATACAAAGAAACAACTTTGTACCGTTTGCTGTACTGGCCAGCATCGCAGCTACATGCATGTGTCTTGCCATTCGCAGAAGTAAGCATGAGAACTTGTTTTGCTCCTTTCCCCACTGTTTTGTTGGCAAGTGTATCAAGTTGAAATTATTCACATTCAGATCTGACTCGCACAATGATAATTTTGAGCCATTTCCTCCCTGCTTTGTTTCTTTGCACAGGTCACTTGAGACTGGTCTTTGACTTTGGCTTTGAACGGCAAGAGCTCATTATCAAGAATGAAAACTTTGCCTTGGGTCAAATTCACGATGTCCAGATCAAGCGTACCCACAACGGAGAGAGGCTGACAATATTTGTAAGTTCTGGCTGTGCATCTGGCGGTCCTTGTTGTGTGACCTCTGATTTGGTGCTCACTTATGCCTGAATGACTGTTACAACTGACTAAACTTGCACATTTCTTTTTGTTATCTCTAAAATACATGATACTTCAGATTCAGGCTTTTGGAGAGACCCTGTGGGAAAAAAAAACAGAAACCTTATTTTGTTAATTGTATTGCATTCTGGGTGATGATGCAATGTTTTACCACTTTTCAGAGTGCTGAAATTTCAGTATTCAGTACTTCCAATTTAAAATGTATGCAGCTTAGTCGTGACTCTCTATTTAAGCCACAATGGTGTTCTAGTGCATGAAAGTTCTGGAGCGTTTAGAAGGGGGAAGGCGGTGCTTTGATGGCAAAGCCAGCGCATCTAGTGTTCCAGATGGGCTGGCCTTTTAGAGTTTACAGTAATCACCCGCCCACGAGTGGACAATGAGAGATCCCGTGATGGGTTGAACTGAGTGCTGTTTAATTTATCTCTCGTAATCACTGCAGCGGCCAGATCACGTGCACTCTGTCGAAGCACGTTTTTCCCATCCCTAGCTAAACTAAAGAAAGCCTCTTGTGACCGTTCTGTGAGAATGAACTGCATAGCTTGTGTATACCAAAAGTGCATTTGGCCTCGGGTAGCTCTAGGACTTGCGCACTCTTGCCCTTTAGCTATAGATTATGCTTATCGCAATGCGATAAAAATGTGCTTTCAGCTGTGATATTGAAGATGCCGGCAAATTCGTCTGCTTTGTGTGACCGAAGCCAATAAAGCTATGCACTGCTCTTGTTCACATATACTGGCTGACAGTTTAAATCTGAATACTAGACCAAATTTTGGAGCTGTGAATATTTTCAGCTTTTTCTCAAATTCGTGCTTTATTAAAGCTTTCAGTCAATTGTTGGGCACTACTGGAAAGTTTAGCATTCCCTGGACAGCATCAGAGGCTGTTGTACCAAATAAACCGGACTATAAGTCGAGTGGGAATATAGGTCAACCCCCCCAAGCCCCCCAAGGTTACCGGAAAAGAAAAAAAAGGAAAGCAACCCAAAACTGCCGAACCACATTTATTTGCGAATTGGGCGCACTGCACCCCGATCGTCAGAGCTCCCCTCAACCACCATCGCAACTGTTCCTATTCGTCAGATAAAGCACCACTGTCTTCTGAAGACGAGAGTTTGTCGCTGATTGCCTCCCACAATGTGTCGTCTTCAGTGCCATCCAGCGAGTTGCTGATGCAACATTTCTTGAAAGCATTTTCTACCATGGAATCCGGCAAGGAACGCCAGGCGGAAAGCACCCAGCCACAAACACTCGCAAGCGGAGGCCTCTGTAGGCGGCCTGTCGGTGTCTTGGGGTTGTCGCCGGACATCCACTCTTGGTATTCCAGCCGCACTCGGTCTTTAAACGGCCTGTTTAGCACAATGTCAAGCGGCTGGAGGGTGGACGTCATACCACCTGGTATTATGGCGAGGTCCGTTTTCCCGTTGACGAGTGCGCGTTTCACTGCGTCGGTTAAGTGGCCACGAAACACATCCAACACCAGCATGCTGCAAAGATGCAGCAGTGCACCTGGCCGGCGGTTCCACACCACTCTTATCCATTCGAGCATCATGGCCTCGTTCATGTATCCCTTTTTGTTGACGCGAACGACAACTCCGGGCGGGAACACTTCCTTCGGCATTGTCTTGTGTTTGAAAATGACGAAGGGCGGCAGCTTTCTACCATCTGCCGTGCATGCCAGCATGACGATGAAGCGCGAGTGCTCGTTGCCAGTGGACAACAGCTTCACATCCTTGGCACCGCGCTGCATGATCGTGGTCGACGAAGGCATGTCAAACCACACGGGGGTCTCATCGGCGTTGCCAATCTGCCGCATCATGTAGTCGTTTTGCTCCCGAAGCCGGTTCACGAAGCACTGAAAGTTTATGAGCTTGTCCTCGAACTCCTCCGGCAACTTTTGACAAATGGATGTGCGCCGCCGGAGAGAAAATCCTTTGCGTCGCATAAATCGACGCACCCAAGAGTTTGGTGCACGAAACTCTTCTCTCGTGAGCCCAGCTTCTTGAGCGACTTCCACGGCTTTCTTGCGAATGGTATCCACGGTCACTGGCAGTGAGCATGCACGAACTTCCCGCACAAAGTCCGCTAGCTTATCCTCCAGCTGCGGATGAACAGCACTTCGTCCACGAAACATTTTTCGAGGATTGTACATCTACAGCTTCCCTTTCTGCGCCCTCCAATAGCGAACGCTTTTTTTCCGATACACCAAAGCGGCGCTGAGCAGCCATATTTCCGTTCGCTTCTGTGAACTCAACAACATCTAGTTTAAACGCAGCTGAGTACTGCCTCCTCGCACCGCTACTCATATTTAGTGAACGAAAAAAAAAAAAAAGACCACTAAAAATGCAGCGCAATGTCAAGCAGAGCGAAAACTCAGAACAGATCGGAAGCAAATCACGAACACAAAGAAGGCAGATGGAGAGAAAAAAAAAAAAACAGCCTGCGATTAGATTTGGATGCGAATGTGGCCGCGTCCTGCTTCTCAAGCACATGCTAGCCAAATGTTGCCAGACAGCGGCGCACTTTCGGCTAGACTCCGCTATGTAAGACGAGGGGCGACTTTAGCTTATTACTTTATTGAAAATATCTAGACTTATATTCCGGTTTATACGGTAATTTTTCGCTGCAGTTTGCTTTTTTGCCCCATGTGTAACCAAGCAACGAAGCCCTTAAGTTCGCGTACATTTTGCCTGTGTGGAGTTTTCAGTGTATTAGTGTTCTGTTGCTTTAGAATCCACTTGCGAACATGTGTGGCAGTGCGAGAAAAAAAAAATAATTTAATGAAGTGATTAATGTGTATGAACCTGCCACGATGCCATATTAAAAACATATCAAAGCTTTAAATAACATGGATTCACTGAGATGACTCTCCAGTAGTTGCCATTGAAGTGTACGCTCCAATTGAGTGTGCTAAGTTTGGATTCTTTATGGTGCATTGGAAATGCCACACTGTTGGTAGTGTGGAAATAGTTTCATGATAGCAGTTCATTCAGAACTACTTCAGCCTCAAGAGCTAATTGGCGTGAAATGAATGGTTGTAAGACATGTGACTCTGCTGCTGAGATGGCACTTTCACACTGGTCCACTGACGCTTGAGTATGAAACAGTGGCACAGGAACACAAGCTCAAGGTCTCTGTTGATTGCATGTTTCTTTTTCAAGTTTACTCTGTATGTGTGTCGCCTCAGCACTGCAATGACTTGGCAATAACGTTAAAAAAAATTGCATTTCCTTTTTCTTGCAAGGCAAGTGTCAAATATGTTATCTTCTTTCACTCAGGTGGACAATTACGAACCTCAGGTCCACACGTTCAACATTCGAGGCAAGGCCGATGCACAGTTCAACGACCTGCTTAGCATTTATGTGGGACGAAATGGTGAGCTTATCATTGTTGATAACCGAGGAATTCATGTTGTTGTTGTAATATCAATTTTACAGGTGTTTAAGCCATATTTGCATTTTACAGTGTGGACTCGCATATATGAGTTGCATATATGGAAGTATCTGGAGGGCTTTAAGGCCAATATTCTGAAACGCTCCATATTCTGAAAGATTTCGTCACCGAGACTCTCCTCGGTGCTCCCTCAAATTAAAGTAGCACTAGGGCAACCTTCATGCCTCCTTTCCTTCCTACTTGCACTGAAAGTGTGCTTCTCTGCAGTAGTTTGTCAGTGATACTGTGCTCGATATATCTTTATACATCGATAGCGCACACTTCTGTATAGCTTGCTACAACTGTATCCTCATTGTTCAAAAGTTGCTTGCTAGCCGTGTTGTCAAATGTGTGGCTGCAAAGCTGTCAAATTTTCCGTTAAGATGGTACAGTGTGAAAAAAACTAGGCATTTAACAGGAATATAGAAAAAAGAAGGGAGACAAAAGGAATGTGAAATGGTAAAAGGCCCCCTCATTTCCCATCATTTGTGCTGGCATCTTCCAGGAATGACAGCTTTTGTTGCGGTTAGGCTAACAATGTTTTTGTATGTATGGTTATTCTCCGCATGCCATGCCAGTTGCTTCCACACTGATGCAGGTGCGGTCGTCCGGGTAATTGTCATAGCGACAGGGATGCAGCAGCATGCTCTGCAAGTATGCCCATGATAACTCCCTTTTCTTTTCTGTGTATTACCTTAACTCGTGGGACTAGTAATCTGTCGTGACACAAGCGAGTGACCGACCTGAAAGCTGGCGCTTACCTTGTGGCCGCAGGACTATTTAAATACGTTACAGAAGCAAACCCGAACAATGACCGTATTGATTGTACGAGCCTGCTTCGTATGCCCAGCAAGCTTGATCTCTGAGGAAACGGAGCTGAAGTGTAAGGGCCAGTGGCAATAGACAATCTTCAAATATTCTGACCATTCAGACCACTAAGAAATCATTCACTTTGAGCAGGAGCATTATACAAAGCCTCAATCGTATTGGCAGACAATTACAAAGAAGTGATATGGTGTGATGTTTTCGCTATGCGTCTGGCCGAGGGCACGACAGATGGTGCCACCTCACCGACGGATGGAACTCGGTGGTTTTGACGGCACAGTTGGCGAAGCGCGCAAGCTGAAATAAAGCAGTTAGTCTCCGGAGTCTGTTTAGGATGGTGGTCTCGTTTTGTGGCTCCTTTCTCTTATGTCACAATGGCGACAAGGGTGGGAAGCATTGAGCTGCTTGGAGGCTGTTCGTTTTAATGCTGCTGCGGCCTAGGGCTGTGTTCCTGTACTTCGGGAATGCCTGGCGTCAGCAAGGTGGTGCCGTTTCACATGCAGAGAAGCTAGGAAGAATACCGAGAATGAACTGTAGAGTACTTTATTCGTAACAACCTGCTGGATGACAAACAAAGAGCTGTCTTACTCACTTGTTGCGTCCCAGCCACATACACCCTGGTTTGGAACCTACTGGTGCCTGTGGAGCTGTGTGAAGCAAGTTTGATGACCAATTTTGATGTGCTCGGGAAGCATTTCTCGCAAAAACCGTCGGAAGTTGTTACGTTCAATTTCAACTCAGGAACACGACAAGCAGGTGAAACAGCTGCGGATTACCTTGCATCTTTGAACAAACTTGCTGACGACTGCGTGTTTGCACGTTTTGTGACAGGATGCTGCGTGGCCGTGTCGTGGCAGGCATTAATGATGAAGCGGTGCAGAGACAACTGTTGGAGCATTTGGACTTGACACAAGACATGGCGAAGAAAACGATCATTATGATGGAGGCGGCAAGCAAAGATTCGCGCGCCCTTTTGATGGCGTGGTTGCCGTTCGCCGTGCCGGCCAACGCCGTTTCACGGGGTTCGTCGAAGCTGAAGCAGGAAGGAACGTCAGTTGTGTGTTTTCGCTGCGGCAGTGAGAATCTGGCTACACAGTGCTGTCACCTGAACAGTGTGTGCCACAACTGTAAGCTCAAGCGCCATCTTTTTCGTGTGTGTAAGGGGAAAAAAAGGTGCAGGGAACTCTAAAGGACAGGCCACGCTGTTTGGGAATAAAAAGTCTGTGCATGAGCTATGGACGATACCAGTAGCGACAGAACTGAAAAGCAGCTTGATGCGCTGCAAGTATATGAAATGTGGCAACTATAAGGTGCAGAGGACACTCAGCCGTTTCATGTCGAAGTTTTCGTGAATAGAATTTTGCTGTAAATAGAGCTTGACACAGGCGCATGTGTCTTCGTTGTCACGAAGGACACATTTCGCCGCAACTTCTAGTTCGCGTGCCTGAAACCATCTACTTTACTGTTGAAAATTTATTCGGGCTAGCTCACTCCTGTCAAGAGAGCCCTGGCTGTGTCCGTGCAATTTGGCAGTCACGTGTGCTATGATCTACTGTACGTCGCCTTGGGTCACTGCCCATTCCTCATGGGGTGGAGCTGGATGAAAGGACTATAAATAGAACTACATAGTGCGTAAAATGTTAACGCAGTATCGTCTATTCAGGACATTATTGCAGAGTTACCTTACTATAACAAAGTTGCATGTTACAAAAAAATAAAGTTCGTTATATGCAAAAATTCACCAGAAAGGTTTATTCCCAACACTATATTTTTTGTAAGACCTTACATTAACTTCGTTATAACCAGTATTTCGTTATATCCAGATTCTTCATATCGATGTTCGAGTATGTATATTTCAGCCAGTGTTGTGCAGTTGCCACTCCATAATTAGAATGATTCTGGAATCACTCCACATTATTGCGACCCCAGAATGGAATGGGGACAATGCTTGGAGGAATGGAATAGGAATGAAATTAAGCACATTTCACTCGGAATGGAATTGGAATAGAATTACATCTTTTTCCGAAAATAGAGCACATTTTCATCCACATGCTGTTTTTCAAATTTCAAACATTAGTAAATTAGAGCCTCGAATTTAACAATATACCAGGATTTTTAAAATGGTTTGGTTGATTACAAGCATGGTACATCTATAAGCAACTCGCCTATTAAACCCGCTACGGTGGTGTAGTGGCTACTTACGCACTCGGCTGCTGGCCCGCTGGACAATCAAATCCCGGCCATGGTGGTAGCACTTTCGATGAAGGCGAAAATGCTTGAGGCCTGTGTGCTTAGATTTAGGTGCACATTAAAGAACCTCAGGTGGTCGAAATTCCTTAAGCCCTCCACTGCGGTGTCTCTCATAATCATATGGTGGTTTTGGGACGTTAAACCCCACATATCAATCAATCAAATGGGATGGGTGCTGGCAGAGAGTTGTCATTTTTTAAATTGAGTATATCATACATCAGCGAGTGCTGTCTATTGATTGTTCTGGAATGCACTACAGATGAAAGAGCGATAATTTATTAGAGGTTGAACAAAACATATGTTCTGTAAGTGTTCTTGCATAGATTATCAAGCGTAAGCGGCCGTTTATCAAGCGTAACGCAAATGAAAGCAACTCTATCTCTTGAACCACTCACACTGCGCAGGGAGATATCGCGCATGTGCCTTTTAAAATCTATAAATTGAACGCCACCCTTAAAACTGCTCTTATCTTACCCCCTGCTCATGTTTCATTGGGCATAGATCATTCTTGCAAAGTTGGTATCCCGAAATGTCGCACTGTAGCATATTAAAATTCGTTTATTCCCAGAACTACATCAGAGTGGAATCGCCTGCCACCATCCCTAGTGCTTACTAACAATATTGACCAGTTTATGAAAAAAGTGTCTGATTACTTCACTACTGTGTAGCTTGAACCTTTTTTTTTTTTCACAGTGTTTATTTACCTTATAATGTGTCATATGCATGCAGTTGTCAATGTTAGTTTTGTTATCTTTTTATGCTAGAGGCAATACCTGTGTAGATTTGTGTTAAACTTTTGTATACTTCTACGCACCGCTGAATACTTGTTTGTTCAGTGCTTTTGTATATTTGCTCATATGTGTGCAATGTTTGTACAATTCGAACACCCTTCAACATCCTGATCCTGTACCACTCCCCTCAACAATGCCCTCTGGGCCATGAGGGTATTTAAAATAAATAAATAAATAAATAAATAAATAGATTAATAATCATGTTACCTTTTATGCCATAATTTGTTATTAGCATGTTTTGTGCTGTACTTATAATTTATCATCTAAGAATAATTATAAGTCGAGTCTCACATACAATTGGCACATTTTCACGATTGCTTGCTTTGAAACTAAAATTGCTTATTTTGCCATCCTGTACAGTTACAGATGGGAGACTGTTGGATAAAAACTGTCCTCGAACAGCTTGGCAAGTCTACAACCTTTTTATTTGGCTGGGAGGCAAAATCACATATACCATATTTTCTCACTTATACCAACACCAAAAAAACGGGCAAATTTTTTTAAAAAGTGTAGGTGTGGCTTCTATAAAGGGCTAAAATGTGTTTTTTTTTCTTTTTGTTGTGAGAAATTCAGGAGCGCGGGTTATATGCAAAAACGGGTTACGTGCAAGAAAATGCAGGGTATAAATATGTATGCATACTATATCCGTATGTAGGAGCATATTTATGCTTCGACATGTTTCCAGTCACACAGATTTGATATAAATATGTCCTGGCAGGTTTACAGGTTTAGCAACATTTTTTTTATTTTCCACTTTATTTTCTGTCCATTGCAGAGTCAATGGGCACCGGTGAAGGCTTTGTAGGCTGCATTTCACGTGTACAGTTTGACGACCACATGCCACTGAGACGCTACTTTCAAGAAAGCAGGCGGAGCAACGTGCACGCCTATCCTGAAGGGGCCGTGCGAGAAGACACTTGTGGTATTGAGCCAGTCACGTATGCACCTCCCGAAGACGAGACACGGCCGCCACCTACACTGCCACCGGGGGTCTATCGAGAGCCCTGGGCTGTTTCCAGCTATGCTGACTCCGCAATTCTGGGTGGTAAGCACTTGAAGCTATTTCGTACTACTGCAGTCTTTGTATTTGTAGTTTTATGTGAACTTATCGAGCTGTTCTTGAGACGAGACACCAGTGTAGTAGACAGGACGCACAGAGAAAACTAATTCATCGAAACCAAGAACAATGCGCGTGTGCAGTAACAAACATGACTGTGTGACCATAGCACACTCCCCCCACCAGGGCACCTGTCCACCCATGGAAATCAAGCTCTTTTTTTCTTGCAGAGTTAACGACATTTGGCTGACGCACCTATCCAGGCGTGGCTAAATATCCGTGAGATTTTCAGGATTTGACATGCCCTTTGTCCTACCCAAAATGGGCTTGCACTTTTAGGCACATGTTCTACAATGAACTGACAAGTGCTTCCCACTGTCACCTTCTCACACTCCTCGAGTTATATATGCGGGACTTCCTACACCTAGTTGTGTGTAGGATAAACCAAAGCGGGGATGACAACTACTGGGATTAGATGAATGCAGCTGGTAGGCGAGGAAATTAGTGATAGTCACCTTACAATCTGTGTGCCCCCACTCTCATGACAATGTGCATGCTGTGTCACCTAGTTGTACTCTATTGACCGCGACTGTTCGCTTTTTTCCAGGCGTGCTGGCTGTAATTCTAGCAGCAATCGTGATCATGGCTATCATCTTGGGCCGCTACGTGTCTCGCCACAAAGGAGAGTACCTCACTTATGAAGACTCTGGTGCCAAGGATGCGCCCGATGCAGACACTGCTGTGGTGCACGGGGTCAGGGGTCACGACGTCACCAAGAAACGAGAGTGGTTTATATGATGGGTCGTCAAGTCGGCTTGCCTCATTACCTCCTCTGCCAAGAAACAGCTCCCTCGGGTGTAGAGACCAATTGTGGAGCGGGGCAGCCCTACATCGTGTGTTTCCGGAAATCTGTCTTGGGATCTGTCTCTCATAAGAACAAGACACTGCTGCCTGTGAGACCACGAGTTCAGCACCTGGCCGTTGCAGCTACATTTCGGCGGAGGTGACACACTCGAACACCTGTGCGTATTGGTGCAGTAATTGTGTGTGTGCAACGCATCACCATTGTTGATCAGCTTCAACCTGTAGCCAGTCACTGCATTGTTGCACGAACGTTGTTATTGGCACTTTTTATCAGGAACTTCTGGGCACTTTTCTTGCTGTTATTGTCATGGTAAAGCATGACTATGGCAGCAGGAAAGGTAAGTGAATGATCATCAAAAGAACTTCGTACACTGCAATTTGTGCATAAGAGTGCTTTACCGGTGTGCCTGATGAGAAGTGCCATGTTTTCTTGTTGAATGCATTTAGAGACCTCCAGGCTGTGTAGAAGTTAGTAGCCACTTTGGTGGTTATTTTGGCCATGGTTTTTAAAAAATTTAATATTGAAAGGTTGTTGGCAGGTACTTTATGAACTACTCCTTGGTTGAAAGCCTTATTAACAGGAACAAAAGTTCTCAACAGTCTATGCAAATGTTATCTTATGACTATCCTTTCATTCACGTAGACGATGTGCGACGGGCACCATGACAGAAACGAATTACCTCGTTATGTTTTCGAGCTGGCCGAATCAATATGCTTGCTCAGACTTGCAGTGAATCTGCTAGCCACATGAAAAAAAAAATGTGTTGGTTGCATGACCAGCTGTTCAACATATGATCCGATATGTCACGGCTGCTCATTATCAAACGCATTCCTCAGGGCAATTAATTTCTCCCCTCTGCTTATTGCAAGGGAAAAGTTTTGTTGACAAGTGTATTTTTGTCATGAGCTTCAGGAGAATTGATTATCGCATTATTTATGGCCATTGGTCTGATAGCCTGGTCCCTTTATAACTGCAAAATCAAATGAAGGTTAGTGACAGTTAAAACATTCCACTTTTTTAGTGCACGCTGTGGTTCTACTGAATGTGTCCAATTGCGCCCGATGTGATTTTTCTGTTTGTGGCAGCACTTATATTCTGTATAGTATTAACTTATTGTTGGCCAGCTCACTATAATCGGTTACAACCTAAGAATAGTAACTATGCGCTCCGCCCCCACTACTGCAGCGCACCTGTTATTCACCTGTGCTACAAAGCAATGATTGGTGATTTCCATTCAAATCATAGGCACTTTTTTGCTGATAATGCAAATACTGTGCATAGAATGAATTAAAAGTTTATTTTGTATTAAAATGTTACATTTGGCTGAGCAGTGAAGTTGGAATATTTAATGAAATATGCCAATAAGTAAATGTTTTTTTACCGAAAACTATCGAAATGAACACGTGCCTGTATTGCTGTCGTATGCCTAAAATATGTGAAAGGTTCTTACATCACATAATTAAGCTAATACAATTCATGGGATATTTATGAAAATTCTGCCTGGATGGGCGGTCACCGCTTGCTATTTGAAAGCAAATCACACTTTTTTTTTTTTACTGTGGTGGTATACTGATAAGCAGACTGCCCCTGAGGTTAATGCCATTTCTCATTGTGAATTCACAGCTAGATGGTGGAAGTTTTAGTTTCCTCCTCTGAAACAATATCTCTGAATCTCACGGATATGTGATATTACATCGTGCTAAGATAGCACTGAGTGATTCCTGCAACTTGTTGGGGACTCGAGAGAAGACCAGTCGTCGAGTGGTTTTGACTAACAGTGCTGTGACCATGTCTAGCTAGACTCTTTTTGTCCTATCTTTGGCACTTATTTGTCTAGAGTAAGAACACTGTTTTTGTTTTAACTCTCGAAACATATCAGACGGAAATTTCTAGGACAGGAAGCTAACGAAAAAACATTGTCGCACAGTTTGGTTGCTTCAGTGTTTTTGTACCAACGGCACTCCAAGAGCTGTGCGTTTGTTCATATCAGAGCCAGTGGCTGTAATGAGCAAATTCTTCTTGTTTACTATTAGTGTAACAATCTTTTCGTACAAATCAGGAAATTGATTCCCTGCTGATGTCACATTTTTATTCCCCTTGCATATTAGTTTCGACCTTTCAGGTATTTTTCACAAAAAAATTCAACCACACGATTGTTACTCTTTCATTTTACTCTTGTAGTGACCAGAATCTCTCACAACTAGGTAACTCCAAGTATTGATTATCACAGTTATACTACTCTCTGTCCCCTCTCGCCCCTCCTTTTTTTTTTGTTTAAAGCATAGCTTAATGTGTTCAGAGGGCCACTGTTTCTTGTTTACTGCTTTCTTGTTTCTTGTGTGTGTTTGCAAAGGCTTGCCTACTAGCCAAGCTAGTTGAAGGCAGTTGTTTCCCTTTAACCATAGTTTCACTATCACTGCCAGAGAGAGGAGACCCTGTAGCCGGGGGGGTCTGCCTGTGTTGAAGGCGGCACCGTTTGCTCAAGCTGGCTGACTCTTTAGCTGCACTGTTGCCCATCTGGTTCGAACGGCCAGAGCTGCATCTCACTTGTACATAACGCACATCTTACCGTTGTTCTCTCGTAACAAAATCTGGGAAATTGGTGTCAAGGTGCTGGTGTGGATTGAATAAATGCGAGCAGGTTAGAAGCAGGTAGAATTCCACTTGAGTTACCCGTGCGGCGGCAGAGGGACTTGGCCTCTTTGTCTCGATGTGGGAGCAGCCAGCATCAGTCCTGGACTGATCCTCAGGACTTTAATAAAGTTCTTTATACCATACCATACTATACTGGTTTTACCATTTGTGGTGGCAGCGAGATTTTAGCCATAGAATTTTCACTACCCGGTTGGTGATTAGATAAGTACCAATGAAAACTGGCAGTCTTAAGTTGCTTAAAATCGGCGAAAGTTAGGCAAGCTAGTAGGTTTCGTGGTACTACATTCACTGAAAAGAACGCATGTTAATACAGACTTAATACGAATAAAAAGGAATGGTGTCGTGCTGTCCCTTTGTTCCTATGCATTTCCATGTTCGCGTGCTTGCCTGTTGAGGTCATACTTTCACTAACAGGATATATTCTGCTGAGTGCTTTCTTGCTCGCATTTAATGTATCCATAATAGCTGTTTACAGCTAGCATTCAGCAGTGTGTGTAACGTGCGTTGAGTGCTTGTTACTGCCAGCATCTTGCCTTTTGATAGCATTGGACCAACGTTTCCAGCTAGGCACCTTGCAGGGCAAAGGGCTGATAACTCAAATGATGTGTGCAGTTAACTAATGTTATATACAAATTTTCATTTAATTTGAGGATGGCACAGTGCAAATGCTGATGTGCAAAGACAAACTCATCAGCTCAAAAGCTATTTCGAGCTTGTTACAGTTTCAACAATTGAGACAGGCGCACTGGCAAAGTAATCCAGACGTTTCATTATGCTTGTTGCTGTAAACCTGCTTGCCCAGGGCTTTAATTAACTGGGCTGGTATTTTATAGCAGTGCATTGTGTTCGATTCTGCACTAGTGTTGTAAAACACAGCTCGGCGCTATCTGGTCCCATTGAGGATGTGCGTGGATAGCAGCTGTGACCTTTGGCCACGCATGAAAAGGTATTAGCATCAGGAAAGCTATTGCTGCAAAATACCGATTGAGGTGTGTGCATTGTTTGATTGCCGTCAGCCCACCGATGATGAACTTTGATCACTTTTTTTTTGCCTTGGTGAAACAGCAAGTTGCAACGAAATGAAATGCTCCATTTGTTAAACAGTCTTGATCACGTTCAGTAGGTACCGTTGTGAAAGGCAACACTTATTTGATAGCCCTACAGTGATTAGCACCTGCCCAGCAGCGGTGGTCTAGTGGCTAAGGTACTCCGCTGCTGACCCGCAGGTTGCGGGATCGTATCCCGGCTGCGGTAGCTGCATTTCCGTTGGAGGCGGAATTGTTGTAAGCTCGTGTGCTCAGATTTAGGTGTACGTTAAAGAACTCCAGGTGGTCAAAATTTCTGGAGCCCTCTACTACGGCGTCTCTCATAATCATATGGTAGCTTTAGGACGTTAAACCCCACATAAACAAAAAAAAAATGAAAAAAAATGGATTAGCACAGAAGCATAAGCTGCAACATTTCCTGCTGTGTTTTAAGAAACTTGAGTGTGTGATGGTGTTCAATTATCTTTCATTTTTAATGTGGAGTAATGACTCTAAAATTATTTGAAACACAGATTGGGCATTTTATTTCATGTTGGTGTACTCAAATGTACAACTTCAGCTTATCTGCTATGCTTTATTATACAGTTGTCGAGTTCATTTGCTTGGCCAAATCGCTCTTTCTTGGGGCACTCGTTCAAACCTGGCATTTCTGATGTCGTTCCGCTGGAAAAGAAAATGGCATTGACAGCCTCAAACTTTCTAACAGTAGTGTGAAATCTTCCCTGAACTTACATCTATATGTTTGTGTTGCTTGGTTTTCTTGGATACTTTTTGTTTAGTCAAATTCATAAGCGCTGACCATTACTTTTTTTTTTTTCATTTTGTCAAACAATCTCTTTTAATGTGAATACCAACAAATCACTGTGGCAGCTGCATAATTATTTTTGGTAGAGCAGACAGCAAAGTCTCTCGATTGGGATGGCAAGAGTGATAGAGGTGCAGCCTTTGCGCAGAGAGTGAGCAGTTTTAGCTGTACAGTGTATTGACATATTTGTGTAGCTGACAAAAAAAAAAAAAAGAATACCCAGTATTCAAATCCGTCCAGGCCAGACACAACCTTAGGAAGTGTCTGCGTGTGTATATATGTTTGTGTGCATGTAGATTTTTTATACACAAGCAGGCCCGGTGATCAAGTAACGTCATTGGATCTGAAAATAAAAGAAAGCTCCCCTGAAACATGTGTGAACAAGTCTGTGTAACTAGTCTCTTTCCAACATTTACTTTCACGGCCATGCCTGTAAAAGACCCACCACTGTGGTCGAGTGGTCAAGGCACTCGGGTCGTGGGGTCGAATCCCGGCCGCCATCACCGCATTTTCGATGGAGGTGAAAGAGCTTGAGGCCTGTGTACTTAGATTTAGGTGCACGTTAAAGAACGCCAGGGGGTCGATATTGCAGGAGCCCTCCACTACGCCGTCTCTCAATCATATGGATGTTTTGGGACATTAAACCTCAGCTGTTATTAGTATTATTATTAGTATTATTACTATGCCTGTAAAAGACAAAAACCACCATGGCCTCGACCGAGCCCCGGTAATTGCTGTGGCAGTATTGTAGCTAAGAACTCAAAGTATTTGAGATGGTAGAGTTGATAGTATTTTGGGCGACCACTGCATACACTGCGTATCTTGCACCCGAATTTATTCACTGACATCTCCGGTTCAACCTATTCGCCAAATCTTGTGGTGCTGCATTGCATTACCCATTTTCAGTGTGGCTCCACTGTACAATCAGCTGGCTTAGCAGATCATGTAGAAACCCACAACTTCGGAGTTGTTCGCTATTAACCATCTGTGCTTATTTTAAGTCAGCAGTACAAAACTGTTGGCACCATACTCAAATCTACGATCGGTTACAGTAGGATATTATGAGTGCTTGATAAATGGTACAGTGAGCTAGGAAAGGTGGTGTGAAAATTAAGATCAATGCATCAGTTGAACACAAACCAGCATGGTAATGTGATACATCTAGGTTGTGTAATTATTTGAACATTTGTGACAGTTTCCTTGCCAGCACTCGATTTAGTGGACAAGTTTTGCGCTAAGCTCAGTTTTAATACTCCAAAACAGTGTGCCACAGTATCTTTCTATTTACTGTGTTTAATGGTAAGTAGCAAGAGCTCTTGTTCCATGGAACGTCCGAGTTACCTCGGAATATTCGTGCACTTTTCTGGCGGCCAAACAAGACATTCTATCGATGTCCAGTTTCTCATGTGGTTTATACATTGGCTCTTGCATACCAATACATTGATATGGCACAGTCTTCCCGGAATTGCATTCTGGAGTTATGAAAAGCTTTTTTAGTTGGGACACAGTGGGCTTGTGCTTTTTCAATGTTTTTACCTACAGACCGGACTTCTGGAAAGATTTCAGGAAATGTTGACAGTAAAGCACTTTTTTTTTCTCCTGTACATCAAGGACCAACTACTGCATGGAATGTATGTGCAATTTGGCTTGCACAAATGGATAGCCATAAGAAGCACTCATTACTTACACGACAAAGAAGACGCACATGCTTGCCTATATAAACATAAGAAAGAACATGCGTAAGGAGATATTTGTGTAGCATTTCTTCCAGGCTTGACCACGCAGTTACCACCTGTACACCATAGATATATTTAGTACACTCTAATCGTAGAGGATAATGTTGAAGAGAGACTGCCATTGGCCTCGCCAACGTAGGACTGGTCTTTTAAGCTTTGGTAGTCTTTCACAAGCCACTTCACAACTGCACTGCAAATGTTTTACCATAAATGGTGGCAGAGAGTTAGCAGTGGCTACCAGTAGCTTATTACTACTGTAGCTGTAATTTACTACAATGTTTTAAAGCTGCGAATCACTGCAGATCGCTGTGACTAAGCAAAATGCGTTTTCGACCTCGCATTTACAGAACGACATGCTCTGGCAACGCGACGCACCGAGGCTGCTGATCAGATTGGGTGTAGAATTCAATGCGCGGAAGTTCGACTGGTACGGTGGCGGCATTCGTCGGAGCAGATATCAGCCACTGCGAAATCTTCGTCTCGTTGCCAGACGGCGTGCGTGCTGTTGGGCGTACCATGTTCTGTTGGCGTCCCAGAAACTGGCAGTGTTCTGTGGGCGTACTGTTTGATGGCCTCCGATCGAGACTGCATGCTCTGTTGGCGTGAGATCTCGGAGGTCTAGTATGGTCCGGTCTAGACTGCACGAAGCTCAAATCGTCGAGTGAGCTCATTAGAGCTTTGCGATTGCCGGCAAGCAAGTGTACTTCACGAGTTGAGGAGGTAAGACAAAGGAGAAAGAGGGTATGATGTAATTATCCGTGTCGCTAAAATTTATGGTGCTAATGGTTTGATGATGCTCTAGCCTAAATGCTGACAAAACTTCACGGCAAGGCTCTGTTTGGCATTGCATAAATCACCTGCCAGACTTTGGGGTGGTTGTTGCCAGACTGCCACCAAATTTAGCAGAGAAATTTGCTCCTGTAGTTGTGGCTTCTCCATGAAGGTTTGATGTCGTCCGCGGTGCATTTCGCGAGTGCGTGAGCTATGTTGGCCGTTTTAATTAACAAAATGAACGTTAAACGAGCGTTCCAAAAATTGGGGCGCGTTCTCTTGCTGTGTGCGCAGCTATGAAATTAAGTATTATGTCTCAGTATTAGGGACGACGGGGAAAACTGAACAGAGTCGCAGCACGTGGTGCGCTGCCCCCCCCCCCCCCTCTTCTTTTTTTCACAGCTGATCGTGTCCCGTACACCGTGTGCCTCGACGGGGACGCTGCACTTTTGCTAGCTGTGTCAGCACAAGACATATCGTTCGGCCTCGTGCACATGTGACGAATAAACGTCCCAAGGCTGGCTAATCGGGGTACGTCGGATATGCTACAGCTATATACGCCTAGAAGGCTGCTTTATCGACGCAGTTGGAGTTAAGCGCGACTCGCGCGTACTTGTAAATGGGACCCCGCATAAGCATTCATTATTTGGAATTTTGGTCGTTTTTGCTTATTGTGGGTGGGGTCCTGCAAGCGACGGCGGCTAGTCGGCGGGGTCCTATTTACAGGTACGCGCGAGTCGCGCTTAATTCGCTCCAAATGCGTCGATAAAACAGCCAAGCTTCTGGGCGTATATAGCTGTTGCATATCCGACGTACCACGATTAGCCAGCCTTGGGACGTTTATTCGTCATATGTACACGAGTCCGAACGATATGTCTTGTGCTGACAAAGCTACGGGAAGTGTAGCGTCCATGTCGTGGCACGTGGTCGACGCGGCACGATCAGCGGTGAAAAAAAAGGGGGGAGGGGAAAGTGGGGGACAGCGCACCGCCTACTGCGACTCTATTCAGTTCTTCCCGTCGTCCCTGAGACGCGATCCCCTAATTGCACAGCTGCGCATACAGCAAGAGAACGCGCCCCGACTTCTGTAACGCACGGTTCATTGCGTTAGTTACGTCGCACGCACACTCTCGGACAAGTTCACTATTTGTGTACGACTCGTCGTGTTTTAGGGCCACACGACTCGAGTGATTTCACTTGCCTGCATCGAATATCACTTAGCGTGATATGCGTAGAGAATGCAGCGGTGCAACGTCCGAAATGGGATTTGGAGCAATTTTCGGAGCAGCAAAATGTTACTTTTGGAGCGCGGAAATGAAATGCAAATGTGAAGCAAATCTACGAAAAAAAAACCGTTTTAGCAAAAAAAATTTCAACTTTGCACCAGTAAAACAAAGAAGGCTTACAGAAAATGAAACAAATATATGTACGAACCATTAGACGTCAGCTAACTTGTGTACAGTGCAAGTGAGCACTGGCAAACAGTATACTAACTCCAACCGAGGTAAAGTGGGTGAAAATACGTAAGAACCCGACTTTGCTTTGGTTCGAGTTAAAATAGTTTTTTTTTTTTAGTTTACCTACCCAACCAGACAGACATATGCCGAATGTTTACATTCAAATGAATACTGTCATTTCAAAAAAAAAAAAAAAAAAAAGGCCACGCGCAATTACATGCTTGGCTGCAAATGTCACCGAAAGACGATAGCCTCCTGCCGGCCGTACTACACGAGTCTTGGTGTCATCCACTGCCACCCGTAATGCTGTTCTCATACAATTTCCGTCGTGGCATGACGTGTGCAATGGAGGCTTTTTTAAATATATTTACTTTTACCGCGTTATCATAGGCGTGCGCACGAAAACTCGGCTCTACATACATTGAGAAAGCGGGACGCAATATCTGCCCCGTGCATTGTGAAGTGACGTTGCGATCCCCCCCCCCCCCCCCCCCCCTTCAACCTCGAACGGGAAGCCTGCGCACGCATTATCACTGCTGGCATGCCAATGTGTGTTCGTACTTCCACGACAGATGTCAGCAATGTTTGGGTTGCGATACTATTTTGCTAAGAAGAACCATTCAAGAGACATATATGACTGTATTTTATTGCGTGAAAGGGTCAATCGCTTTGCGCATGTACTGCATGCGCCGAAGTGGACGCCGTGCTGGGCTTGCTTGGCCTCGCGGTGTTGGGCAGTTCTGGCAGCAGGGGCGCTTTCGGCGTCTCGAGGTTTGTCTCGCGGCGTGCTTGCTTGGCTTCGCGGTCCTTTGCACGCCTACGGGCGCCCTCTTCTGGAGTTTCTGTCCCACGCCGGGCTCGCATGGCTTCGCGGTTTTTCGCAAGCCTTTGGGCGCGCTCTTCTTGACTTTCCGTTTCCAGGCGTTTCCGGTGTGCCTGGATGATCTTGGCTACCCGTACGGCGTGAGCTTCGGGCGTTTCTTCCGCCCGGCGCGCTCGCTGAGCCTCTCGGTCGCGGGTGAGTCGCGCGTCTCGCTCCTGGTCTGTTTCCTGCAGCCTCCGGGCCCGACTCGACTCGCGAGCTTTCGCCAGCCGCAGGGCTCGTGTCTCGGGCGATTCCTGGGCACGTTGAAGACGACGGGCGTCGGCACGCCGGCGCTTTTCCGCTGCAATTTGCTCGTCGGTCTTTACCTTGCGTTGTCTGGGCATGTCTTCTTGGCCTTGCTTCACACAGCGCCTCCTAGCTCAATGTTGAATGGGCCGCGTCTGGTTGATAAAATGGAGCAGACGCTGCATTACGCTGCGTGATATGAACGCCATCTGGAAGGCGACATTTTTCGTGGCTGACACGGCCGCTAGATAAAAGGGCTGGCTGTCGTATTAGAATGTTTTTAGTGGCGCAGCCTAAACCGGAGTGCCATGCAAAATGGTTCTTTAATTTGATGGTGTCCCCATACAATAAAGAACCAATTTAAGCATAAAGTAGCGGCGGCGCTGGCATCGCGTGCACTAGAACGCGCGGCCGGGCAAATGGAACGAGCTAGAGGAGAAACGCGCCACGCACGAACGACGAACGAGCGCGTGTCTCACCTGGTCTTCGGCAGTGCGGTGGGGAAAATTCGCATGCTTGGGCGTATAGTGAACTAAAATGTGTGTGTCTGTGAACTGTGCAACGCTGAGTGACCTAAATGGAAAAAAAAAAAGCGGCGTTTAATTGTCTGCTTCGCGCCCGGGTGCAAAAGTGGCTATGCCCGCATGAATGAGAGAGATATATATATATAGACTTTATTAATTTCCGGCAGATTGCTGGGATGGGCTCCCACCTAGGGGCCAACGGAGAGACCGTGTCTCCCGGCAGCTTCCTTGGCCGGCTGGATCGCCCAAAGTTGTTTGTCCAGGCCCGAACTGAGCAGCGCAGTCCACCAATGCGCTCGAAGGTCTTCATTGGAGGCCGCCACCCCAGAATTTCTGACTAATGCTGGACATTCCCATAGGATATGGTCAAGAGTGGCTCTGGTGGTACAGTACTGGCATAGATGAGAACTATAGACATCGGGATATATGTGGTGCATAATGACAGGGTTCGTGTATGTGCGTGTCTGTAGCTGCCGCCACTGAACGGACTGGGCCCGATTTAGCTTGGGGTGAGGCGGAGGGTACTCCCGCCTTTGCAGTCGATAGTGTTGAATTATGTCATTAAATTTAGTGAGCCGATCGTCCCATTCCCACACCGGCGCAGAAAGGTTTGTTTGGGTGGCCGCTTCGTCTGACGTGACTCGGAACGTAAGACCTCGAGCCACGTTTTGCGCCACTTCATTCGGACTGGCCTCCGCGTTACCTATTGGTGTGTGGGCAGGGAACCACAAGATGTGTACGTATTTGTACACCTCGTGAATTTTGCCTGTACTAAGAATCCGCAATGCCTCGGGGGAGATTCTGCCGCTGGCGTAGTTTCGAACGGCTGTCTGCGAGTCGCTGATTGCGCATGAGGCGTTAGTGTGGGCTATGGCCATCGCGATAGCCACTTCCTCTGCCGTTTCTACGTTCCGTGTGATGATTGACGCGCTGCTTTTGCATTGTTGTGTGTGGTCTACGAGAGGAGCCACGAAGCGGTGACGTTCCTGGTAGCGTGCTGCGTCGACAAAGACTGCCTCGTAGTTGCGCTCAAACATCTACTGACATGTCTGCCCTTGTTGTGTTCAGGGTGCATGTTTCTTGGTATGGGTGGTACTGTTAGCTTAGCACGGATAGTGCGTGGTATGTCGTGTTTGTCTTCGTGTTGAGTGTGGTAAGAAATACCGAGATTACATAGAACCTGGCGGCCTGGCTTAGTCTTGGCTAATCACTCGAATTGGGAGATTTGTTGCACCTCAATAAGTTCCTCAAGGGTATTGTGTAAACCAAGTTGAAGGAGTAGTTCGGTGCTGGTGTTTTGAGGCAAACCTAGCACTTGTTTGTAAATTTTCCTAATTAGGCTGTTGAGTTTTGACTTTTCCACGGTGAACCATCGGTGGTACGCCACCGTATAGGTGATGTGACTTAGAACAAATGATTGGATCAAACTGATGATGCTGGCCTCTTTCATGCCTTTGTGTTTATTGGTAATGCGCCTAATGAGGCGCATCGTGTTAGACACTCTGTGACTTAGAACAAATGATTGGATCAAACTGATGATGCTGGCCTCTTTCATGCCTTTGTGTTTATTGGTAATGCGCCTAATGAGGCGCATCGTGTTAGACACTCTGGCTTCAATGTTGCGAACTGTCTCTCCGTTGGTACCTTTACTTTCTATGATCAAACCTAGCACTCGGATTTTGTCCACGGGGAGTATGGCGTTACTATCGCTTGTAGTGAGTTTTATATCAGCGTGTGCATGCGTTTGGGGATGTTGTTTGGATGGCCGACCTCTAAGTGTAGGGCGATATAGCAGTAGCTCAGATTTCTCCGCCGAGCAGGATAGTCCAGTTCCTTGTAAATACCGTTCGACTGTGTCAATCCCCTCCCGTAATCTTTGTTCAATGGAACCGTCACTGCCGTCGCACACCCAGAGGGTGATGTCGTCGGCGTAAATGGTGTGATGAAGTCCTTGGATGGTTTGAAGTTTTGAAGGGAGACCAATGAGGGCTAGGTTAAACAATAAGGGAGAGATCACGGATCCCTGCGGGGTGCCCGCACTTCCTATGGTTATTTCGGACGACCTGAGTGCTCCCACAGTGATCGTGGCCATTCTGCCCGCAAGAAATGCCCTTATATAGTTGTACGTGCGAAGTGCCAAGTTTAGGGTATTGACCTGATTTAGAATAGCGCTATGCGTGACAGAGTCAAAAGCCTTCTTGAGATCAAGACCAAGTATGCCCTTAGTGGAGCGTCCGGTACTGTCTATGATGTGATGCTTAAGCTGCAACCGAGCATCCTGCGTTGAAAGATGCCTGCGGAAGCCAATCATGGTGTGTGAGAAAAAATCATTGTCTTCGAGGTAATTTGTCAGTCTAGCCAGGAAAGCGTGTTCTATCAATTTGCCTATGCAAGATGTTAAGGGGATGGGCCTAAGATTGTCGGTATTCAGTGTTTTGCCTGGTTTCGGAATCAGAATCACCTTGGCCGTTTTCCAATGCGGGGGCAAGATTCCGGTGTTCCAGCAGTTATTAATATAGTCTGTGATATGCGTGATCGACTCATCGTCCAAATTACGTATTATCTTGTTCGTGATGTTGTCCGGACCTGGTGCAGATTTGGTGTTAAGTTTTTGTAGGGCGGCACGGATATCCGCTTCGGTGAATTCTTCGTCTAGAGTGGTGTTGACCTGGCCCGTATAATCTGGATGCTGCTGAGTAGGAGCCTGAGAGATATATTTGAGCTCTGCCTCCCTAAGAAACTCCTCGTCGGTGCCCTTGTAAGCATGTATTAGTTTGTTGATGGTTTGTCATTGGGCGGTTTTTCTGTCTTCTGGATCAAGCAGGAACCGTAGAAAATGCCATGTTTTACTAAGACTTAGCTGCCTGTCCATTGCATCGCAGGTCTCATCCCAGTGTTGCCGGCTTAGCTGTGTTGCATACATCTCTATCTCTGTGTTGAGGAGTGCTGTGCGTTTCCTGAGGTTTCTGTTGTGTTTCTGTGTCTTCCACCTCTTTTGGAGCGATTGCTTTGCCTCCCACATGTGGAGGAGCCGGCTATCGATCTCTTCGAGGTGTGCCTCGGGAGGTACGATTCGGGTGGCATTATTAATATCCTGTTTAAGCGTGTACATCCAGTCCTCTATGTCGCTGATGGGTTGGACCTTGTTCTCACGTGATTTGCGGAACTGGGTCCAGTCTACCAACTTTAGCTGTTTTCCCATGGGTTTACATGGGCCACCTTGAAAATGTACCTCGATGATGTAGTGGTCGCTACCCAGGTCCTCTAGGGTATTTTTCCAGGTGGCTGCTGGTGTGTTTCTCGTGAACATCAGATCAGGCGTTGTGTCTTTACTGGAGCTAGTGCCCGCACGTGTGGGTGTGCTATTGTTGGTGATGAGAGTTAATCCCTCCTGCTGCGAGTCAAACCAGAGGGCCCTACCTTTAGGAAACACATAAGAGTATCTCCAGGCAGTGTGTGGTGCGTTGAAGTCCCCTGCTATTAAGATGGGATTTTGGCCAGCGATGTTGAGGGCGCGTTTAAAGAGTGTGAGAAATCTGTGCATTTTTGTTTAGGGTTGCTGTATATGTTTAGTATAGAAAGACTTTCGTGTGTCTTGCGTTGCGGAACGAGTTCAATAAATATATTGTCTATATTGGTAATTTCCGTGTCGTGTTGCGTGAACGTAAGGTTTTGTCTAACTAGGGTGGTAAGGACAGTCGTCTCCCCGTTAGCATGTCCTATCGAGCGGTAGCCTGCCCATTTAGCGAGACAATGTGTCTCCTGCAATAAAATGATATCGAGCTTAACTTTCCATTTAACGTAGATCTCATCCAAGCAAGATTTGCTTGCTTATTCACGTAGCTTCTACAATTCCGTTGCCAAATTGTGTAGGCGTGATTTATAGCTATGATGAGACGCAGGGGGTAGGATTGTCGCCGGCTGTATCACACTGAATGCCGACGAGGAAGGTTGCTTTACATTCGCTGTGGGGTCCAGTTCGCTAGGTGGCAGAGGGGTGATTCTAGCCTCCACAGCGATGAGTCGGTGTTGTAGGCGTTTGGTTTGTTTCTGGGTAATTTTAGCT
Organism: Rhipicephalus microplus; assembly: GCF_043290135.1. Lineage (NCBI taxonomy): Eukaryota > Metazoa > Arthropoda > Arachnida > Ixodida > Ixodidae > Rhipicephalus > Rhipicephalus microplus. The sequence continues at coordinate 114,508,264 of NC_134703.1, read as the reverse complement.
ATAGTCTCTACGCGGTCAGTAAGGGCTGAGATCAGTCGGGATGCGTTGCTCATCTACTCATTTAATTCTTTGACTGATTGCTGAACTTCCTTCAGGACTTTATTCTCGGGCGTCACGCGTGCGGGTTTGTCTTAATTGGCCTGGGTCTCGGCTCTGCGCTTGGGAGGTGGTGGTGTTGTACCTTCCTCCATTTTTCACTGGGTGTAACAGCTGAGAGCGGTGGTACTACTGGTGGAGCATGTTTTGTTCTTTTATAGTGGTGTAACTTCTCCTTGAGGGTCCTGTTTTCCTCTCCTAAAGCTGTCATTTTCTGGTTACATTGTGCTAACATCTGTTTTAACTGTGCTATTTCAGCCTCTAATTTATCAAGTTTGCCTTGAGAAGCGGCCTCCTCAGACCCCGAGCGCGCCCCCTTGACTACGTCTACCCAGCCCACCTTGAAGGTTGCGCCAGGTCCAGGTGTACGGCTCCGAGATGTTGACTGCGACCGGGAGCGGGGCTGGGAGCGGGGCCGGGAGCGGGGCCGGGGGCGAGACCGCGACCAGGCTTTCTTTCCGGGCTTCCGGGTAGGGGTAGTGTCCCGCTGCTTGAGGCTGTTGTCGAAAGGCGCTGGCTTCGTCGGGTAGTCTTCATATTGTTGTTGTTGTCGCTCCCATCGCCGGCGTTTCACCAGGTACGGCGTCTTGTAACGTGCCCTGCACGTCTTCTCGGCCGTCTGGTGGTCGCTGCCGCATAGTTGACAAGTGGGCTGGCATTCGTGATCTTGCGGGGGTTTGGTCGTACCACAGCCACGGCACACGTGGTCTTTCGGGTTTGGGCATACATCTGCGCGGTGCCCCAGGCGACCGCATTGGTAACACGTCTCTATCTGCTTGCGGTAAAGGGAGCACTTCAACATTGCCCCACCGTATCGAACGTATGTTAGCACGCGAAGACCAGCGAACAGTACGATCACCGTCGTTGTGTTGCTGAGGCGTTTTGCAGCGATGGCTGTAGGGTTCTTTGTTGTAATCCCATTAGCCGTAATATCTCGGGTGGTATCTTCCAACGGGATATCACGTTTCACGCCTTTTGACGTACCGTCTGGTGCTGCTTCATATGCGCTGGTATCGTACGTCTTGTTGCCGACCACAATGCGAGAGATTTTCTGGTATCTATCAGCATGCGCCTCGTTGGGTGTGCTCACAACGATGATATTTTGCTGGAAATTTGGGCATATTGTGTACTCATCTTGAGCGGCTCCATGATCGGTGAGTCGAAGGCCGCCTCTAGGTCGGATGATGATCTTGTAGTCGCCTCGGGGCAATGGAGGCATCAGGCTTAATCTTGTTATTTGACTCAGTCATTGCTCACGCCGTTTCCTGCTGTTATTCCCTCGTTGAGAATCCGCACCAGGTTCTAGTGATTGCCCGCGGGTCGACTTCTTTGATCCTACGGTGCTCCACCCTGCCCTTTCTTCAAATTCTTCACGGGAAATGGGTTCTCCCTCCACAGTGACCTCCATTTCTTCTCAGAAAGTCGGATGCGTCAAACACGCCGACCAGCGTTTCTTGGTACCCGCTGAGTTAGCCGCATGAATGATGCCGAAATATATCGATTTTTAAAGGTCCAAGTGACGAAGAGCAACAATTTGTGTGGGAAGAAAGTTTTTGCCGGCTTGGCAAGGCCCTCGATGCCGATGGCGCCGTTTTGAGTAGTGTAAGCCCTTCTATGTGTTTACGCCTGAAGGTTTTTTTTTACAAATCTTTAAGTGCGTGGTTTTATTGACACATCCAAACATATAGCATGTGCCTTGTTTCTAATATACGCTGAACAAGAGCATGCATATTTAAATATATTAATTCATACAGCTGACTACACTGTGTAGTAGAACAGATATAGTTTATAAGTTTGATTGGGTTATTGTTTACGGGTCCACTGGCCTATGTCGTCCTCAGGAATTTTCCTAAGAGCCAAAGCTCCTAGGAAAAGTGTTGATGGCTGACATAGACACAGAAAATAGTGGAGTGTAAAGTATAGGGCATGTCGTTTATAGTCATTATGATATAGATGTCGGGGATGCTTCAATGTATACACATCTATACAAAATTTATTTCAATGCTTTATTCCACGATTCTTCCTGCCAGACGTGAGTCCATCGACGCTTTGGTTTCCAATATTATAACCATGTTATAGCTACTACAAATAAAATCCCCTATTCGCAATGTTCATAGACGGTCGCGCCGCCTAGCGTAATAGGTGACCAGTAATATGGTCAATCGCAGGGAACTGTGGGATATGACGGCTTCGGGTTCGACGCACCACGCAGGTTAGCCGTGGCACGAGCGCATTTTTGTACCGCTCCACTAAAAAAAAAGCACCTCTCCGTGCAATTTCAATGCTTTAGAAGTTGTTTTTTTTTGTTTTTGCTAACCATGACTGCGACGATGACGAGGTACGAAAGCCATGAACCGCAAGGAAACTTTTTTATCGCACTAAAATGATCTACAATGCTTTTATGCTGCTTGAGGGTACTGTCAGTTTGGCTAGCAGATCAGTCGATACAGAAGACAGTTTTCATTGTATGTGTCACAGGTCCCGTTAATTAGGGAGGCGATCGCCGGGCTAATTCCAAGGGCCTAAGTATCGGCCCCCCGAACCGCATCATGAAAGCGTGGACAATTTAGAAGTGGTCCTATTTGGCGCGCCAGCGGACGCCGGCTGTGGCCCAAAGAACAAGTCAGAGCCGAGAGTTGATAAACAAACAAAATTATATTATCAATTATGGCAGATCAAAACGATACACAAGTATGCACACTCCACAATAGTTGAGTACAATATGTCACCAATCAAACAACGTACTACACAGTACAATCAGGCACACTCGAAACAACGGACACAGACAACAATACGCACTACAATGCAGTCGCATGCATTGAACAGCCAAGACACTTAAAGACTAAAGAGATAGAAAACCTATTCAGTCCAAAGTTCTTGGAACAAAAGTCTGGATGATACTCTTCCGAGAATCACTCACTCAAAGTCCAGCGTTGTTGTCGTTCCGCTGCCCCCGAAGTTTCTCTTCCAGGAAACCTCGCGTCTTCAATTGGCCGCTCGCCAAGCACCAAACTTCTTCGCCGGAAACACGTCGGCTTCACACTCGCAGCTGTTGCCACGCGTCTTCGCTCGATAGCGGTAGACACACGCTCTTGCCTGTAGCTCGAGCCTTCACCCCTCAGGTGGAAATCCTCTTCTTCTCCTGCTTTGTCACTACGGACAAAAACCTTCGCCGACTACACGGCGGAATCCCTACGCGCTCTGGCGCTAACTTCCGTTTTCTCCTGATCTCCCATCTCGGATGCTCGATTAAATACCTTCCGCGCGAGATTCCAGAAAGTTATCATTTCGTCGGCGCGATACGCAGCGAAGGCTGGGGGAAAGGGCGAGACGATACGGGGGCCGTCCGCGACGGATGACTCCTCCCGGCATCACCACGCCCCTTTCCATCGAGAAAATTCCAGGGCTTGCCCGGCCGCCGATGTGGAGTGAGGAGGTTCGTCGGCGAACCTACGCTTCCGAGGGGAGAGGGACGCGTGCCCGGGGAGTCTTTGGATGCTTGTTTTCTTTTTTTTATCGTTGACCTCGCGGCGTCACTCCGGCGTTTCGTCGCGAGAATTTGGCAGCGCGCCCTTTTTTGAGCGCTCGTTTTGTGACACTGCCCCCCACTTCAAGAGTATTATCTCATAATATTCAAAACCACACAAACGAGCGCGAACAGTCCCCACACTCTAAAAGACTGTAACATAGTCCGTCGCTCATGACACGTCACGTTCACAATAGATCACTCAATACAATTGTACATTACAATTAAATCTCACAACACATAGAATATAGACACAGGTACATGAATACAATACTACATCACATACTTCAAGCAATACAAATGTACAAAGGTCTGTCTTTACAACAATTGTACCATACTATACATCACATCACAGTAACAGAAATTTTTGATTCACTCGACATACAGTTGTGACACAGGACATCATCCACATTAACTTAACATATAGCACTGTCAAGCACATTTCGATTCGTCCTCAACACTTATCCTGTGCATTTCGAACGGCGCTTGCGCCCTTTCTTGCGGTGCTCGCTCAATCTCTTCTTGTGTTTCCACGTTCTTTTTCGGCGAGCCCTTTCCAACGACGGTATCTGAGGCGGCGTCTCAGCCATCGTTGTCACTTTCGACACTGTGAACGGGTGATAACGTTCAACCGATCCTGTTCGGTTATTCACCCGCTTGTTCATGTCACGACATTGGGCCTGGCTGGCCGACTCCGTCATCTTTACATTGTCGGTCAGTTGAGGTCGAGCCGACGTAAGTCCGGCTGCCCAGCACGTAAACTCATTCATACGATCATGTTCTCATTCGCTGTCTTTTGCGCCCAGGCTTCACCTTGGCCTCGAGTGAAATCCTTCACGGAATTTTTCTCCGCTGATCTCGCGGCCCCTGTGTCGGCGGGGGCTCCATCTTCGGGTGTTCCCCCAAACGATCTGGTTCGTTCGGCCCTCGCGCCCGTCGATGTTTCCGATGACGAGGTCGTACAGCGGGGTCGTCATGCATAGAGCGGTAACCTTCCCGCTGAAGTACTGGGTTTCAACTTCAATCTCTGCTTCGGCAAGCATCCGAACCGTACTTTCAATTAGGCAAACTGGTTTCGTTTTGCCTGTTAACTCACTTTCCCGTACCAAATTTCTCCGCACGATAACAGTGGAGCTGCCGGTATCTCTTAACACCGTAACCTTCTTGCCCGCAACTTTTCCAGGCAGCGTTGGCATTCCCTTCATAACACCGGTTGGCTGTTTTGTCATTACAGCACCCACAATAGGAAGTTCCTCCCCATTTTTCAACTCTACGAATCCGTCGGTTACGGCATTATTATCAGATTTCGGTGCCGCTTGCACACAGGATACCTGGTCAGTTTGACTCACTCCGTTACGACATGCGGCTGCTTTGTGCCCAGTCTGACCACACTTGAAACATTTTACGACCGTGGGACTCGTAAAGTTAGTTCGACAGTTGCTAGCGCGATGACCCACTCGGTTACACAGAAAACATCGCGGAACACTCTCCGGTGCACGCTTCTTCTGTTCTGGTGCCGATTTCTTTGAATCTTCGGGACACTCCTTCTTGACTTTGGCTAGATTTGTGCAAGCATGTCTTCAAGTGACTTAGCTCTCCTCTCTTTCAAGTACAGCGACAGGCTTGGGTGGCAACTAGTAAGAAATTGTTCTCTAATTAGGAGCTCTCTAAGCTCATCGTACTCCTGCGCTGTCCCTGAAAGTTCAATCCATCTGTCGAAATAATGGCAAAGTCGGGCGGCATACTGCGTAGCCGTCTCACCATCAGCTGGCTTTCCTGTCCAAAATCTGTCCCGGAATCCTTCCACAGTAAATCTAAATCGCTTCAGCAAAGCAGCTTTCACCTTTGCATAGTTGGCTGCATCGGTCGGCGTCAGCCTACCGTACACACTGAGCGCTTCACCACTCAAGCAAGTACTCAGAGCAGTTGCCCATTGATGTTCCGGCCAATTCTGGCTCCTTGCAATCGTCTCAAATCTGTGAAGGTACGCGTCAAGGTCGTCCTTCCTCTCATCAAACGCTACGAGCAGCTTGCTTGGGTTCAAGCGGAAGCCACGTTCCTCCCGTTCGCTGCTTTCAACTCTAGCTTGGACCGGAGTTTCACTTCGCTGTTGCAAACGGACCCGCTCGAGTTCCATCTCGTGCTGCCGCTGCCGTTCTCTTTCCTCTCTTTCTTCTTTCAGCTGTCGCTCCTTTGCTTCTCTTTCTTCTCTCGCCCTTTCGGCTGCCAACTTTTCTCTCTCCAGCTCCAACTTCAATTGCTGCTCTCTTTCTTCTTTCGCTCTCTCAGATGCCAACCTCTCTCGCTCCAACTCAGCTGCTTTTTCTTTCTTGGCCCTCTCAGCTGCCAACCTCTCTTTCTCCAACTCAGCTGCTTTTTCTTCCTTGGCTCTCTCTTTTGCTTCTTTTTCCTTCTGGGTGACCCACTTCCGTAGTTGGGCGCCAGAAAGACCCATCTTCTCACGAAGAGCGACTAACTTTTCGAGATCCATGTGTCTCGCAAATGAAGCCTTGCCGCGTGTAAAAAGTATCTGCCTAAATCAGTCTATCGGAACACTCCCCTGCACTCGTTAACGAGAACACTGAACAACACACAAAATTGTTCCGATAGCAGTATCAACAACTCGAGGCTCTTTCTCACTACTTTGGACACACTGTGCACCAAAAGGTCCTCGTCGCGGACGCCAGATTAATTGTCACAGGTCCCGTTAATTAGGGAGGCGATCGCCGGGCTAATTCCAAGGGCCTAAGTATCGGCCCCCCGAACCGCATCATGAAAGCGTGGACAATTTAGAAGTGGTCCTATTTGGCGCGCCAGCGGACGCCGGCTGTGGCCCAAAGAACAAGTCAGAGCCGAGAGTTGATAAACAAACAAAATTATATTCTCAATTATGGCAGATCAAAACGATACACAAGTATGCACACTCCACAATAGTTGAGTACAATATGTCACCAATCAAACAACGTACTACACAGTACAATCAGGCACACTCGAAACAACGGACACAGACAACAATACGCACTACAATGCAGTCGCATGCATTGAACAACCAAGACACTTAAAGACTAAAGAGATAGAAAACCTATTCAGTCCAAAGTTCTTGGAACAAAAGTCCGGATGATACTCTTCCGAGAATCACTCACTCAAAGTCCAGCGTTGTTGTCGTTCCGCTGCCCCCGAAGTTTCTCTTCCAGGAAACCTCGCGTCTTCAATTGGCCGCTCGCCAAGCACCAAGCTTCTTCGCCGGAAACACGTCGGCTTCACACTCGCAGCTGTTGCCATGCGTCTTCGCTCGATAGCGGTAGACACACGCTCTTGCCTGTAGCTCGAGCCTTCACCCCTCAGGTGGAAATCCTCTTCTTCCCCTGCTTTGTCACTACGGACAAAAACCTTCGCCGACTACACGGCGGAATCCCTACGCGCTCTGGCGCTAACTTCCGTTTTCTCCTGATCTCCCATCTCGGTTGCTTGATTAAATACCTTCCGCGCGAGATTCCAGAAAGTTATCATTTCGTCGGCGCGATACGCAGCGAAGGCTGGGGGAAAGGGCGAGACGATACGGGGGCCGTCCGCGATGGATGACTCCTCCCGGCATCACCACGCCCCTTTCCATCGAGAAAATTCCAGGGCTTGCCCGGCCACCGATGTGGGGTGAGGAGGTTCGTCGGTGAACCTACGCTTCCGAGGGGGGAGGGACGCGTGCCCGGGGAGTCTTTGGATGCTTGTTTTCTTTTTTTTTATCGTTGACCTCGCGGCGTCACTCCGGCGTTTCGTCGCGAGAATTTGGCGGCGCGCCCTTTTTTGAGCGCTCGTTTTGTGACAGTATGATACGTTACTTCAGATAAAAAATTACCATTTTAAAGATCTCAGGAGATGGGGATGACTGTAGCAATGTGCTAAAAGTTCATTTCGTGATCACTGCTTCGGCCGACATCGTCGGTCGATCGGCATAAAGCGCAGCACTTATTGAGCACGTTGAGATATCTTTTTTTTTGTAGCCTTCAGCGTGCTATAAAGATGCATTTCTTAGTCGAAGCCAGATGCTAATTTAAACGCTCATCTTGGTGAAGCTGCGCGGGACGGCGGCACATAAACAATACAGTCAAACATAGACGGCGCCGAATAATCGAAATGCAGCGCTTGTTTAACGCACTTCTTCCTTTGTGTGCCGTTCTGGCGCACAGGTTGACCAAGATAAACGCAAATGGACTCGTCGAGCGCTTTGTGTAAACTTACTCTTCAGTGAAGCTTTCGCGTTTTTATTTTTGTCATATATATGAATCGTCAACGGCCGGCGCTCATCTCGTGTGGCAGGTGGATTTCGCCCGCGCGTTCCCATAATATCTTTGCTAGGCGCGCCTGCGTGACAAGTTATTTCTCGATATAAAATTCGCAGCAAGTTCATGCGTCAGCTTTTTATCAGTGCGGAAAACACACGTACCTGTGATAAAATGGTCTTCGCACACTCAACGTTCGGTACTTAAAGGCAACCTGCCGCTGTGGCTCTCTTCACTGCCGTGGTCCACCTAACGTATCTTTCTTCATTCCATGGAAATCGATACCTGCGTTTGCCTTTCACGCTCCAGTTGGAGCAGCCAACGACAGAACAAAAGAACATAGTTTATCAGAAGGAAGATAAACGGGCGAGCGCGCGCGCGCGCGAATCTGGAATAATGTGATGCTTACGGTGGAGCAATTCGCCGTCGTCTACTCTTCTCAAACTGGAAGCCGGCAGCAGACGATGTATCCCACAATCTCTCGGTCTTTTACTGGTCGCCTATTCGGGAGCATCCTCTCGAAGATGAGCAGTAGCATGGAGGAAGGAAACAGCGTTTTTCCTTACTTCATGATCAGTATATAGGCAAACGTTCAGTAGCTTGGCTGCGCTTTAGGTGCAGTGTACTACTTTAGCTGTGCTAGCCTCAGTGTTAACGCGTTACCAAGAAACGAACATAAACAACTTTGTATGTTTCGTGCATCAGTGAATATACCGAATCGTCTGTGACGCAATAAACCTCATTCGTACTTGCGAGACGCGAAGTTTTCGTGAAAATTGCGCGTCTATCTGCGGGCTATAATCGCGCGTTTTATTATAGCCCGCAGTGCAGACATATCAGTTTCGCAAAATTTTCTGCAGCCACATTTGATAGTTAAATGTTATCGTCTGATCTTCGCAGTGGAAACTCGCCTTGTTTTACGTGCGTATGTCATTCGTCAGTGCTTTTGTAGTGCGTGAACAGCATAACATTCATTGTACGCGGAAAATAGCGCAGGCTCGCGATTTGCTCTTCCAAACCTTGGCCAACGCTGTGCCGCTTACTTTTTACGTTTGTTGATAGATGGCAGCACACTGCAAGTGATTCGCTTCTTGCCGGGTGTCAGAGCGAATCGTTCTCCGCGCCCTGACATACGCGGTGAGTGACGCCGTCTTGGTGTTAATTGTGCGTGGTTAGTGACGCGTTGTTGGTGTTATCGAAGTCGTTCGACGGAGAGAATTCCTCAGATTACTTTCAGCAGTGGTATTAAAAAAAAAACCGTCTTGACGTCGATGATTCTTCAGTGGACGTAGAAAGCACCGAGAGTGACAGCGACGATGAACGATCAGCTGCTCTCACCAGCAGCGACCTGCACTTCGGGTTTTCTCGTGCGTTAATGTGTCTTCACGCTCGTAAGTCACTTTGAATGTATATATTGTAGAATATCCTTCAGCGAGCTCGAAATATAATCACAGTTTTTCTTGTGCATTGCATGTAGCCCAATGACAGTCCATGGATGTTACGGAGCGCCGCATGCCACCAACACGCTCGAGCTCGTCTAGCAAAATGAAGCAGTTAGAGACATGAAACGTGCAGTTACGACTACAGTCCGTGCCTATTTGCTAACTTCTCCTGCACTTCATCGGCACTGTCCGAAGAATGTTGTTGTTCGACGAATTTTAACTATTTCGACGTTGCGAAAAACGTGCGCGTGTATTCGTTTCGATATTCTTGTTGCGATCGCGCTGATGGAACCTGCAACATTTGAGTGCAGTCAATTGCGCACTGTTAGTATCTGATCATGGTTGTGACATAAGTGCTACTTAATGGTAAGTTAAATGCTTGTGTTCCGTTGAAGAACCAACTGTATGGTGCTTACAGCGCAAGTAATGACGACGGCGTTAAATTTTTGCTGCCGCGACGGCGCGCTATACTCTCTAGTGGCCCCCTACTGCGACAAATCCGTAAAGCAAAATCGGGACAAATTATCTCGGAGTGGGGGGGGGGGGGGTGAAGTGGTTATGTTGTAATACTCTAGAACACTATAGTAATACAGCCGGTCTGGAGGCGCGCGCTCGCTCCCTTCCTTTACGGCCTGCGCACGGGGGGCTGTTGCTACCCATGGCCGCAATTTCGTGGGGGCGCTCTGAGCCAACCCGCTCCCGGCCGTTGCGGAGGCTAGCGCGCGCAGGGAGCGCTTGCCTTCCGACTTACCGTGGCGCTTCCTGAAGTTACTCTACATGGTATTCATCATACCAATGCGATATAAACATGGTAGCAAGTATATATGATGACTGATTTTTTTCTGGGTGAAGGGGCCAGTCAAGCTGTGAAATGCAGCTTTTTTCCCATCGCACCAAACCACGTATACAGTGTATTTTCGTGTACTTGTCACGTGGTTGAATAAACTCGAACTCAAACTCTGGTCAATTCCGCTCTTCAGAAGTGGGTATCCTTCAAATACAGTTGGTACCGCGCCAGGAGCAAGTTTTTTAATTTTGCATCCACTGACATAGTCACTCAAAAAAAAATGCTTGCTGCAAACGACAGTGGAGGGAGACTTGTCATTAATCATAAGATTTTCTCGGAAAATGTCTCTCTGCCATTTCGCGTATAGTTCCTCATGAGCAGTAAAATGACCCACCGGTGAAATGACCCGCCGGCAGTCTTTCCAGACCGCGACTTGCAAAATGGCACACAACAGTACACCATGTACGCGCTGTGCGAACGCTCCACCAGAACACCAAGCACACACGAAGGTCTCTTCGCAAAGGCAGACAGGCACGAACACGAAAAATACGTCGGGGAAACTCACTGCGACACGTGTATCCAAGTGCGATGCGTACGGCAGCAATCAACTTTCCTGAATGGCGCGACCTGGTCAGTGGCGGATCCGGGGGGGGGGGGGGGGTGATATGCGTGGCCCCCCAAAAATATATCGCTCTGGCAGTGACGTCTTCATTCGTACGCCCGCATAAAACGCTGAACATGCCACCGCTTTGCTGTGTGCCGGAATTTCTCCAGATTATCTTTTTTCCACACCCTGTATCATAGTAACACATCATTTGCGGAGTCGTATATTTTACCGCCATGTCATACTTCTAGTCGCACCGATCATGCTTACAAAGGTAACCCTATCTCAGTGGCTCGTCGTAAGGATGAGATTACCCGTCTCATTGTAGAAACGAGCACATGGACGCACTCGGTGATATCTGCATCAGCATGGTCATCCCAAAACCACGATATGGTTATCAAGAACGCCGTAGTGGAGCTCTCCGGAAATTTCGATCGCCTGGGCTTCTCTAACGTGCACCTAAATCTAAGAACACGGGCCTCAAGCATTTTCGCCTCCTTCGAAAATAAGGTGGCCAGGTCTCAAAAAATAAAGATTGTCGTGGCTAGTAGCGTTGCGTATGCGTCTTCTTTTTCCGAGTGCAGAGAAAGCCACACTGTTCCCACACGCACATGTACTTCCTTCACCACTTCCTACAATCGGAAGAAGTACTTACTACGAGAAATTGGCCGGGCACAGCTAGTTTACCATACGAAGCGCATGCGGTGCGATAGGCTTTGGGGGGTTGGCTCGCGACGCCCTCTCGCGGAGCGCGCCGTCATGACTGTATAGAAAAAGTTCCATTGCACTTCCCGTGGCTGCTCGGGCCGTAAGGAAAGGGAGCGCGTGCCTCCAGACCGGCCGAGGCCAGAGCTACGCTGACGTCGGAGATCGCGAGGGCACAACCGGTCGGCAAGGAATCCAGCGAGCGAGTCTCGGAGTGCCGTCCAGTTCATACGCCGATTCGAGTTCGCGCAGTTTTCTGTAGCACGCGCAAAATTATGCAAGGCGCGTCGTTGATGCGCGGTGGATCAGCTGACACCACCATCCTTCGCACTGTGGCAAGAAGTATAAGGTAGCGAACATTTAGCAGTTCCTTTCGTTTGAGAGAGTACGTTGGTTCGATATACATTCATTCGACGATCAAGAGTCCATCCGGTGAAAGCGGCACGGGCCGTATGTCCGTGCGTCCTATCTTTTTCTATGCGAGTTCATGGTTTGATCATATTCCCACAGCCATATTGGATTGATAGCCCGTGGACATTGCGAATTGAGAAAAATGTCTTACGCTAAAAGCGTACGAAAATACTTCGGCAGTACTGGTGCTGGGAAAATCTGTGAACCCGGTTGCAACCAATGACACACACACACACACACACACACACACACACACACACACACACACACACACACACACACACACACACACACACACACACACACACACACACACACACACACACACACACACACACACACACACACACACACACACACACACACACGCACACATTGAAGCGTAGTGAGTTTGCCGCTGGGTAAGTTAATTATTTTTGATGGACATTTTTCTTTTGTGCTGAAAAGTGATTGCGCTAGCGAGCACAGTTGATCATAAGGGGATCTTATATATATTGAATTTAAAACTTAGATGTGTGTGTGTGTGTGCGTGTGTGTGTGTGTGTGTGTGTGTATCGTGCCACATTTGTTTTGGGGCAGGGGAAGTGGAGAGAGATCAGTTGCTCAATGCCTTCTTAATTAGCGAAAGCTAAACTTTTCAATGTACATTTAAAATATTAGTTATAGAGGAGCCTCCAGGGTATTTGCAATAGTTTTTACACGTAAGTCGCAGGCCTTTAGACAGTTTACGTAAAAATATATAACGGTAGGAATGACTCCTTTAAACTGTCTAAATCGTAGCCTCTATACAGTATAGTAAGAACAATGATATTGTCTTCATAAAATAGTAAAAAGGAGGCCTTTAGATGGCCCATTGACAATTGTTACCAAAGCGCAAATATTAATAGATGGTCACTTATGTTAATATATGGTTACTAGGTGGTATACTCGATGTTCCAGTCACTTTTGTAAGGATGCGTATGTTCTTGCGTGCCTTCGTGTATGCACGTGTGTATACACGCAAAAAAAAAGCAAATCCCACGTAGATTGGGAATCGATGCTATGCGAAGCACGAATGAGGAAGTGTTGATATGTCACTTTTAAATCAGCACAACGTTACGAGGCGGAGGTGAATGATGCCGTACATGACTTCCATGTCATGATTATCATGTTAGGACGCGTCATTTATTTTTGTCGTCTGTTCACGTCACCTGATACCAAATTTGGTATATGAGGATTTAGCGAAACGGCCGGGAGCGTGCTACGAGTGTAGCATGCAGTAATGTTTATATTACACGCATATCATGATCATCATGTTTGGACGTGCGATTGACATTCGTCGTCCATTTATGTCACGTAATACCAAATTCGGTATATGTGGAACTAGTGAAACGGCCGTGAGCACACTATGAGAGTAGCATGTAGTCATGTTTTACATGACACGCATATCATTATTATCATGTTCAGACGTGTCATTTGCCTTTGTCGTCTATTCGCGTCACGTAAGGCCAAATTTCGTATATGTGCAGCTAGCGAAACGGTAGATAGATAGATAGATAGATAGATAGATAGATAGATAGATAGATAGATAGATAGATAGATAGATAGATAGATAGATAGATAGATCGATACGCTCGAGGCGCCGAAGTTTGCTAAGAAATTCTTCGCATTAAAAAAATTGATTCGGGTGGTTGTGGTGCATCCTCGAACAACTAGGCATAGGTTATCAATCGCAACACGGAGAAAAGGCAGATGTGCCTGCGAGGGTGAGGGATAGAATAGTGGTCCCTCCGTTACCGAGAAATATGCACCCCGAGTATAACGCTGGTAGGAGAAAGAAGCGGGCGCGGGATTTGCAGAGGAAATTCGGCAAGCGCAAAGAAGCGGTCTTCGTTGACGCGGCTCGTTAGGCGCGCAAGGGCGGCTTCGGTGGTCGACCACGAAGGCAAATGCAAGACGAGCTTTACGGTTAAAACCCAGCACGCAGTGATCAGCGACTCGCAGGTGGCGATACGAAACTATGCTGACGGCCGGGTGTCCCGGGAGGCGCTGCGAATATTGACGATCATCGCGGAAAGTCTCTCATAATCATATGGTGGTTTTGGGACGTTAAACCACACATATCAATCAATCAATCAATCAATCAATCAATCAATCAATCTTTCAGTGCTTGCCACGGTCGTTTCCCGACAGGGTGGGACACAGTTACGCACAGCGTTTTCGAACCACGGATGATACCAGATATTTTGCCACTGAGGTTGTGATAGCAACGTGATCGGCTCGCTTGCATTTTGTGCGGTCCTGCTTATATACGCAAAGCTGATAACGTCTCGGTGAGTCGAGAAATATCTGCACGCATTTGTTGAAGTTCATCCTGAGCCTGTTGTTCTCGCACGGCAGCCGGTGATCTGGGCGTGGTGACCGCCATGAGCCGATGAGCGAGCTCGGGGACCGCAGGTAGGCTTTCTGCTCTGACGCCTCGACAAGCAAGCGAACACTTGACGGCAGCTTTTGCAAAAAAGAATGCTCTCGAAACAATGCTTCGTCTAAGCTGCTTGTTGTTTGGCCGTGCAATAGTTGCATGGCAGCAACAATTGACTAGGAATACGGTAGCTGAGGTTTGTGTCGTGAAGCAATTGCTGTAGTCGCTGTGATTCGGGGAGAAAGGGGGGGGGGGGCGTGGCCCGGCAGATGAGACTTTCTTTTAGCGTTACGTATGCTTCTTTATCAGGTGGGTTGAGTAAGAGATCCCGTATGTTACTGGCTATGCGTGGCGGGAGGTTGTTCAAGACGTAATGGTGTTTGGTCAAGTCTGATGTGATGCGTTGTGCTGCGAACTGGGCTTTTACTTGAATAAACCAGAGTGCCGGGTCCATGATCCAAAAGGGTGGCACCATACCGCCGTCTCAGGAGACTGTCGGCGTAGCGTTCGCTGTGGACGTTGAAGTCATAGTCGCGGAGTCATTCCTCAACATCGAAGTCATTGCGACGTTGATGCTCAACCCCGGTGGCTGCACCACGGGTCGCCAATGTTGGAACGCGCTGCTAGGCCGAGCTGGGCGAGCAGGTCGCGCAAACGAGGTAAGCTACACTCGTCCCAAACAAGGACTGAACTTTCATTCCTCTTGAACGACACGAAGAAAAGTCACATGATTCCTCGTGCTTGCGCTGTTGGCGTTCGCGCACAGAAGCGCCGTTTGACGGTGCTACAAGTCCATTACGTCGACCGTCTCAAGCATGCGTACTTGCATGGGTACCGACGCATCGAAAATGTCACACCTCACAATCACGTCGGACTGCCTTACTCATCGCGTGCATTTCGCGGCTCAACAGTATGCTTCTGGCCACCTACAACATACTCGCGACTTCCTCGCTAAAAGGAGACCCTGTACAACACTGGTGCGGGCTACAAGAATCCGAGCAAGAGAAGATGATAATGATGACGCAACAAGCGTTAAATAGTCGCGTCTGTTCTTGCTCTCGTCAGCATAAATGGCTTCAGATGAAAGACCTAATTTGTGGTCTCAGCATCGTCATCTGTCTGCCTGTTCCCACAGCACATAACATGAGCTACTGGGAATTTGAATAAGTCATTTCATTGTATGGCGCACACCAGAACTTTGACCCAAGATCTAGAATAGAAGAATAAAAATCATGAACGACAGGGTGACGGAAGGTCTACGTTGCAAGTTCGCTCCTGATGTCGAATAAATTCGATTTGCTCAGACGGAGGTGTTCAATGATACTACCACGTCATTTGCAAAGTGCAGTGAATGTCGGTGGAATGTATGCCGGGGAAAAATGTGGGCGCATGGAGGCCACGAGAATGGCGCGGAGAGTGGAGAGACAGGCGAGTGTTGAGTATAACTCAGCCCTCTATGTTTACTAGTGATATAGACTGAGTTAACCTCCCTGCCTTTCCTTGCATCTTTATCTCTCTCTCTCGCTCTAGACTGAGTTCGCGGAGGTTTTGGAGGAAGGTAATGGGAGGTTGATAACTCAACGCATTTTCGCAAGCACCTGTCGGTTGCTAATTGACCACCTAGTTGCCGCATCAATACATCAACTTGTTTGATACTGCTGACTGAGTTTGCAAGCTTTATGAAAATGTACGATTGATTTGGTCTATGTTTACTTACACTGCGCAAATAATGAAAAATTAACTTTTGTGATATCGGTGCTACTCTTTCAAGAGCCATGACAAACAATGTAACATTTGGTTATGTCTTCAAAACGGCTTTACGTTTCAATTCATTGACTGCTATAATGCCTGAAATGTGTCGCATTTTATAATAGCTTGCAGCACTTCGGCACGACTGTCAAAGAAGTTGGCATTCGCGCTGTGTGTACAGTGTGAGAATAAAAAAATCGGTTCGAAACTCAACGCTGTCGTGACTGCATCTTTATCGTGTTAGCTCCGACATTATTGGTGACCCGATAAAGAACATACAGCCCCAACCATCCCGGATGGATCCCGCCGGCTCTTCCACCCTTCCTACCGGGTTTGACGCCCAAGATGCCCGACCTAGTGGTGCTGCGGTGGCGGCGTCCCCGCATATCACTCGGCCACCATTTTGGCCAACAACCCCAGCACAAGGTTCGTGCAAGTTGAGGTGCTATTCCGTCCACGACAAATCACCAGCCAGCAGTCCCAAGTACTCGCACCTGCTGTCTTCCTTGCTTCCGGACGTAACTGCAAACCTAGATGATATACTAGCGTCGCCGCATTCGAGCCATCCGTATGACACGTTGAAGGCAGCAATAGTTTCCCGCAAGTCCGAGTCCGAACACAGCAGATTCCAATAGCTCGTCACAGTTAAATAGCTCGGTGACTTTCGCCCATCACAGCTCCTGCGACGCATGCGCCAGCTCCTTGGGGGCCCATGCGCCCCTCCAGAGGAGAAGCTATTGCGTGAGTTGTTCCTCCAGCTCTTACCGCAGAGCATGTTTCCTGCACTCATGGCTGCAGGCGATGTCTCCTTAGACACGCTCGCTGAAATGGCTGATAGAGTAGCCGACTTCTCACGAAGACATACCCTCAATGCTGTCACCACACCGCCATCGGCCATCACTTCAGCCCTGCCCTTGCGAGCATTGAGAACCGTTTGGACGCCATCGCCAGGCGTCTCGATGACTTTCTACCATCGCATCAACGACCGTCATCCAGGTTCCAGTTACATAGTCGCTCCACGACGGCACCACACTCTACGGGACTTCAGCCAAGGGCGGCTCCTCCTCGACTGTGTGCCGGTACCACCGCCTATTCGGTTCCTCTTCTCGCAAGCGTACTCCCCCGCGCTCCTGTTCGGGAAATGCGACCGCTGGCCACTGACGTCGGCAAGTGGTACTGGTCCAAAGTTATGCCGCCTTTTTCATGTCTCTGATAAAGAGCTCTGGTGCTCGCTTCTTAGTCAGCACCGAAGCCCAGGTTCGTGTCATACCGGTTTCGTGTGCAGATTACCGTCGCAACGTATGCATGTATGTATGTATGTATGTATGTATGTATGTATGTATGTATGTATGTATGTATGTATGTATGTATGTATGTATGTATGTATGTATGTATGTATGCATGCATGCATGCATGTATGTATGTATGCATGTATGTATGTATGTATGTATGTATGTATGTATGTATGTATGTATGTATGTATGTATGTATGTATGTATGTATGTATGTATGTATGTATGTATGTATGTATGTATGTATGTATGTATGTATGTATGTATGTATGTATGTATGTATGTATGTATGCATGTATGTATGTATGTGTGTGTGTGTGTGGTGTGTGTGTGTGAGAGAGAGAGAGAGAGAGATAGAGAGAGAACTGCGCAAGACAACTCACCGCGAAGAACTGCCGCACGCTGTCCGAGTCTATTTAGGGATATCTAGCCACCATAACAGAGAATCACGCGCAGCATGGCGATGGGCTTGTAGCTGGTCGGCAGGCTACAGGGACCAGCGATGATGCGCATGTGCCGTGTCTTGAGCATCCGCGAGAATGGAATGAATGAAAACAACATCCTTCTAGGTCCAGCAGGACGCGACGAAGTCGCGCACGCGGCTGAGTGTACGATTTTCATTTCGTCACCCGGTTTGTGAATGCGTTTACAGAAACTTGTGCATGCTTAAAAATCATTGCCGCAAACTTGCCCTTCAGTATTATTAGGAACTAATTTGTTTACATAATAATTAATGAAAACATTAAATTGTCAAATATGCAAAGCTCCAAGGAGTAAATGTACATCCAACTTCCTGAAGCCGTGGTTTATGAGTTAGGTCCTATCGTATGCTTTCCTGTCTACGTAATATAATAACTTGCTCATTACCCGCAGTTCGTGGAGAGCTTCGGTGTCTAGCAGCCCTTCAGCCGGATGCTCCTGCACACTTTTAAGCAAGTCGTCTAAAATAGTGGTTCTCGCCTGGTGACTGCGAAAGGCCACCATTATGTCCGGTAAGCGAGACTGTTAGATGTGCGCATTGACTGCCACGTCATCGAAGACATTTCTGGGCGAATCGCACGAGTTCTTGCACTTCGATGGGCACGTTCACGACTTGGCCCTTGATCAGTTATTGCCCGTGGCCGTGTGTGACGCGTCGAATGCTCATGAAAGGCAGACACGGCGTGATGAGCCGTTCGTCGACCGAATTCAGCTCGGACCAATGCACGGGTTTCATCGGGTAGCGGTAACCGTTGGTCACGCTCATCAGGGGCACGTGGATTGACGTTGACGCCTTCTTGCAAAATGAGCACTCCATGAAATCACCGTGGTGGCCGTCGTTGTTACTCGCCGGCCCGAACTGCTCTCGCAGCACGCCGACGACCGCGTTCCGTTGTTGTTCGTTCGGGATCCTGCGGACCTTGGTCATGTTGCTATAACCAAAGCTGGTAACACACTATGCAGCTGTGACCGATGCTTCGGTCTAGAAAAAGCTCATTTCCCTCAAGATGGGATGAATAGAGTAGTTTATTCCTCTCGCTTGAACCGCGCGTTCGCACCATCGGTCCCGGGTTGCAACACTCCCTTCAAGCGTTTCGTTGCCTGGTCGCTTCGGGATTCGCTGCTCGACGTTTGTGTTCTGATTCGGCTTCGAGTTGCCGCGACACCTCAAAATTCTAGAGAAGAGAGAGGAGATACGCATTCGCATTGGGGTCGTGGATGCCACGGGAGGGATGAACAAAGCCCCGCCTTACACCCAGCCCCCGCCTAAGGTACTTCGCATGTAAAAAATCAAGCATGCCCACGGAGTGAATGATGAGTGGAGTGAAGCGTCCGTCCACCCGTCCGTTCGTCCGTGCGCTTGGACGGACGGACGGATGGGTGGATGGAAGCACGCACGTACGGATTGACGGATGCATGGACAGATAGACAGATAAAAGCACGGACGGACACATGGATGGACTCACGGACGGACGGAAGCATGGATGGACGGACGGACGTATAGAAGCACGGACGCATAGACGGATGGACAGACGGACGGCAGAAGCACGGACGGAAGAACACATGGACGGACGCTTCCCCCCACTCATCATCATTCACCCCGTGGATATGCTGTGAAAACTACAAACGCCATCTAGTTATATTATACCCAGGGACATACACACACAACGCCATCTATTGAGCAACTCATAAACTAGAGGTGGCTACATGCTACTACTACGACGACAGAGGAGGGAACAACCTACGGCCTAAGGAGCTTCGCCCCTAAGAAATCAGCCGCACGTATCTGCGTGCTTCGCTACAAATGTCATCGAAAGACGAGACTTCTGCCGGCCGTACTACGCGAGTCTTGGTCTCATCCGTGGCCACCCATAATGCTGTTCTCGTACCATTTCCATCTTAGCACGAAGAACGCAATGCAGCTTTGTTTGACCAGATTTCATTTACCACTTATTATTGCTGGCATGATACGTGTCCGTACCTCCACGAAATGGCAGCAACGTTTGGTCGCACGTGGTACTGTAGCACAATATTTTGCAGAAAAGAGAGAGAGGTAAATGAAAGAGGAAGAACTAGAAAGGCCGCTATTTTGTACCTCGTGTCGCGGAGGCAACGCTCAGCGCTTTTAGAGATGGGGGGGGGGGGGGAGGGAGAAGTAAAGACGATAGCAAAAAGAGAAGAGAAAAAAAGTGAAAGGCATGGTAAGAGAGAGTCTTGTCAGTACAGCCAGTAGTACGAAGCTAAAGTGTTCGCCTGTAAGTTAGTGAGGTCCGCAGAAGCACAGAACTTGAGGAAGGCTCGGAGGGCTTGCGTCTTTGAGCACGCGGGAAAAAGGATGTGCATCTTCTACCATTGCCGCAGGCAGACCGCGCAGGCAATATTGGCTCACCATCACGCAACGCCCTGTGGCCAAGAGCAAATAATAGGTACTTTTCTGAACCACATTGTGCCTCCCACTCCGCTCTGCCAGTCGGTGGTTGTGCCACTGCGCATGCGCCAGATGGTCAGGTGCTGAGCGTGTGAGTGGACCTTCGTAGCGAGCGACGGATCACCTGACGCGAGGAGAAACGACCAAAACGGCAGCCTCTTGTGCCGCGAGTATACGCTGGTCGGGAAACGCAGTTGTTGTTCGGCAAGCAAGTTAGCAAGCACCCACGGCACATATAGGACGCACAAGAATCTGTGCCTCTTCCAAGAAGTCGTCGCAGCCAATTGCTTCGAGAATCCACGCATGTGGGGGAAAGTTGCACGCAACAATCTCAAGCTGACACTTCAGATTGGAAGGAGCGTCTCAAGATGTTTTTTTGGTACTTCCGTCAAAGGGACATCGCGAATATTCGATAAGCGATATTATGTAACAATAGTAACAATTTAGTTTGTAACAATAGCCACTCTTCCACCTATCTAGAAAAGCTCTTTAGCTTGATTCGCCACAAAGCAACGCGGTGAACGCGCTGCATCGGGGCCGGGCGTTTAAAACGCGTTTGGGCTGCCTTGAAGGCATCGATTGTAGTTTAGCTCTAAGAGAAGGTGTTAAAAAGATGCTCATGCGTCAAACAGTAAATGAATCCACACTCTTTTAAAACAGTTTTTTTTTATCTTGCAGCAAGATGAGACTAACTTTCGTTTTCCATTACAACAACTGTCATGCACTGGTGGCGTCGCGATTGCGCTGACCGAACGACGCTTGGCTAAAACCGAAAACGCGTTGCGCTCCGGTATTGTTGAGCGGAATGGAGAATGGAGCACGAAATCGGTCAGCTAAAAGTGCCCAATATGCTGCAGCGTTTCGTCGTCGCCGCACCTTCGCCACGCAGGCTATGAGTGCGACCCGCGTAATACATGCGTGCCGCAGGCCAGGCGCTGCCGGTGCAGGCGAACCAACAAACGCCGCTCGCATCGGTCCAGGCCAGTCACCGGAAGGGATGGAGGAGGCTTGCTGAGTGCCACCCGCGTGTCAGGGTAAGCCGTTGGTAGCAGTAGCAAGGAAGAACCATTTGTGAGGCATGTATGTGTTTTATTGCGTGGAAGGGTCAATGACTGTGCGCATGAAGTAGACGCCGAGGTAGGTTTGCTTGGCCTCACGGTGTTGGGTAGTTATCGCGCCAAGCGCTTGTGCCTTTTGTCTAACGGCGGGCTCGCATGGCTTCACGTTTTTTTGCAAGCCTTTGGGCGCGCTCTTCTGGAGTTTCCATTTCTCGGCGGGCTCGTTTGGCTTCACGGTCTTTTTCACGTCTTTGGGCACGCTCTTCTGGAGTTTCTGCCTCACGGCGGGCTCGCTTGGCATCACGGTCTTTTGCACGTCTTCGGGCGCGCTCTTCTGCAGTTTCTGCTTGCCGGCGTTTCCGTTGTGCTTGGCGGGCCTTGGTTAACCGTTTGGCACGAGCTTCGGGTGTTTCTGCCGCCCGGTACGCTTGCTTCGCCTCTCGGTCGCAGACGATTCCTGCGTCGCGCACCTGGTCTCTTTCCTGTTGCCTCCGGGCGCACCTCGACGCGCGGTCTCTCGCTTGCCGCCGGGCTCGTTGCTCGGGCGTTTCCAGGGCACGATTGAGACGACGGACGTCGGCACGTAGGCGCTTCTCCGCTGCAATTTCGTCGTCGGTCTTTTCCCGGCGTTGCCTGGGCATGTCTTGTTTGCCTTGTGTCACACAGCGCCTGCTAGCTCTACGTTGAATCAACCGCGTCTGGCTGACGCTCATAAAATAGAGGAGGAGCTGCGTTACGCTGCGTTATGGTGGCTAGAAGGGGGAGGTGGGAGCATCGCGCGCTGCCGAGGTTGGTGGAGAGGGTGTCAGTTGTTCATGCCGACGAGCGGTGGCGCGCGTGTCGTTTTAAGTGTGAATACACTTTATAAGCGACCCCACCAGATTTGGGTTCACGTTAAAGAACCCCAGGTGCTCAAAATTTCTGGAGCACTCCACTACGGCGTCTCTCATAATCATATGGTGGTTTTGGGACGTTAAACCACACAAATCAATCAATTAAGCGACCCCAAACCATCCACCGCCGTCGGCGGCGTCCGCAGTCTTCTGGCTATCTTTAAAAGAAAGAGTACTTGGCGGGCCGCAGCGCGACGCTCTACCGAATAAGCCACGGACGCGACGCTGATATCGGTGTCAGTAACGCGCCTTATATCTTTAACGCCGCTGCGCGTCTCCCCCTCCCCCTTCGCTCGCTCCTCCGCTCTCTTCGCTCGCTGCAGCTACGCGCACACCCCTCTCTCTCGCGCGCCCGCCTTCTCTCTCAGTCTCCCGTCGAGAGCGGGTCGTGCGATGGATGTCCCGGAGGCAACGCTACCATCAACAACGAATGCAGTACAACCGAATGCCAGCACTGCCCCCGTCGTTGGAGGTGACGGTACCGCGGTGGTTTCGCCGACGTTGGAAGACAAGGCGGTGCTGCGAAGGGCTCGTGAGACTGAACGTAAGCGGGCGAAGCGTGCAGCGGATGCCGAACTGCGTGCTCGCGAGGCCGAGGACAAGCGGGCGAAAACTGCAGCGGATGGTGAACTGCGCGCTCGCGAGGCCGAGATGAGGCGTCAGCATCGAGCCGCGAACGCGGCCCAAGAAGCGGAACGACAACGCAAGCGTCAGGCGGAGAAGGGCGATGAAGGCCGGCGTCAAGACGCCGCTCGCAATCTTCAACGGCGAGTGGACGTTCCCGAAGCCATTCGAGCCAGTGAACGTGCCGCGCGGGAGAGGGTGCGAGCTCTGTACTTTGCTCGTCCGCGCGTTTCAAACGCGACTTTGTGGATCGCAGCTTCGGTCACAGCTGCGCCGTGTGTGACCGGCTGTGGTTCGATAACAACCTGAGCTGCATTTACGGCATGAGGAACGAGACCAACAGGTTGAACGCGTTGCGGGTTCTTTGGAACCAGTTCGGAAGACGGTCGGGCGAACACCAATGCGACGACATGGATGCGCAAGACCCGCGTCTGGCTCCCTTCAGTGCGTTCCGGGTGTGTGCGTCTTGCCGAGAGTCCCTGCTGGCCGGGCGGGTTCCGCCGTTGAGCAAGAGCCACGGCTACGCGTACCCGCCTCGTCCCGCGGACCTCCCCGATCTGAACCCGGTGGAAGAGCGCCTCATGTCGCCTCGACATCCCCTTCATGAGCATCAGGCGGCTCACGCGGGGCAACGGTCAGTCTACACCAGTGCCTACTCCGGCGATGCCGTCCTGGTTGTGACCGTCTACCTGGCCCCGAACCTCTCGAGAGATGACGTCTTGGAGCAGATGGATGCGGCGATGGAGAGTGAGTCTGTGCGCGCGCGTCCCTCGGTTCCGATTGTGGTGGTGGGTGACTTTAACGTGGACGTTAGAAAGGACAATGGCTGGTTGGTTGACCACATGCTGAACAATTACTCGATGACGTGTCTGTCTCTCGAGTTTCCGACCACGATCAACGGTGGCTTCATAGACTTGGCGTTCAGTAGGAACTGTACGGTCCGCTCCATCTTGCCGGATCTGCTCACCGTACATTTCTCGGATCACAAAGCGCTGGTACTAACCGTGAGCTACAACGATAACACGAATAGGTGCTAATCTGTAGTGTAGTTTGTGTGTGTGTGTGTGACGCGCTCGCGATGTGTGCATTTAATGCATCGTACGAAAATCGTGAAGTGTAACTAAATAATACTTCGTATATAATGTATCTGTGTACAAATGCTTCATCACAAACAACACTTAAATTCATTAATTACACTTTAATCATCATCATCAGTAATAAAACTCCCAAGCATTTCCCCGAGGGTGAACATGGTTAAGTGCGAATGCACGGGGTGATGCTATGAGGGGGAGTAAAGTTAAAATCCGTTGGAATTCGCCAGTGAGTTAACGTAAACTCCCCTGTGTGATTAAATTGCGATTCCCAGGAACCATAACACCATAAAGGCACCATAGTGTGATTAATAAATATAATAGAGCGAATTAATAAATACCCCTCATAGCATCACCCCGTGCATTCGCACTTAACCATGTTCACCCTCGGGGAAATGCTTGGGAGTTTTTTTAGATGCCCCTCTGGGCCGAAGCGGAGCACGTGCGTTTCTGCGGCTTGCGTTCGTACTGTTCGCATGATGCTCGAAGTTTTGAAGCCTCTTCATACCGCATATTGTGATGGCTAAACCAGTGAAGTGCCAGACTCATTGCTTCGCGCCCGGATGCTCTACCGGGTACGTTTCAGCCCGAAAGGCAGGTGTAAAAAGGTCTGTTTTTACCGTACCGAATGATGAGGACCGGCTGAAAGCATGGCAGCGGTACGTTCCACGTGGTGACAAACTGCTCGACCGAACTGCAGTCCTGTGCGAGTTACACTTCGAGCAACGGTTTATTGTGAGAGATTACACCCACATCGTGAATGGTGAAGTTGTGAAGATTCCTCGCGGCCGCCTATGCCTTACCGACGATGCAATACCGTCGATCTTCCCAAACACGCCGAGTTATCTCTCTAAAAAGCTTCCTCAGAAGCGCAGCTCCCGGACATCGAGAGGAGAAGTGCTCGGCAAAAAATGAAAAGTGAACGATGAAAACGAACTTCCTTCGATGGAGCACGATTCTTCCTTAGATGTGACAACGAACGGTGAACGTGTTCCCGGCGCGTCGTGTACAGTGGAAAAACTGGAGCATATGAAAGGTGATAAGCTTCCAAGCAAATACTGGTCGATGTGCCTACTTGCGGATGCCCCGAACGCTGTTGCGTTTACTGTTTGTGCTCAAGATGGTGATAGTGTGTGCTTCAAGAAACTGGTGTTGTGCTCTGCTGAGGATACTTGCTATCATTGTGTAGTGTTTGTGCAAGGGAAAGTTGTAAAAAAAGCGGACGTGTTTGATGTGAATGCTGTGGAAAGCCTCCTCCACTCCATCAACGAGATGGTTGTGTGCTCCGGCTTTGAGCAAGGTGCTATTCCACTGGAGCGGCTTAACAGTTCCAATCAATCAAAATACAGAACGCATGGAAACAAGTTGTACAGCAAAAGTTGCTCAGGCATGTCTCAAGATCAAAGGCCTTGTATACACAGCAGGTATCTAAGGAAACTGCTTTTGAACCAAGCATCCTATAAGAAGAGAAAAGCTAGAGTGGCTACTGGTTAGCGTGCTTCGAAGAAACTAATTATGTGGGGAAGACAGTTGAGGCGAGAAGAGGCAAAAGTCAGTGAACTAAAGCAAATGCTTGCGAAAATGAAGCAAAGTAATTCTGCCCTCTCTGAATCAAACCTTCAGGAGAGCCTGTCTAAGCTGCGTGAGAAACAGCGGCAGCAGGTACAAACATGCTTTGAAGCAGCGAAAAGGAAAGGAACACAGGGGATGAAATACAGCGATGAATGGCTTCTGGACTGCATTATAATGCGCTAGGCTGATTGCAGCCATGACTTCCCGCTGCAGCCGTGGTGCCATGCGTCCAAACTCGCCAGTCCTGGCTGAAGTGGAGGAATTTATTGCATATCTAGATGCGTGGAAAGGAAACGTTGGAAAGCTGGGCTTCTTCAGCCAGGGTACTGCAGAAGGGCTTCGCGT
Organism: Rhipicephalus microplus; assembly: GCF_043290135.1. Classification (NCBI taxonomy): domain Eukaryota; kingdom Metazoa; phylum Arthropoda; class Arachnida; order Ixodida; family Ixodidae; genus Rhipicephalus; species Rhipicephalus microplus. Next base: position 114,482,483 of record NC_134703.1, on the reverse strand, counting down.
TACTCTGAAAAGCACCATGTTGATTTTCGAATATCTCACAAAAGAGCTTGGTTACAAGTACTTGCTGACATCATGACTAAGCCAGGATCCTCTGGAGAATGTGTTCGGAATCTTGCGGAAAATGTCAGGAAGCAACGACTACCCGACGCCAACCCAGTTTCTGCTTTCGGCAAATTGTCTGTCGATCTGCAGTTTGGCGAAGGCACCTGCTAACGGAAATGTGTCACCGTCAGTGCTGAAGAGCCTCATACATGGCAGCCACAAAGACCGGAGAGAGTTGCAGACGAAGCTCGACGGGCTCATGGACATAGGGTGTCTCAATGAAGTACATGAAATCCTTGAATCGTCTGGCATCCCAACAGATCACTGCGCAATGGTTTCGGTAAAAAGCGACTCCCGAGTTATGCATTGATTGATTGATATGTGGGGTTTAACGTCCCAAAACCACTATATGATTATGAGAGACGCCGTAGTGGAGGGCTCCGGAAATTTAGACCACCTGGGGTTCTTTAACGTGCACCCAAATCTGAGCACACGGGCCTACAACATTTCCACCTCCATCGGAAATGCAGCCGCCGCAGCCGGGATTCGAACCCGCGCCCTGCGGGTCAGCAGCCGAGTACCTTAGCCACTAGACACCGCGGCGGGGCGAGTTATGCATTACGTTGCTGGATATGTCGCCCGAAGGATGCTGAGCCAAACCAAATGCCCTGAATGTGCAAAAGCCCTTATCCGACCACGCGATTCTGATATGCCCGTAGATGCCTGCCTAATCAGAGAAGTAGACCGGGGTGGGCTGCTCTAACCATCTGATGAACTGCAGGCTTTTATCGAAAACATGGAAGACTCATTCGCGCGCTGCTTTAGCTTCAGCAAGCTTAAAGCAAATAGTATAATGGACTTCATTTCTGCGTTGACAAGAAACTGGCTAACTCATCTTGGCTGCGAAAAACATTCCAGAGATGTTGCTAATAGGCTCGTCAAGTTTTATACAATGACAAGGCTGCACTTCATTGTAAAAGCGTAAAAAAAGGCACGGGAGGGCAAGCGACGGCAGCGAATGCACTATTTGAAGCTTCGTCGCGTAACGTGAATATGTGTGGAGTTGCGCTTTCATGTGATTGTAATTTAGAGCTGCTTGCTGTATGAGATTGGCGATGTACAAAAGTGAAGATGCAGGCTGTTAATTCCCTAAACGTTGCGCATGTATACAATTTTTATTAAAATCTCCTTGATTAAATATACGTCACTCGGTGTGTAGAAAATTCACCAGACACGAAACTCATCGAAAAAGTGAACAGCTGCGAAAACTACAATATAATAAAATCGTTAAAAGTTACGCATTGAAATCTAAAGGGAGGTACAGAACGTTGCGATTGTGAGCATATGATCGTTTTACACTGAAGTTTCAAATGGTATTCGAACTTATACGCACGGTCTTATCGTGGAGTACGCCGCCTTGCCTTTTGGGTGCTACCGCGTATGTTTGCATGCCATTAGAGGTAGTTCGTTGCCTTAATCTCGGTATACATTCCGTGCTTGAATTTTCGTTTAAAACACCCCATTGCTAGTGCACACAGCTGCATTCCAGTTATTACATGGAGGTCGCAAGCTCTGCAAAGTGCGCATACCTTCTCGTGCAGCGCCTGGCCTGTTTGGCCGTCAAGGACGCTCGCCCCCACCAACCGATCTAAAAAGTTACAGCAGCGTCGCCGCTGCCGCCATGATCTGTTGCTACACTCCGCAGCTGGTGATGCTCCCACCTCCCTCTTCTAGCCACCATAGCTGCGTTAAGGCATAGAGAAATGAAAAAAAAGGTTAAGAGTGGACACTCCCGTAGACCCCAGCGGCGCAGTTGACCCTAGCACACCTGGTGGTTGGTGAGAGCAAGTGGCGAGCGCTTCCTGTTTCGGTTTCAATGGCACAAATTTTGAATTACTTTGCTTAACCGACGTTTGGCTATGACGAAAGTTCATTATTTCAGACCACTTTTCATCGCTCAAATGGATAGTTTTTGTAGGTAGTTTTGATTTAGCGATTCCCTGTTTTGTTTTGTTCAGTGGTTCGTGCGAATTGGTCGTGACGCAATTTTTTATTTCGATTAAGTTATAATAAAAAGAGATGCAGGTAATGATAATTCACTATGGTTTCATTCATCGCGCTTGCGTTTTTCTTTTGGAACAAGTGATCGATGTATATGTCAGTCAGAGAGACAGAGTATCCGCAATGTTTTATTCAAAGGCAAGGTAGAGTATGAGAATATAAAAAGCACAATATGACAAAGGTAGACAACAAATGCATCTCGCCTTACAAGTAAATTGTAACAAATATTGTAACAAATACAGAGAGAACACAGACAACGCACACATCGCTAGAGTTGGCAGAAGCCGAGAAGCTGGTGAAGTATGACACACCGGGCCAGTGGGTAAGTAAGGATCTATGGCAAAAACACAGCGCACAATGCTGATGAAGAAGGAAGAAGTGACATATACACAGCAATGAAGTCGCGAATCACGCCTGGGGTTAACCGAAATAATGCATAGAAAAAAAATAGCGCACAGAAACCACACGACACAATATAGCAGAAAGGCAAAGGTGCAGTGTGCTGGCTGTGCTTAAGAACAGCTAGCCCAAAATGAAAAAAAAAAAGCAGACTTGATGCATGCTTGTCCTCAGAAAGCTAGGGCTTTGCAGCTTGCTCACTACGTGAAAGACAAACTTTATGCTACAACACTGGCAGGTCTTGTGGCTCTTCTTATGCGTCGCCTTTATCAAAAACTTGAGATCCCAAGTGATTTGCGTCTGGGTGTTGCTGTGACGCTTGCGAGCTAAAATAGATTGTAGTCATCACTTATCCAGAATTGTGGACCTTAATTGGTGCTACGAGAGCGGTATTACAGGGCTTATAAATAGCAGAAGGAAACCACTTTGGCTCATTATTTTTCACAAAGGCTCTACATCGTACGTTTTCACTCACAAGCTATATAAAAATAAAATGGCAGCGTTCGCAGCCCCATCAAACGCTACAAGTTTGGGTATTCTTTTGAAAATTTTGATGGGCGAGATGAGGAGGTTGATGAGAAGCTAAAATACGAAAAGCGTGATAACGTGAACCGTGCCCACTTCATACTGTGTTCCTTACCCGCTCGAAGACATTTCGACAAGCGGTTTTGTTATCGATATATTACTTGAGCTGGAGAGATAAAGCATACACAGTGACCAAGCGACCCACAGTAAAGTGTACAGTTCGCCCGCATTTGCTACAAAAATACAGACAGGATACCCAACATTTTTTAAGGTTATGCAAATCACTTCGTGCGAATACACAGTGTCCCTACTCCTCATAGCGGGTAACCAAAACAATGTATGCAACGAAGGAGTGGTTAGTCCAGTTGAACTGAATATAAGCATATAAGACCATAATGAAGTCTGTTGTAACGAAGTAATAACATAACAAAGCTATTGCAGGATTCGGCTCAACTCGAATACTTTAGTGTAAACCCGCCGCTAATTGCTAACCTTTGAACTTGTCAAGCTGTATGCCTGAGTTTGAAGACTGGAACCTAACCCTATCTAAGTTTCGGTTCACAAAATTCACATGGCAACATAAACGAACCCGGCAAAACATTTTCAGAAACTTCGCGCGACACCCAGCAGAGCAGAAATAAAAATCGCCAACACTTGACAGATGGTGATACAAAACATCGCACACTTTCAGGTGATCTGCAGTGGCCTCAATCATGGCAAGAAAGTGAGATTCAAGTTGTACGTATGCAAAAGCTGCTTCTGATGGCACAGTGAGATTCCCAAAAAGTTTGCTGGGGACGTGGTATGCTTTAAGCATTGTGAAATACTGGTGGGTACCCTTAGCGCCTCACTGTCGTCTTTCAGTAACTGTGGGCAACTGCAACCGTCACATGCATTCCGAAGGAAGTGTTTGATGAGAAAACCAGCTACATAATATGCAGCGGAGTCATCGATAATATGGGAGTGAATGTTGGTCGCAAGTTCAGAGAGATCGTCTAGAGCGGGAAAGTCGTCAGGCTGTGGCTGTGCACACTCCTCATTATCCACAAGTCCACAAGAGACGCACTGGTGAGGGAGAATGGCGAGAGCTGCTCCTGGAGGAGGTCACATTCATCATCCTCGACATTTCCGTATTCTGACAGCTTGAAGAGTTTTCTTATGCAGATGTGCTTCAGGCCACAAATAAATTGTGCTACATTGGGGTTAGGGTTGCAACCCTGTTTTTGCCTAATGTAGCCAAATATGTTCTCCAGAGGATCCTGTTGAAGCCTGCGTGTTAACAGGTATTCAAAATTGTAATATTTGGAGAGGTCGTCCCATAGTTGACAAATAGGCTGAATTGTAATTTGCCAACCTACGATGGTTTGTGGTTGACGTCTGCCAACAAACTGCCATGATGCAATCCAGGGAAGCTGGCCTCGCAGGAAGTCAATCAGCTATGAATCATTTTTCATGATTGCATGCCGCAGCTTTGACGAAGTTCTTTTTTTTACTCGAGCTGTTCAAGGCATCGAAAATCTTGTCCATACGATCACAATTGAGCTGTAGTGATGGCCGAGGCAGGCAGCACCTTCGCATACACCATTGCCGTGATAGCAATCGAAACTGATGCACTGAGGACCTGAGTTGCTCTGCTGACCTTCATATTATAAAAAGTTTTCTGGTGAACGTGCCGTTCAGTCAACTTTGGAGCCAATCGCAACCGCAACTCATGTGAGGATTGGTGAAGGCTTACAATGTGCGACCAGTTAACGATGTCATCCCCAATGTATAACTTGTGTGCTTGGACATTATTGCGCGCTGTTTTAATTAAATGCGGAACATCAAAAATGTAATACACCTGCTCACCATTAACTTCAAAAAAAGGCTTTGCTACAGTCACTCTTAGTTGGTTAGCGAGACTTACATTTTAACTGCCCTGGTCACAAATGACTGCTTTCACTGCAATATTTTTGCTCCTAAGCTCCAAAATGAGTGACACCAGCAAGTTATGCATAACAGATGATGGTGTTGATGTGTGCCCTATAGTAAAAGCAACCGGTTCAACCTACTTTCTCGAAACACCAACAAGAAGAAAAACCAGTGCTCGATCAGCAATGGTTGAAGTGCGATGAGTGCCATCATCTGTAAAACCCTAGACAACGTCTCTTGCAGCATCATAGTACAAATTCTTTTTGAGTGCTATTTCGTCGAAAACTAAAGCGCACACTCGGTCCCGTTCATTCCAAGCTTGAGTATTTGTTGCAATGAAAGAAAGGATTCCTGGAATTATGCCTGGAGTCATCTTTACATTAGCTAGCCGCCTCCTCAATGAACGCCGGGAGGGCAAAGAAATATATGGAGCCAGAAATCGGTATGCTCGCGGACCTCGGAAGTTTAAGTGAAGAGCGAATTTTTTGAACCACACGGGAAACCGCTTGCCCTTGCGTTTGGGCCTCAAGCGAACATGTGCAGAAAGAAGTTTAAAAACCTCCTCGGTGACGTGCGGTCGGATAACTCCAAGGGCCTTTGAAGTCGATCACGGTGCTTGGTGAGGCTGTCTCCGCAGTCTTTTCATAGTTTTCCGCTGTGCTGCTACTTTGGCTTGCAGATGTTTAATGGTTTGCTTGTACTTCATTGATGGAGACATATTCGCAGGCACACAGGAATGCACTGCAATAAACAAAAAATGGATGTAAAAGCGAAGAACAACTAATCCCATACGAGCACTTTCCTCGCTCTTTCAGACTCAAGGTGCACAACTTTCTTTGGTTCAAAGTTTTCGATTCCACTACGTAAAAACAAACCAGTCACAATGTTGACAATGCACAAAAAAAAAATGAAAATCACTGAGAGCCCACCCTTACATTTTGTAAGTGCACACGTAGTGTCTTTTTGAGAATAGTTTCCTCAGAATGTCCTAAACATAAAATAGAACATTAAAAACAGCTGCAATAAAAGCATAGTCACCATTTTCTCTAGGGCACTCAGGCGTGGAGCTGTTGGCGGAGACGTCTTCTGGAGGGTCTTGTGAAGCTAGTTCAGTGCCTCGGACAGTGCTGTCGGAACAATTTTGCGAGCGGCCTAGGGAAGTCTCTATATCAATCCACTCTGGTGTTGAAGTGAACGTACAACTTACCGGTCACACAAGTTCCTTTTGTGACAGCTGAACGACTGGTTAAGGTTTTCTCCGGCAAGACGAAGTCAGCAGAAATTCTTTCACCAGCTACAAGGGAGCTGCCACCTGCAGAGGTTTGGCCAACAGTCAAATTGGGTAAAAAAAAAAAGAAATCGCGACACTGAACGCACCCTGCTCATCGGGGCACCTCAATGTGTGGGAGCCGCTTTTTGAAACCTCTACCGCAGGTCCTGAAGAAATGAAATTACGACAATGTGTCAGTAAGAGGCTTAAAATAACAAAAACTGAAGCTCATCCGCACCTTGCAGTGCAGCTTCTGCAGTCATGTCACAGTCACTATTTGAAGCGACGCTCAGAGAACCTGCATATATGTGCAGTTGGTACAAGTTACAAATCTTGTAGCATGGGGAAACTTAAACAGCTCTTTCAAACGCATAAATTGGTCGAACGTGGAAGAAAAGAGAAGGCACCAACTAGGAAACAAGTAATTTGTGATTTTTGGAATTATCAACAGTGCCAGCTTTCACTGATGAAATCTTAAATATCTTGGTATGACAATTACAGATACACTAAATTGAAATGCACATATTGACAATATCTGCGGATCAGCGCAGCGGAAACTTGGACTACTGAGACGTAAATTAAGAGGTGCTCCTCCTGAGGTTAAACTTCAGGCGTACAAAACTATTGTTCGGCCTACCTTAGAATACGCTAGTGTGATCTGGGATCCGCATCACTAATATCAAATAGATAAACTGGAGCGTGTTCAGAGGCTAGCAGCGCGATTTATTTTTTCCGGTTATGAGAGGAGGCAGTCAATAACAACCCTGCTCACTGAGGTTAAGCTTCCTCAACTTGCCATTCGCCGAAAAATCACTCGACTAAAGTTTTTATATCAGCTTTACAACAATAAGCTCAATTTAAACCCTTCTCTCTATTTGCGTCCCCCAGGAAGAGTCTCATCAAGAACCAATCACCCACACGTAATTATGCCCTACACACCGAGAATTGACACATTTAAAAACACTTTTCTTGTCAGAACGATTGTCGACTGGAACTGTCTTGCCGCCGATTTCTTTGAGAATGTAGACACAGTTGAATCTTTTGTTGGTAAATTAGAATTGTCATTGTATGATGTAGTTCCCACTCTGTAACAGCCCGACAGGGCTTACAGTATTGTGAATAAATATAAAAAAAATAAAACGAAAGGTATATGTACATGTGCACTCAGGCTTGAAGATAACGTGAAATAGCCCTTTAAAGTCTTTCAAAACAAGTTGCGCAGGTCAAGAGCATCAAAAAACGACAGAAATGTAAAGCTGCTGTTAGGAAGGTAATAGCCCACAATTCACAAAATTTAAGACTTTCCAAGTGTTACTTCTATAGTGAGGTTTCTCCATCGGCTACAAAGATCTTCGCGGTTAACTGTCGCCACTGATTGAATAGAAGTGGCTGCTATTGCACATATTTGAGTTTCAGTCAATCACTTACATGGTGCAGCTGATTGCACACTGGGAACAGCCATTCTTGTAAGCCTTGTGTGCCCAGGGTCCATGAAACTTTGAGCAGTAAAATGGTCGCTACAAACCCTGTACGTTGCGTACAATAGGCTGGCCGGCTTACTCAGGAGATCATCGCGTCCAGCATACTGCATCTATGCTTTCATCCTGCATTGGCAATGAACTATCAGCTGAAAGGGGAAGTGCTTGAATAGTGATTTTTTATTGTTACCCTCACTGAGCAAACGAACAGTAAGCCTAAAGACATGCAAACCATACAAAAGCTTTAACACACCTGCCGTCTCGTGGTATGCGGAAGAAACTCAACCCAGGTTTCTTGTGTGTTCCGCCATTGTTGAAGCACCATGATACACAGCAGTAGCTGCCGTAGCTTGGACCGCCGGACGGCATGGCATCAGCGCGGTCTGAAAATGTTAGTAAGTGGATGCTTCGCTGTCAAATTACGAAAAAGATATGTGCACGTCATAAGTGTACCAGCAAACCCCTTTGAATGATTAGCTAATCGATGCACAATACAAAACCAGTGATACATCTCTGACCCATAAAACTCTGATTTACAAAGATAGACGTCAAGACCACGTACAAAGATCTTCAGAAATTTCCAGACCGCTATCCCTTCTAATGCAATGGTATCGCGGCCTGGGAACTTTAGAACACCTTCATGCGTACGCAGTATCAGCATTACATTGGGAAGAAAAATCGTAGTTGAAATTTGTGCGGTAAAATTATATTGAAAACGTCAAAAAAATTTGTGGGCAGCTTGCACTAGTGGCACAAGGCTAGCGAAGAAACGAAGATGATGGCCACTTGGCTAGTCCAGATTTGCCTCCGGCACACCAAGAGTTATTCGTGTTCGGAGCCTTCGGGAAACGCGTCGTGAAGCATGCGTTGCCCAGCGAACGCTTCTCAATATTTTGCACCGAGCCACCGAGCCTATGACCTAGCTGCCCAGCTATGCTCAGCGCACAGACACTCGCGTCCGTGGCAGACGCAGCACGCGTCGCCTCGGCTTGACGCCGTGCCGCCTTTGCTATACTGCATACGTTGCACAATGTTCCCGTCTAGCCGCCGCATAGAGCCGCAAACTTTCTTTTTAGCGAACCTCCCCGTCTTTACAAGCTTCAGAAAAAGGTTACAACTGTGTGAATGAGACGCCACGTAAGAAACAAACTCGCACACAAGAAGCGCAACGTGTGTGGGTGCATATTTCCATGATTGTTGCATGGTGTCTTATTCGCGCAGGTGTAACCGTTTTCTGAAAAAATGACCCAACAAGCCCAACAACATGTCATTCAACAAGCTTCGCTTGAAAACGTGCCTCACCTCTTATCTCACGCACGAAAATGCCGACGCAGCCGACATTGACGAAAGCGACGAAAGCTTCCCGCTGTCAGTCATGCATGGGCTTGTCGCTGGGTGGATGGTGTTTATGACAGTAAGGCTGAAGAAAAATAATCGCCTAAGGTGTGTTGAATAAATTGTTTTTATGTATAAAGAACATACCAGATTTGGACGTATAATTATTATTTTGTAAAAACATTTCTGTTGCATTGATTATAACTGTTTTTTTTGCGCTTGCGTCCTCTGACGTTTGGTGAGAGCACTAGTTCGTTACGTAGTCGTGATGCACTTCCTGAGGCCAGGTTTCGCGAAGTGTCCTCTCTTGTCTTCTTCTTTCTCTATGGGTAAGGTCCCTAGGTGAGACAAGTTTCCAAGGTTCCTTCACTCATTGTTCTCGATGCCGTCCTCCTTACTCTCTCGCTCACCGCTCCTTTCCTTTGCCATCCGCGTCTGTAATTGGTCCATTCCTTGCACGTGATCTTGCAAATGGCTGGTGGTGTTATTTATTATTTTTATGCAAAAGGTACAAAACGAGTACGCTTGCGCAAATGGCTGCAGCCGGATTCTCGCCGTGACCAAAGACGAAATCGTAGCCAGGACATAAACTGAATAGGAAGAGCGTTTCAAGTTGGCGCTAAGTCGGCCAAGATTGTTTCGCGATTTCGTTCAATGCAATATCCGAGTTTTTCAAGAATACTGGGTTGCCGTAAAACGACAGAAAGCGGTTTAGCTCTCTTCAACCTACCTTGTGCTATCCGAAATGAAGCACACCGTGAAGTGTAGCTATGGACGTACGTCGACGCGTATTTGCGAAGCGAGTTTATTTGTCGGTTTTTATTGAAACACCCGGAGCGCGTCTGATGCGCGTCTAGTGCATGCCAGTTGTTACGAATGCTTGTGCGTATGCACGTATACAGAGCAGCTGGACCGTGTAGTCAACGCACCTTCAGGAACATCTCACGCTTGACCAGTTGACCAGAACGCAGCATAAATGAGCCGAAACGTGCTGCTTCAGCACACCTCACCAGTAGAACTCTCACTTTTCAGGAAGATCCGCGCACCACACCAGAATCATCTGGCATCACGATTGTCAAAATGGGGACATTAAAAAAAAAACTGTCATCGCAGTGCGGCTTGTCAAGCGTTCGTACTGGTCTCGCCGTGGTTTTTTCCTTGCGTGTGCATAAGCCGACTGTAATCCCTCGTCACAACATCACGCCCTGTGGTCATTGACAGGATTCAGTAAAAAGCGCGTTCACTGTTGTGGCCTATGGCGTCGCTGCGTGCGTCATGGCATCGTTAGCGCCCCTAGCGCCATTTTCCCTTCTCGGCCATATGCTGATTTAAGAAATGATCATTTGTTGTCAGCCATCGACGCGTCCGGTTGTTTGCGCGCTGACTCGCACAGCGTTTCACATGGTGTCAGAAGACCCGACGAAGTAGGCCTAGCTCATTCGGCCTAACCAGAAGCCTTCGCCGGACATCTAAGCACCCATGCAGCCTTGCCATGTCTACAGAAACTGTTACGTCTTTGCTCCCAGCACCGAAGCCCCTGTATACGACGCAAGATCTTTGGGTAGCGTGGAAACTTTGTGAAAGTTTCCACGCGAATACAAGCTCTACGAATACAAGCGAATACAAGCTCTACGCCACTGTGACTGGACTCTCCGGTAAGCCGAAATAAGTTTAAGCGGCAACATTTCTCGTCATTATTGGAGAATAGTGACGGAGTATTTACCACACGTTTAATTTTGAAGCCGTAGCGAACCGTAATGGTGCAGGCAAGCTGTTAAAACAATGGTAGCATATCCACGGAGTGAATGATGGATAGCGGGGCGAAGCATCCGTCCGTCCATTCGTTCTTGCTTCCGTCCATCCATGCGTGCGTCTGTGTGGCCGACCGTGTGTCCATCCGACCGTCCGTGCGTGCGTCTGTGCTTGCTCCGCACGTTCATCTGTGCGTCCGTCCCTGCTTTCGTCCATGTATCCGCTCCTGCGTTCGTTCATGCGTCCATCCGTCCGTGCAGCCATTTGTGCACCCGTACATGCATCTCTTTGTGTGTCCGTTCGTCCACCTATTCAACACTCCAAGTACCACCATCTCGCATCTTTTCATCATATATTCCTCATATAGAAGCACCGCCATCCAGCGGACATTTCAAGGACTGATCGAGAGGAGGCACACGCACACTTTCTTACGGCTTGCGCTTCGTGTCTACTTCCCACCTTTAACCACTTCAAGTTCATGTATATACTAGTTCACTGTATTCATGGCACTGCGGCCCAACGCTCGCTAAACCTTTCTAAAACATAGGAGGTTACGCCCAGCGAGTATAACGTAGCAACCCTTTCTTGTCTTCTGTGCGTTGTTGAACAATAAAAAATTCGCAGCGTGCGCGTTAACTAAAAGCCGAATTCTCCTGTCTCTCATTCCCCCTTAGCAGCCATTGGCATGTACATTGAACACCATCTTTTATTGTTCAACAACGCACAGAAGAAATCTCTTACTGGCACCACCTTAGAGGTCAAAATGTTTTACTTGTTACACACTACTACAACGGCTACGAGGTACGAACGGGTGCCGCTATAAAAAGCTTCGCCCCTGAAAATTGAAGAACACTGCAAGCACGTCGTCAACCTCGCGTACCATGACTTTGTTTTTGGCACGAGAGATCAAAAGCTGGGAGAGCGTTTCGATGAATGGCTCACAGAACTCTGAACGTCGTTCGCAACTGCGAGTCTGGGCTACTTGAACGGAGAATGTTGAAGAGTCGCATCATCCTAGGTGTAAAAGACAAGCGTCTACAAAGCCAGTTAATCAACGACAACCCAGATTTTCGCAAGCTCGTCGAAATTTATCGAACGAGAGAACAAAGCAAGGAGCAAATAGAAGAGATACAGAGACCGACCCAAGGGAATCACGGCAACGCTGACAAACTCCCGGACTGCCCTGAAGAGGTGAACTTCGTCCAAAACGATGAAACATGCATGAACTATAGATACGCGTTCCACAAGAGTCAATCCTGCCCCGCAGAAGGTAAGACATGCAAGAACTGCGGGAAACGTAACCACTTCGCGAGCGTCTGTCGGTCAAAGGGGCCCAGCAAAAAAAACGTGACCCAGATGAAAACCAGAAATGTTCATAGCATCGAACGCGAAGAAAATTACTTTCTCCATGCTGTCTCGCAAACTCACATGCAAACGAGTGGAATTTGGAAGGCCGAGATCGAGATTGAGGGCAAGCCAGTGCTCTGCAACTTAGACATAGGAGCGAACTGTTGAATGATTTCGCTTAAGCAACTGAAAGCAGTTACAAGCACGCAACCGGAAGCAAGCAACACGTCGCTTAACACGTTTTTTGGGCAGAATAAAAAGGCAATGGGAAGAGTTACCCTACAAGCTACAAGCAAACATGGATCTGCTCAAGCACATTTTTTCGCTGTGCAAGAACGCGTGCCAACAACTCTCAGTGGTGAGCTGTCTCAGCAGGTAGGACTCATCCAACTTGTGGCCACTCTCACAACTACAGAGAACCAACTTTATGAAGTGGCAAAACCGTTTGCTGACACATTCAAAGGCCTCGGGGAGCTGCGTGGTGTGGTTTACCACATGAACCTACACAAGGGATTTCAAGGCGTAGTCAAGCCCATCCGTAGCGTTGCACTGGCTCTTCGTGAAAAGGTCAAGACCGAACTAAACAGAATGGAAGTAAATGAAGTCTTCGCGCCTGTCACCGAACCGACTGAAAGGGCAAGTCAAATGGTAGTTGTGGTAAAAAAAAAGACAAGATAAGTATTTGCTTGGATCTCTTTGACCTTAACAAGACATTCAAACAAGAACACTACCACATGCCGACGCTTGAGGACGTCGTGACCAAGATAGACTCTGCCAAGTACTTCTCTACGCTAGACACTGCCACTGGATTTTGGCAAATCTGACTTGACAAGCCCAGTTCATAATTATGTGCCTTGAGCACGCCATACGGAAGATACCGATTTCTACGGATGCCATTTATAATTCCCACAGCACCGGAAGTCTTCCAGAAAGCAATGCATCAAACACTTCAAGGTCTTGATGGCATCGACGTAGTCATGATGACATACTAGTATAGGGTTCAACTAAGGAGGAGCACGACAGACGTCTGCGAAATGTTTTGCAACGGTGCCAAGAAGTGAACCTCAAGCTGAACGAGGCCAAGTGTCACTTCTGCAAAACCGAGGTACGCTATCTTGGGTTCAGGCTGACTGACCAAGGACTCTCGATAGACCCGAAAAGAGCAGAAGCAATTCTCGTGGTTCAAGTGCCAGAGAACACCAAGCAACTCAAGACATTCCAGGGAATGGTAAACGTTGTTGTCAGATTTAGCCGCAACATGTCGGAGATAAGTGCACTACTGCGAGATTTACTGAAGAAGGACAACGCAGGGGTATGGACAGATGCGCAGCAAAAAAGCTTTGAGAGCCTGCAAAAAGCCTTGTCATAAGCACCGGTCCTGGCATACTATGACAAGACACAACCCATTATGCTACAAGTAGATGCCAGCCAACATGGAGTAGGAGCAGTCATCCTGCAGAACGCACCCCCCTTGGCGTACTCTTTTCGCTCTCTAACAGAAGCACAAAAGAAGTATGCACAAATTAAAAAAAGAAACGTTAGCCATTGTACATGGATGCACCAAATTTCACGACTATGTCTTCGCACAGCCAAGCATCTCAGTGGAAAGTGACCACCGCCCACTCGAGGCGATCTTCAAGAAACTGCTTAACCAGTGTCCATTACGTCTGCAAAGGATGTGACTGACACTCCATAAGTATTCGCATCGGATAATGCATAAACCAGGAACTGAGGTGTTTATAGCAGATGCCTTGTCTCGGTCCCCGTCAAAAGAAAAAGTACCGGAAGCAGAACATTTCCAAGTAAATGCCGTGCAAGAGTGGTCAGTCTCCACCGAAAAACTGCAGCAGATCAAGCGTGAGACAAGTCAAGACAACAACCTATGTACCCTGAAAGAAGACGCAAGTACCACATGGCCAGAAGACAAAAGGTCAGTCCCTGAACAAATTCGAGCTTACTGGCCATACCGTGACGAGATCCATGTCGAAGATTATATCTCCTTCCAATCCAACCTACTGATCATTCCCAGCAGCATGAGTAACCATGTACTATACCTTTTGCATGCAGCCCATGGAGGAGCAGAAAAAATGAAGCAACGTGCCAGAGATGGTATGTTTTGACCTGGCATGTCAGCGGTCATTCAAGAGAAAGCAGATCGATGTGCAATCTGCAGGAAACATAAGCCCAGGAACCAACGACTGCCGATGATCAGCCACGAAATACCCGAACTACTCTGACAAACAGTTGGCATCGATTTTTTCGGCCACGAGGGAGAGGAATACGGGGTCATTTTCGACTTTTACTTGTTTTACTGTGAGATTCGACGCTTGAAGCGCACGACCGCTGAATCCGTCATTATGTTTTGCCAAGTTGTCTTCGCTACTCATGGTCGTAAGCTTATTAGCGACAGTGGACCACCATTTGACAGCCGCAAATTTGCTGAATACATGAGTCAGTGTGACATCGAGCACAGCACATCAAGTCCGCACTATCCACGGTCCAATGAGAGGGCGGAACAAGCTGTCCAAGAGGCAAAAAAACTTCTTAATAAGACCGTCTAAGGGACCGCAGGGTTTTACAACGCCCTATTTGAGTGGAGAAACACTCCTAGAGACAAGCTGTTGCAGTCCCCAGTACCGCGACTGATGGGAAGAAAAACAAGAACACAGCTGCTTGTTCACACCAAGCTACTAGAGCTTAAGACACTGCCTCACAAGCAAGTGGTGACAAGACTCAAGGAGAACCGCCAGCAGCAGAAGACGTACTACGACATAGGCACAAGAGACGTAGCATGTTTACGTCCTGGATCCGAAGTCACAGTGTTTAACAGCGCAATTTCCGAGTGACATCCAGTGAATGTAGTCTCTGAAGATCCAACACTGAGATCATACATCGTGGCCTACGAAGACGGGGAAGAGTTCCGCCGCAACCGAGAGCACATACGAGTCCACAGCTCTACAGAAAGTACAACGCCACAGCCCCCGGGACCACCACCCCAACCACTAAGGCGTAGCACCAGGAAACTCAAAAAGCCACGATGGTTTGTTGAAGAGTGCTGAGTCAAGCCATCTTCTTTCATGAAAAAAAGGAGATGTGGCTATGACGTCGTTGCGTGCGTCATAGCATCGTTAGCGCCACTAACGACATTTCCCCTCCTCGGCCATATGCTGATTTAATAAATGTTCTTTTGTTGTCAGCCACTGGCGCGTCCGGTTGTTTGCGCGCTGGCTCACACAGCGTCTCACAACTGTATCACAGCACGATCAAAACACATTCGTAGAACTGGACTAGTTATAACTGGACGAACTACGATGTACGACGCGAGACGCCATGGCTAGTGATGTAAAATATAGAATTGCACATCGTAGCCAATTCAGTAACGCACATCCCGCTTGCTCTTGTTTTGTACCGTTTATGTTCATAAATGTTGCTATTTATTCTGCGACTCATTTCATTCGATTTTGTTTCATTTACATCTATTCACTGTAGCAACTGAACCCAAACATTCGCTTTTTTGATAAAAGTTTTGAACCTTTTAGGGGCGCTCCAAGAACATAGGCGAGGAGGAAAGGGAAAGTTGTCGCTACTTGGAAACTTGTTTCATCTACAGACATTACGCTGCGTGAGATTTGGACGCCACCTGGAAGGTGACATTTGTTTTCGTGGTGGTTACAGAGAGCAACCGCAACCTCGCCTCTCGGTAGAGGCTCTCCTGCTTGGCTGCTTCATCTGCGACGCTCAGCGCTCTTTGGTGGCGCGCGTCCGAGTAGCGGTGACCTACAGCGGACGTCTGGAATAAGGAGGCCACCCAAGTGCATTCATAGTGCAACTTTCAGTGCTTTTCTTAATAAATATTTTTCCACCACCACAAACACGCTTTAAAAAATATATGTAATGAGAAGGAGAACGCCCCTAGCTCCACACGTCCTTAGCCTGTCTTGTGCGAGACAGTGCCAAGCTAAAGAATGTGCCCGTCCAGGCACCCGGCAACACTGGAAGGCAAAAGACGAAAACCTCAACAACGTTAGGTGTTTTATGTGCCAAAAACCACAATACTGTGGGGGACTAATCCATGTTAAAAACAGTACAGTGTAAAGATGCACATAAGATAGTGTCCTGTGTACACACAGCATACACTAACACAAATATTTAAAGAGACACTTCAACACTTTTTGAGCACAATACAAAAACGCATGCTGATCGGTTTAGTTGAAGATCCCGAGAGGACGCTATAGCCAAACATTATAGCATGACACACGGTCCAGAATTTCCAATTTATTCTCGAAGTGGTCTAAAAATCGCGCTCTCTCTCTCCTCTGAACAAATGGCGAAATGCGCCCTAATTTCTGTCAGGTACACAGTGGTTGGCTGATTTGAGCTGCACACTTACTGTGGCTGCCATAAAATTCCACCACGGGCCCGCCTACAATTACGGTGAAAGGAAGCCGCATGTTCATTGAAAAAAAAAAAAAAACAATCTGCTCAAGGTTACGATGTACGTTGGCGAAGGGTCTTAACCCTCTGTCATCGCCCCTTCCTCGCATAGTTTCCAGGGCGTTCACTGGCACGAAAGGAGCGAGAAAGCTCTTGAAGCGTGGGACGAATACATGCAACGCCGCTCTTGATTGATTCTAAAAGGTATCTGCGGCATGTGAATTGTGATGCAGTAATAGTTAGGCTGTTCTGTTATAGCTCGGAAAAGTGTTGCAGGGCTCCTTGAATAGCAAAACTGGCAAATTCCCTTTTGTGTGACCTCTTACTGACTGCCTCCTATCTATGTAGTATAACACGCTTCAGATAGCAGCACATCAGCTCTAAACGTGGCTTGTACCCAGTGAAAACGCATTTAGTTTAGATACTGAGAGATACTGAGAGATACTGATAGATACCGTGAAAGCTCGCATATACGCTCCCTATTATAAGCTCCCTAATATTAGCACTACGAATTTTCTCCTAATAAATTTGTGGATCCAAGCAAAATCTTACTCGGAAAATGAAGCTGTGCTTGAAGTTTCGGTTTTGGATTCACCACGTGGCGATGGTGTGGCTTCGTTACCATCGAGATCTCATAAGTCACCCCATGCATTGGTCAGCACTGCAGAAGAAGAAGAAGAAGAAGAAGAAGAAGAAGAAGAAGAAGAAGAAGAAGAAGAAGAAGAAGAAGAAGAAGAAGAAGAAGAAGAAGAAGAAGAAGAAGAAGAAGAAGAAGAAGAAGAAGAAGAAGAAGAAGAAGAAGAAGAAGAAGAAGAAGAAGAAGAAGAAGAAGAAGAAGAAGAAGAAGAAGAAGAAGAAGAAGAAGAAGAAGAAGAAGAAGAAGAAGAAGAAGAAGAAGAAGAAGAAGAAGAAGAAGAAGAAGAAGAAGAAGAACTAGGTACAGTGGATCACATGTATACTTTTAAATCTAATGATTTTTAAAAAGAAAGGTTAGAATAAATCAAATTTTACTAATTGAGAGATTTGCAATCAAAACCGCCTTGATTCGATAAAGAATCTTCGTACAGCAGAACAGATATCCCGGTGACAATCACCTAATGGGAGGCTCCCAGGGAGAGAATATTAGAAATATTGAAGTCCAATCTAATTCGATTAAAAGCCGCTTTAGGAATGCTTTTCCCCGGAGACTTGAAGCGAGTGCACGATAAAAAATAATGCTAGATTTTGTCATCCTTGTTACAGATGGAGCAAAGAAGGGAAAGATCCAGACCAGCTCTATGCAGGTAGTAATTTATTTTCGGCACTCTACAGCGTAATTTCGCATAAGTAATTATTTTGCGTGTTGACAAGAACTTTCTACGTCAAGGGAACAAAAGGCGTCGATTTTCGTTTAGGTGAGTGAGCTTACCTATGCGCACACGTGTGACCGTGTTGCCAGGACCTCGAAAACAGTACTCGGCTGCTTTCGAAAGAAATCCTATCACAGTTTCCGAGAAAACCTGCAACAGTGCGGCTAAATGAGTCAGCCGATAACAACGACAAAAATAAGCGCTCTTCGGATCCAGCAGAAAGCGAAGAAAGCTTTTGCGGCCCGAAGAATGGGGCGGTCCCGGAAACATGACTCAATTTGACCGAGTTGGTTCGACTGTAGCGGGCCATATGCATTTGACCGTGAGCACGAAACTGATGCAGGCGTAAGCAAGCGAGCTGGCGAGAGAAAATGAGATATCAAGTTCCGATTTCAAAGCGAACAAGCACAGAGTCTACGGTGCCACTCCGGACATTCGCTTTGCCGGCCAAAAACACCCTCAATCCATCGAAAGACAGACGCACGCAGTGCCACGTCATTTCGTCGCGCAGATCTGAAAATTTTGCAAATGCCGTTTTATTGACAAATATGCCAACCAATCAATTTAGTTCGACATGCCGGTGCCTCTTAACGTTCACGAAGAGGGCTCAAAAGAACCTTGTCGCCACACCATCATCACTGGTGCCGTTAATTAGGGAGGCAAGGTTGATTCCAAGGGTGAAAGTGCCGGCCCCCCGAAACATGGTAGAGGCCAGTGTACTGTGCGATGTCAGTGCACGATAAACAACACTAGATAGTTTACGTTTACGGAGTCTTACACCACGGCATCTCTCATAATCATATAGTGGTTTTGGGACGTTGATTCTCAATTACTGTTATTAGAAAGATAAAAACAGAAATAGAAAGAAAGGGAAGAAATACAGAAAAGAGCACAAGCATAACTGTATCACTATAGACAAACTGCAACGGGTAGGGAATGAATGGTGAGGAGAGAAAGTAAACGAGGCCATGGCAAATTCATAGACTTTCCAAAATATACACTAGGGGTACTCTGGCGCTAGTGTTTATGGAACCTGGAACGCGTGGCGCTTCGGCGAGCATGAGAAATATGGGTAGTACACGGATTTGTCTAATCTCCATGCTTTGCGTTCCTTCTGGCTTCGCGTGGCTTGAAGCTGATTCTTCACGAAACAACTATTGGCAAATGTTCGGCAGTTACGCTGCACCACCTTCACCTTTTAGGGTAACCATTTTAAATCAGCGCATGCAGTTCAAAACGGTTTGTTCTTTCATTCGAAACAAAACTAAAACACGGCAATAAACGAAGCCACAAGTGCGATTCACCGCCCGCAAGCACGAACACTATAGGCAAGTTCATGTCATACCTATATAGTTCTCATGGTCGCTGAACGATCGCAGCGCCGCAGTCTTCTCCAGTTGAATTGAGGTAACTCTTTGGGTAAATCATGACATATTCTTGAATAGTGTCGAATAACCGAAGGTGAGAAAGGTGAAAGTGATTAGCAGCAAAGCAGCGCCAACAGCTCCGCTGCTTCGGTCTTCGCGCCCTATATAGGGCGCAGCTGCCCCAACTTAAAGAAAAAATGGTCAGATGCTATTTAGTCTTTTATCATAGAATTTGCAGAGCAAAGTCCATGATAAATAAAGTTATTTGATCTGATACTTTTTGCGTTCTTCTGTACATTGGCCGATTTTCTGGCTTGAGGGGCACCCAAAGCTTAAGAGATACACTAATAATCTTAGCTGTATACAAGAATTGGTGAGCTCGGTACCCAATTTGGCTTCGAACAGACCATGGCCTTTCAAAGTGTAACGGTTAAAGTGAAGGAAGCATAAGATCCAAATTAACTGAAGGCGTTTGGCGAAGCTTTCGCAAGTTCAAACGCACGTAATACGGCTATCAACACGTCCATATAAATGTCGAGGCCAATTTGACACCGCTCTGTAACGCCAGATGCTTGAAATGCGTCCCGGCTCTTGTAAACAATTCAAGCAACGACGATGCATTCGACTAAGAGGGCTGCCGTCCGGTCAGGACAGCGAGCCACCTTCTCGTGCGGGAAGCCAATGATCCGGGCGACTGTCCGTCCACTCGGTGCAACGCTGGAGGGCCGTGCGGCAGCAGCACCATGGCGGCCGAACTGCCGGTGTCTGAATGCTGCGGCTCTTCAGCTCCATCTTCGTCTTCCTCGTCATCCTCAGAGTCATCTTCCTCGTCGTCTCCAGAAACCCGCCGGTAAGGCAGTTCGGCGCTGGACCCATCCCACGTGCAAGTGGTCGTGTTGTCCAGCGATGACTCCACCGCGTTCTCCACAGGCGCTGCACGAGCGAACAATCGGTTAGTGCACACAGTTCACAGTAAATACGCACGGCTTTGTTTGTTCTTACTTTCATAAATTTTAAGGTGGAAGATACATAGACGCGAAGTGTGACCGTCGGTGGCATCAACGCGAGTGAGGCAAAGGTCATCGTGTGATGATGTCATCATCACGTCACAGGGTGAGAAACATTCTGGCGTGGTCCTGAGTCACTGTGACGTCATCACATAGAAGTATTTTTTGGTGAAGGCGGGCCAATCTAGGACGCTCTGCGAAACCATGTGAAGTGCAGAACGTATCCAGTGCCCCCGATCTTCGGGGCAGTTTAAGACCACGTATAGTGCAGAAAGCTTTGGGTGGAAGGGGAGGAGAGCAATAAAATCGACTGAGAATAAAAAGTTGGCTGTCACCTTCGAGCTGTCTCAGGCAAATGCGTAAGGGACTATGCGAGTTTTATTCATTTTGTTTTGCGGTATATATGCGCATGTGAACGTGGGTTACCGTATCATGTGGCTACTGCAACAGTGACTAATGAAACGCGTAATCCACGAGCAATTGTTCACACACTCAAGACTGGCCCCTTGTGAACGTTTCATCCCTAAATTGATTTTCGTGGACACTGCCTAAGTGCACGTGCGAGTTATGCGACTGCAGACATCCGCTGCATGAAGCTGGAGTGGACCCAATGCTGTCATGTATGAGTGACTTGAAGAGCTGGCGCACTGGAACGAGTAGGCTGGTCACTGGCCGTACGCCTGTCCATTCCGAAATGATGTCGCCATTTTCGCAAGAAAATGAACGATTTGCCATGCACCAGCCAAAGTAAATTTTCATATAGACGCACGCAGGTAAAACATTTTCTAGGTGGTGGTGCCCATGGTCTTAAGCTAGCTTTTTATCACATATCGCGCTTTAAGGTGACATATTGGCTCAAAGGCTTGTCGCGCCAACTCTATTCTCATTGTTTCGTCATCGTTTTGTTCGACCGACTGTTGGCTCAGGCCACAATGCCCACTCCTACGAACATCCGGTCGCGGAATCACGATCAACAGCCGTTTTCTCTACTGTTGCACTCGATCACAACCCCGTCTTGTTTTGCCGTCTGCCTGGCATATTTCACGTCCTAGATCACTTTTACTAAAGTCTTCCAAGCTGCGGTTTGCATAGCTAGACTTACGCTGATTCTGTAATGTTCCGGGACGTCATATGCATCCACTGACGGAATTTTACGAATATATCTTCTCTTGTCATGCTGAACAGAATGTTAATCAGTGACTACTATTAGCATCTCATGGTACTGTGATCTGTCACTTGCGTTCCGTTTAGCAACGCGTGCGCAAATGCGTAAAGACGTGTGCGCACGCATTCGATCACAAGCCCACTTCGCAACATGATAACCACCTGGCTGCGTGCGTGTGACAAACCTTCTTTATTTTTCTCTCTCCTTCTTTCTTTCCCCTTACTTTCTTTTCCTTTCTCTTCTCAGTGCAATGGAAACGGCGATGATTGGTTGCAGGCATGGCGTAAGCGCTTGCCAACGCACTTAGCATAGCGCCTGATGACTCCAAAACCAAAGCTCATGAGTTCGTATGAAGGCAACAACGAAAGAAGGTAATGTGAAATGACATCACCTTGATTAAGGTTACCGTATCGGAAACGGTGGGTCACTGAAAAACCCATGATCGAGAGATCATCGACACGTGATCGTCGCACTTCCGAAGGCCACTCTTGAGTATATGATCGTCGGTGCCGAATTTTTAACCTACAAAAATGCCGCCACCAGAATCTGCACCTCATAAGAAGCTTCGCTTGCAAAGTCCTCCTCTTGATTTTCTCCTCTGACAAATTGAAGACTGCGCTTACGCACGTGCACGGTAACTCACTAGTGGGCGACCTGGCCTGCGGGGCATGCCAGTACTTGTGGGCGCGCATGACCGACACGGACTTCCGCGCAGTGGCGTCCACCCGCAGTCCCAGCGCTAGCAGCGCCGCCAGTGCCGCGACCTCGTCGTCTTCCACGAGCGCCCCTCGGAAGTGCTGGTGCACGTAGCGACGCAGGCAGGTGGCGCTCGTGAAGCGGCTCGTCACGTAGTCGGCGAGCAGGGACAGCCTCTCGGCCGTGCTCCTGTCGCGGCTTTTGCTCAGCACCAGAAACTTGCGGACCTGCAGGTACTCAGGTGATCGCGTGGTGTTACATTACTAGTCTTGTCTCTGCAACCATATAGTTGAAATACGTCAGGTATATAAACTTTAGGAAAGGCTGTTCCCTCTGGCGAAGAGTTATCTCACAATATTGTATTCACCAGAGCTAGTTCGTTCTTAGATGACGCTGATTCTACCAGTGGCACTGAAGACGAAGGACAAATGTATAGGACAGACAAGGACAGCGACGTCCTTGTTTGTCCTGTCTTTTACCCTCATTTACGGTTCTGTTTCTCGTATCAGCGTTAGCTGTTCTGTTCGACTTTCATGTTTAGTACCACTCGAAAGACTATTTCACTCGCTGATGGCGGTATCTATTAACCAGAAGTTGTCGAACACGTACTGTTATTGAAGCCACGATAGCATAAGCCGGCTTTAGCGTTGCATTGTACTTAATTCGTTTGGACGACTTCCTAGCTGCTGCTGTTTGCATAATATACGCACTTCGATAATCTTGTATTCTGACTCTTCATTTTACGCTGCTGAAAAAAGCTTCATTGTACACTGCTATATAAAGGGTTGATTTCTCTGATACAGAAATTTGGGTGAAACCCTATACAGTGAAACATGTCTTGAGAGTAGTTGAACGTTTGTTGCACATTTTTATATAAGCTATATTAGTGTTTAGTAGCTACACTGCCCTTAGACGTTGACGCACACATGTTGAGGGCTGGTGACACTTCTGGTCTATCACGTCAAGCAGCAACTAGGGACCTCGATGCATTTTTCGGAGACACTGTATTGCACGCATCCGGGAGCATCGCGCGAATTCCACCAATCTCAAAGCGTACAAGTGAAACTGAACGTATTTTTTCTAAATCGATTTGTGAACTCTCGGTCCGCTACAGCGAAGGGTGCTACAGCGAAGTGACCTACCAGCGGCGTCCTGATGGTAGGCCGCTTTGGCGGAAATTTTGGTCCTGCCTCGGCGTGTGTACGGCAGACACTTGGGCCGCGATGCACTAAACTTCTTAAACGCGAGAGGATAAGTTTTAAACTTGAGCTGTGAACGCGTTAAAGCTTGGTGCTCCCCTTGGGCGAGTACCTCGCTGCACCAAACGCACTTGCGCGACATCCGCCCGTCGACGCTGTTGCCTTCCGGCGGTGCTTAATTTAGCAGTCCTCGAAGTTGGTGCTCTCGCTATCAGTAGATAGCGGAATAAACAATGTTTGTGCATATGGAAGCTGCACATGTTCTAGCACAACGCGAAGGTGAAGTCGCGTAACTGCGCTGTTACCGAGTCAAATCACTCGTGGACTCAAAGGTAAGCTCCCGACTCCCGAAACGTTGTCGGAGCTAAGAGTAGAGGCAACACTTCGTTGTGCAGAGTAAGATGTTGCATTGGTAGGGCGCCCGGATGCAAGCGTCCGTTCGAATGGTGGCATCGATGCGCCAATCCGTATATAGTGCAGTGACGTACCGTACTACGCCGAAGAATTCGCATTTGAGATAAATGATAATTCCCTTAGTTTGGGATTTTTTTTTTCATAAGCTGGTAGAATCCTCCGCATACACTGTACATTAGTTGTAATACGCGCACCCCTTAACACACACACGCACACACACACACGCACACACACACGCACACACACACACAAATACATGTGTGACGTGTTTACAACTATTGCAATCAAGACTAACACCTGTGTTTCTACACAACAAAAGCTTGATTTTCTCAACTATTGTGCTGTAAGTACAGCACACATAGTGTGCATGGAGTCCACACCAGCAGTGAAATAGACGATGCTTCGCAGAAATATCAAAGTAGTCTCGAAACCCATCCTTCCATTCTGCATGCGTCCGAACCGCCTGCAGAAGCCGAAGGTGAACTCTGTCCACAATAAATCTGTCCTCATTGATGAATTTAACCTTACGGAAATTTCCTGCAATCACGCAAATATTCATCTTTTCCCTTACGTCCTAAATGATGGCTGAAAATTTCCTGAAAATGTAAAATTATCTACAAGGAACATTTTTGCCGTAGTTCTGAGTAAAGGCTTCATTGCTAAGACTACCTAAGCGTTCTCTGTCGGTGCTAGTTAGTGCCGTAGCGCGGCACTTCTCCAGACAAAAAGAAGTGTGAAAGGTATAAAAGGCGCGTCTGACTTATGCTCTTCCCATACGCGGCTGCGCTGTGTCTGGTTTAGCACCCGGCCTTTATCGCCGCAGACGGAGAGGTCATGGGTTCGACAGCCGGGTCTCCCAAAATTGCGAAGTTCTTTCTTCTGGTTTATTTTTAACCTG
Organism: Rhipicephalus microplus; assembly: GCF_043290135.1. NCBI lineage: Eukaryota > Metazoa > Arthropoda > Arachnida > Ixodida > Ixodidae > Rhipicephalus > Rhipicephalus microplus. Next base: position 114,457,834 of record NC_134703.1, on the reverse strand, counting down.
TTCATGTCAATTTTAAAAACGTCATATGCGTGATGGGAGTACGTCAGTGAAATTCTTAGCGGATCCCGCGGCGTAAAACACTTGAAAGTGCCTGTCCCCCACCTCCCCTTTTTTTGGCGACTCTGACCTCTCATAGGTGTAAGTCTTACCATAGTCACTCTTCTTTGTATATATGCTATACTTTTTCGCAAAGTGCGTGACGACTGACGAATTACCATAAAATTACAAAATCACCTTTTCCCTCTCGCAATCCAATGTAAGTACCACGAAGATGTCGATCTGTAGTTAGAAACAGCAATATAACCAAAATAAAAATTCCCTTGCTTCCCTGATGTGAGCCCTGTTTACAATTAAGCTTCTGCGGACGAAATGTCACTTTATTTAAATGGTCTTCGCCCACCTACGTGTGCGTGTGTGTGGGTGGACGGATGATGAGGGGTCAGAAATAGACATTTCTGGCCTCTCAGCATTTCGGTGGCCTGGTTCATAATATGGTTGTGACATGGATCAATGCATGCAGGCGGAGTGCATGTCCAAGATGAAACTCTTACTTTTTCCCAACTTGTGGCCGAGTAACGTGAAGTCTGACAACAGCAAAGTATACAGTAGCGGCGAACAGGGCGTCGGCCGTCGATACTTGTGATTCGCGGCAAGGCACGGCGACATTTATGCATGCGGCGTTGGAACATTCGAGCGTTATTCCTATAGTGATCATGTATGCTCTATCTAGGATCAACTAGGCTGTTTGCGTCTGCACGCTTAAGCTATGCGAAAAGACATCGAAATAACATCGAATATTTTCGGACATTTGGGCTCGATTGGCGCGATGCACCACGTGCATTGGCTGGCGTCATGAAACACAGAAGCAAAGGGGCATGCATGGCAATCAATACGATGGCAAATCAAAAACTAGGGGGGGGGGGGATGAACGCATAAAAATAGGGACAAAAACGCTGACGTCCTTGTCTCCCTTTGTGTTGTCGTTTCATCACTATTATTATTATTATTATTATTATTATTATTATTATTATTATTATTATTATTATTATTATTGATGCGCGCTGCCGTAGGCATATTGGAGTTTGTACTGTGAAGAAACGGAGACTTTAAAAGAACGCAGGTCTCCCTTGTTTGTAGCGCTTCACTATCATGAACGTTTACTAACACGCCTAGCTGACAATCATTCTGGAGTTAGTATCAGCACGCCTATTCCAGACCACACAAGATTACGTCATACCTTGAACTTTACAGCGGTTCTTTTTGTTGGTTGAGAACGTTGCACAGGCAAACGCTATAATATATCTCCTTTTCTCTCTGTGAGTATACAGTGCATTCGTTCGAGCCGCACCTTCCACCTCCAGTGGCAGGTGAGTGCCTCGGCCACCAGCGTGCAGAAGGCCCACGCGTCGACGCGGTCCGCCTGCAGGTGACCGCCCGGTGTCGCAGGTACGCAGTGAGCGAGTCCGATGCGAGCCGCGATCACGTCGGGCGGCGCGAACACGCTGTCCAGCCTGACGCCCTCTACCGGCACTTGTCGGCCGGGCTGCAGGTGCGCCAGACCACCGAGCACCGCGCGGTCGCCCTGCGTTGGCCAGGGTTGCTAATCCGCACGTTTCACCATATTGTAGAATTCTGACATGGGGACAATTGCATACGATCAGAAGGGGTGTGCAGCAGCCACCTGCATGGGGCGCACACAGCTAATAATACGATTAATTTGGACAATATGCGGAATGTTGTCAGTGCTGTTATGGGTGATCAATGCATTTGGCAGCACACACTGCGTGTTAAGAAAGCAATTGCTGGCCTTTAAGAGTAACAGATTGAATTCTAAGAAAAGGCAAACGCGCGATGGGAAGGCGAAATTAGGTGGGCCGATGAGATTAAGAAGTTTGCAGGTATAATGCCACAGCAGAAAGCACAGAACCAGGTTAACTATAACGAAGCGTGGGAAAGGCTCTACAGTATGCCCCACCGGAGTGGTCTATAGTGGCTAAGGTTCTCGGCTGCTGACCCGCAGGTCACGGGATCAAGTCCCGGCTGTGGTGGCTGAATTCCCGATGGAGGCGGAAATGTTGTGGACCCGTGTGCTCAGATTCGGGTGCACGTTAAAGAACCCCAGGTGGTCGAAATTTCCGGACGCCTCCACTACGGCGTCTCTTATAATCATATGGTGGTTTTGGGATGTTAAACCCCATATATCAATCAATCAATCAATCAATCAATCAATCAATCAATCAATCAATCAACCAATCAATCAATCAATCAATCTACAGTAAGAGTAGTCAACCTGCTGGTGAAATTTTACGTGGCACTTGCGATGTGCACGCCAGTTCGCCATGTCTCGAGGTTACCACCTTTCATATAATATGTACTACACCTGAGAAATTCGAAAACGGGGGTTGAGGGATGGAACGATACGTTTTGACAAGCGGACTTGGCTTTTTCAAAGGGGCAAGTGACTTTCATTAGTGCTTGTGTGTGTGTATGTCTCGTACGCTCTCCCCCAATCTAAACCAGGGAGGAAGAGAGAGCAAAGGGAAGAGGGAGAGGGGCACCTCGTCATTTCTAGATGATCAATTCTAGAGTTATGGCATATGCTTTCTTCTAAATACACAGCCAATCTAATGAATTGTACACCTCCCTCCCTCTCCCTATACAGAGAGAGGGTGCGTTGTTGCGTGCTGGCATGACACCGCGTCAAAAAGCCCCGCGCGTATTCGCGCTGTGACGGGTGCATGTCGTCAGGCTCCAAGTGAGCGCTCGGATGCGACCGGGGAGGACGTAATTCCGTGGAAGCAGTTGGTGACACTGTGAAATATTTATTGCAGTCAGACTTCTATGATTACTCAGAACTTAGACAGGATGCTATGAGCATTCAGAACCTCGATAGCACTGACTTAAATAATGCAGTAAGCTAAAGGCGTATGCGCTACCGCACCTGCAATATGAAGACATTCCTAACGGTGACGTCCAGGTGGAAGAGCTCTCGCTGATGCAAATACTCGATGGCGCCGGCCACCTGGAATAGGATGGAAACGCGGTTACTGAAGCAAACCGAACTCCGAGATTGCTCAACCCTCAGAACGGTTTTATAGCGGGTGCGTATTGCTCATACTACAGAGACCTCATTGTCTGCCCTCCCTTTTATCTTCCAGTTCCACCGTTTTCACCAAAAATGTTAATTCTGCTGAGGCTGAGAACGTCCGCATACAAATGTTACAGAAGAAAACAGCTAGCCAGTTCAGGCTGTTATGTGTTGCGGCGAAACGCCATTTGTGCTCAACTGAGCGAAGAGCCGAATTTCCGTCTTTTTATTTGCCTTGGGAACGTGAGTGACATTGCGGAAATAAAATACGATCTCGTACTTGGGCTGCACGACAACACTGCGAAATTTGCAATATATATATATATATATATATATATATATATATATATATATATATATATATATATATATATATATATATATATATATATATATATATATATATATATATATATATATATATTGCCACGTTCCATTTCCCAAATTTTTGTTATCGTTCCATAGCACCACACGATTATCAGCGCAAACCGCGCCTGCAGTTCCACCAGATGTCACGGGGTCGTGACGTGGCCGAAGACAGGAGACTTCTTGTTGGGATTTAACTGTTTATTTGGGCGAACCTGTGCCCGGTAAACAGAAAGTCCAATTACAGCAGCGGTCTCGCACAGATAGCAGTCTCGGACTGATAGCGGCGAACGGAGCGTCGGCCTTCGATCAACAACTGACAAGCGGCGAAGCGCGTCGGCATTTATACTCCCGCCGTCGAATGTTCTAGCGCTATCGCTGGCGGTGGCGTAGCTTCCAGAACAATCTGTACCGTTCGCACAGTGGGCGTGATCTTATCGAAATGATCTACTACAGTCCGGAACCTTCTCGAAAACTGCAGGCGCGGTTTGCGCCGAGAATCGTGTGGTGTTTTCGGACGATAACAAAAACTTGGGAAATGGAACGTGGCAATATATATATATATATATATATATATATATATATACAGCCGATGAATATAGTATTAAAGGTTATTAAGCCATTCCAAGGCGCAGTCGCTATAGGACAGCGTTGTAAGGTACTACCTAAAGTGATGCTTCTGTCCGAGCAGCGATGCTAGAATTCCCAATGAAACTTACCAGGACGTTCAAGTTCCCGACCTGAAACCAGCGAGCCAGCGACAGAAAAGTGCCTGTGAGGGCAAGCCAAATATCTAAATCACTGAATAAGTGCCCGGAAGACGAAGAAATACTTGACGGTATCGTTTCTTTAATAAAACCAGCAGGCAGTTAAGCCACGGAAAATGTTACTTGTTATTTTATAGCTGCAGTGCAACCACCAAAACTTCATTTCAGCCTAGTTGGTTCATATTCCTGAACTAAAGATAGCAGCGCAAGTGCGCAAGACGCCTCGAGACAGGACACACACGAACGCGGACTATAAACAGGCATTCATTGTTCGTGTGTGTCGTGTCTCCTCTATGTGGGGCATCTTGTGTGTTTGCGCTGTTACTTTTAGCTCAGGTAGTGTTTAATACATCTTGCCCTACACTGAAAGGAATTAAAGGGCACAGAAAGTCACCCTCTCCGTCAATGGGATCGGTGGTAGTGGTTCAAGATCACACCAAGGAAAAATGTGCTTTTGGTTTCTTCGTGTATAAGCCAAAATGTTTGCACCATAGTTTAAAATAACAATAAATCAGGTCCCCCTGTACTTTGCTCGACATAACTGTCTGCTCGTTTCATTAGCTAGAGAGAAGTGTTTGATGTTACCGAAATAAGTAAGCGCGCTTAGGCGGAGCGCGTAAGCAAATGCTTTTTAGGAGGGGACTGTGGGTGGCGCCGACATCTTTTTCTTAGTTTTCAAGCGTCTGGATAGCAAGTCTCCACCGTTATACCTGAAAGAGCCACAGCTTGACGGTCGCGTAGGAGCCCTCGGAGCAGAGGAAGGCCTTGATGGAGACCTTCTGGTGCAGCGTGCACTGAAAGGGCGGCATCACGTATGCCACGCACGTCTGCGGGAATGGCGTGCAGATGTCCACCCTGCAGAGCGGCGGAGGGAGCAGGCAGAATTTCAAGGTCGCACCAATATTCGGGTAATCGCATAAAGTGTCTGCTCACGAAACGCGTATATGCGAGTGTTTGCGAATAGCCATCTGATGTAATTTCGTGGTGGCTCCATATATTCTCAAGGTACGTAACAGTCACTTTTGGCATTTTGTGAGTGCGTCGTCTTTTATAGGGGTCATCCGAAAACCTCTTACGCTAAACTTCACCTTTTCCTGAATATTAGCGAAGCCGCTTGACCAATGGGAGAGAGCACTTACTAAAAAGAAGTTTTGTGGGTTCTACCGCAGCTTTTGAAGTACAACAACGTTATTTATTTTGTAATTTAACTTCAAGACATAATTGTAGGAGCCCCCCTTAACATATACACATAATGTGCGCTATTCTGTGCAAAAAAAAACAAAAAAAAACCCAACTCGAACTGTCGTATTCGAGGAAAAAAGTCGCGTTTCAAGGAACTTTTACCCCAGCACGTCGAACTCGCCTAAGTTTTCAGAACTGCCTACTGTTGATTGAGCACACAATAAAAATAATTATTAATTGCGCTCACAGATGCACCAGATTCGCATCACGTAGTTCAAACTGAGTTCGTTGCACTTTCGCTTGCCAATTATCTCATTATTTAGTGTGAGTTATGTAAACGAGTAATATAGGAGTGTCTGGCCAATCTTTCCCGTGCACGTCGTAAGGCGTCACGAGGAACATATGGAACAGGAATTGAAAGGCAGCGTTCTCGCATGCTCCGGCGTCGATTAATTTTGTGCCACATCTAATTTCAATAATGTCACTTTATAACGTGTATAATCTTTTTCCTTCTGTACAAGAGGGAGAACTGCGCCACGCATGGCCGCGCACACTGATCTATCATCACTGTACTTTGTGTCCCTTCCCCCTGCCAGGCTTTGATGAAACAATGAGCGCGAGTAACCCCTGCACATTATCTCGACACCATGCGTCATTCTAAAAGCTGCAGAGTGATTTCTGCCCTACGGTAGTATAGTGGCTATGGTCATAGGCGTCAGCGCGAGGGGGGCAGGGTAGTGCAATCCCGTAAATACCTAAGGGGGGGGGGCGCAAAGTCAGCCACAGACATTAGCGTAACAGGGAGAGGTGATGCTGCGATACACGGAGGGGGGGGGGGGCGCAATGTCAGCGCCATACATTCACATAATAACCAGGGGGCGCTTCAACGACCATGCATACCCCCGAAGGGGAACCAGGCGCACGCCTGTGCCTATGGTGCTCGACTGCCGATTTGAAGGTCCCGGGATCGAATCCCTGCTGTGGGGGCCGCCTTTCGATGAATGTTAAGTACTAGAATGTGATTAGATTTAGGTGCACGCTAAAGATCCTCAGCTGGTCGAAATTTCTGGAACCCTCCACTACGGCGTCTTTCATAATGTTAACCCTGATTTCAGGTCGTGAAACCTCGGCAATTATACGGGTAGTGTGACTTTAACTTGACCATCACGGCGTGACGTCACGTCGAGCGTCAAAATGATCGTGCCTGATCCTTCGTAGCAGCTCCATGAGGTTCGGGTGGGACAGCGTGCGCCAGAGGTTCTCGCGACGCGCGTCGACGACCGCGCTGAACCAGACGGTGACCTCGGCGCGGTTCTCGGGGTCGTACATGCGCACCAGGCGGCCGAAGCTGCCCTCGGCGATGTTGAAGTCGAAGAAGTAGCCCAGCTGCGTGCGCAGGTAGACGAGCGTGCGCTCGAAGACGTGGTCCCAGCAGCTCTCGTCGCCGGACACCGGTCTCCAGCGGTCGTCGCCCTTGTGGAAGCACGCCTGGTCCAGCTCGTCCAAGTCGCCCACCGGCTCGATCAGGTCGCGCAGGGTCGCCTCGTCGATGCGGCCGGAGACCGCCGCCATTGCGATTCTTCTTCCTTTTCTTTCCCCTCAAGGCAGAAGCTTAAATTCTCAATTTATTCGCTGCCATTTCTTAACACGCGGAAAAAGATGCGCCTTATCCGGCGACGGTTTTTGAAAGCAGCCCCTGCGAGCATGCGTCACGTACAAAAGACAAATGAGAGTATCTGAAAGCTGGATTTTTAGACAGAGTTTCACATGCAGGAAAAGCCTACCTTTTAAGTGTGATTGCTAAATAAATTTTAGAGGCTTTGTCTCTTCGCAGTACGTCAAATCTTGTGGAGAAGCGCGTTATTTATTCGACGGGCACCGGTAGGTTACGTAGCGTTCTATTGACGTTACGATGACGCAAGGATGACGTCACAAAATTTTATTTGTGATATCATACGTTTACATCCCAATATTTTTATTTTTTTTTGCAAGCGTTGTCGAGCAGGCGCCCTGGCGGACACTTTTGACCTTCGATGAGGCATGCACGGCATTGCGTAAATTTGGTGACATCTGCAGGCGGTACGATGCAGAACCGGATATTTTAATAATAAACGTTTTCATACTTTGTCGCTTAGGGAACGGCCATTCTGGCCGACGAAATGCATGTGCGGATTTTCTATATGAAACACTGCACGCGTAGTGTAAAGCAAGCAGCCCAGTTTTTTCTGTAAACATACGTGTGCAGTAAAATCACGCGTGTGTAGTAAGATGAAACTCCCCTTTTCCAGTGGATCTTCTCTACACACTTCTCTACACGTAAAGAAATTCTTCTGGGCATTTAATTCATACGCGAACTTTATTTGCGCTTCGTTATCTTGTGAATTGTTCTGGTGGGTTTCCCCCAGTCCAGGGCTCCATTTGCTGAGGCGATCCGGCTGCTCGGGTCAGTCAATCAGCGTCTAGGGCATTGCTCGGAAAGGTAGATTCCCGCTGGGAGACGGATGAATTGGATATTTAAGGTAGGCCGGGTAGTTTGGGGTGCCAACTCGTGGAATACTACAAGATTGGGGAAACAGGCGTAAATCCAGAAAACTTTAAATATAGGACACAGACCGTGCTATGGGGGCCATCTTGTTTTTTTCTAAATATACGTTTTTATATGTGAGATCGGAATGGAAATCGTGCTTAAAAAAAGATTAACTAACGTGAGATACACAAGATTGTATTGTGATAATAAGAATTCTCGGATACAGGTCAAACAGCATTTGCAATTTTTTCTAGTTTTCGCAGCCTAAGGGTATTGAGCTGAGGTACCATTACAAAATGAATGGGCGGTAAATTTAAGTCGAACGCGAAACATGTATAACGAGTATTGACCACCTAGAGGATCAAAACATGCATTGGACTATAGTACAGTAGTAGTCTGGAACATAAATTTTAAGGGGGGACAATGACAAGGTTGTCATCCTCCTCCAGCAGGAGAGTTCAGGCCCCACCCCCTTTTTTCACGCCACTACTTGGGCCTCCTTCACAGCAATAATAGAGAGTTTCAGAGCTGGGTACGCAAGCTCTTGGGGCGTTGCGGGCAAGGGGGTTTAAAAAAAACTTCTGGAGTGGAAGCGCCTGCCCTCTGGTAACGCCGACGGCCGCCATGTTGCTCCAGGCAAAAAACGTGCCGTCGGTCGTTTGGGCCCCCGCCGTTCGCGCCACTGAACAACAGTTGTCGCGTTTGTCCCTCGTTCTTTTGTTCTGTGCGGATTTTGTGCAGTTCTAAAGGAAGTTGACACGATTCCGGACGTTATGGTGAGCTCGTGTGTCGCCTTCGGCTGCACTAATCGTGCGAAGCAGAAGCCAGGAATCACTTTTCACGTGTAAGTACGCGGGAAAAAGCGCTTTCAATCGCTTGTCTCCTTCGGCGCGCTACCTCATTCGAGAAGCACGGTTTCAGCTGAAAACTTTCTTTCATTAGCATTTTTCAGCTGGCGAGTAGAAGTTGAATAACCTATTTTGTGCGTGTGGTACCGCAGGTTTCCGAAAGACAAGACGCTGCGTGACGCATGGCAGCGTGCTGTTCGGAGGGATGGCTGGGAGCCTAAGAATGCGGACGTTCTCTGCTCGGAGCACTTTGAAGCCAACTGCTTTGACAGGACGGGCCAAACGACTGCGACCAGGGAGCATTCCTACCATTTTTCCTGCGTTCCCTGCGCATCTCCAGAAACCAGTGAGTACCATCACGAATGTACATTTTCGTTACGGTAAATAGGCTATAGATTTCCGAATGTGTAGGCACAGTTTCTCGTTTCCTACGTGCTGTTCAAAATCACACCACTCTCTGACAAAGCGCACGTCACGTACACTTACTTGTCCAACTTTTTTTTTTCACTGTGCGTGCATAAATACGGGCACGCTAAACTTCCGAACCGAAACTATAAAAAGATCCCCGAGGTAGTAATCCCGTTTCTAGTCAGTCTAAGCAGTGGGTGGGACCATTATACCCGGCTTCTGAACTTTAGAGCATAACTGATTTTTGTTTTCTTGCAGGCGAAAAGAAAGCGAGAGGCCCCTAAGTGTCGGACTGCGCTGTCACCTGTCGTCAGTGCTGAGGCAGCGGTTGAAATGCCAACTAAAGAAGAAAGTTAAGACACTGCAGCAATCCAAAAGAAGGCTAAGCAAGCGGTGTGATGCGTCAGTATGTGCGGTCGAAATTTAACAACGCTTTGCCTTCGCAACGTACGTTGCGTGAGTGGTACAAATCTGTAAATGGCGATCCGGGTTTTACCTCTGAGGCTTTTGATTTTATTAAAAATTTAGCCAAAAGCCAGGACAAGCCCCTGATCGCAGCACTCATGATGGATGACATGGCCATCAAAAAACATGTTCAGCTTGTTGGGAAGAAAGTGGTAGGCTACATCGATCTTGGAACAGGTATCTCCGATGATAGCCTGCCCGAAGTGACAAATGTCTGCGTTTTTATGCTGGTCGGCATGAATATGCGACTAAAAATACCTCTGGGGTATTTCTTCATCGAGTCTCTTTCTGGATCTGAAAGAGCTGCACTAACACAAGAATGTCTGTCGAGACTCTCATCAACAGATGTTGTTACATTGAACCTGTAGGCTTCGTGCCCTACAGGTTCAATGTAAGGACCTAAAATCGTTGCATGCAAACAGTGATCGCCTCATGGTAGAGGTGTTAACGGAGGTGTTTGAACAAGCATTATTTTCTGAGTTAGAGCCTCATCTGTTGGACTGCGATCCACTCGACAATCACATCTACGTTTTGGCGAAAAAGATTGCCAACCTGCATATAACAATCAGGCTTCACCACATTTCCAAAGAAATCAACCGCAAGAACTCGCGCAGTGGGGTACGAACCCAGCTGACAAGGACTATTATATTTAAAAATTTGTAAGGTACAGATGAGAACCAGCGTTGATCAAAGCGGAGCAGCTGGTATATTCTATATTTTTTGCAATTTTAGTGTGTTGTTATAGAGTTGCCTGATATAACCTGCGTTTTGGGAATCAGGCCGTTTTCGTGTGAATTGTTTCTGTTTTATTGTATGTGCTTTTGGAAATTGTATAAAGCCTTGAATGAATAAAAACTCATATACCCCTGTGTTGCTTCCACCGTGAGCCTCATTTCGAGAATTGCAAGCGAATCCGCACTTACAGCAGCTAACCGTTGTAATGCATATTCGCTAATACGTAATCGCGTACGGCTCACGTGTAATATCGTAACTGACGTCTTTGTACAGATCTTGTTTATCTAACACGAAGAAAAAAATGCGAGTGAAATTAATTACACTAAGTGCCCCGTTTCATTCGAAAAAGCCGCCACGGAGGCGCGCTGGATACGTTGTCTGCGCTCTCTCTTGCCTGGAGCAAGATGGCCGCCAACCGGTTTCCCCGGCTTCACCCGCTTGCGTAGGCGTGAATCAACAGGAATCTTCGATTTGGCTTGCACTAGTTCAGAAAAGTGCAGGTGCAGAAAAAGCGGTGCCAAGCGGTGCAGTGAGCGTGCAGCGCCGGTCGAGCAAGTGCAGGTGCAGCCTCAACCACGCCTCGGCACTAGCCGACACTAGCGCGCGACGGCTACAGCCAAAACGAAGGCGTGAGTTGACGTGAGTGCAGGCCGGAGAACACCTTGTAGTGTAAGCCTAAAATAGCCGCCTCCGCCGCCTTGTCCGATCAATACACGGCCGTGATGGCACTTCTTGTGACTGCGATGGAATTGCTGGACTCGAGCAGCGACGACGATTCCGTCAGCGGTGCCGTTTGCAGTGACTGCGACGATGAGTACGACGATGCGTGCATCTTGGTCGCGTGCGCGTTGGTGCGCGACGATGCCAACCGTGTACCCGGGTACGAAAGCATTATCGGCAGGTACCATGAGTATGAATTCAAGCGCCTCTTCAGGCTGTCCAGGGAGACTTTTGATAGTTTCAGGGCCAAGTTCAAGACTTCAGCCTTCTACCCAAGGGCAGTGCAAGGCCGCCAACAAATCAGTGCCGAAAAAACATGCCTCATAGCGCTTGTGTACCTAGGCTCACAAATATCTATGTACGCCATAGGCGACAAATTCGATGTTACCGAGTCGTCTGTTCATGTTTGTGTGACACGGGTCGTTCACTTCTTACACGCTATTAGCGATGAGATAATTTGCTGGCCTAGTAGCGCGGAAGTGACCCGCATAAAGAACGGCTTCCTCGCCAAAAGTAAAGGCAAGGGCCCAAGAAACACCATCGGCTGTATCGATGGATCACACATCGGGATACTCACTCCAAGCGAATCTACGCAGTCTTACTTCAACCGGAAAAAGTGGCCTTCGATAATCCTGCAAGGAATCTGCGACGACAGGAACAAGTTGCTGAACGTGTTTATTGGGTTTCCAGGTTCGGTTCACGACGCCCGTGTCCTGAGGGAGAGCCCCTTCTTTGCACGCGCAATTCAGGAATGTGAAGACAATTATATACTGGGTGACAGTGCATATCCACTGATGCCATGGCTCATGACCCCATTCAAGGACAATGGAAGTTCTTTTCCTACGTGGAAAAAGAGCTTCAATAAACGACACAGTCAACAACGAGTGCTTATTGAGAACACCTTCGGCCTGCTTAAACAGCGTTTTAGGAGGCTCTACCTTGTTGATGCAAAAAGTGTGCAACAGTGCTGCTATATAGTTATGGCTGCGTGTGTGCTACACAACATGTGCAACGATGAAAGGGACTTCCTTGAGGAACTTGCAACGCTTCCCCAAGAAGAAGATGTGGGCAATGATGAAAGTGAAGGAGATTTTGATTGCAGTCTGCCAGGCTACAGTCAGTCTCTGCGAGAGTTCATTGCAAAGGAACAGTGCTAGAAGTTCATCTTTGCTTCGCGATTTATTCAGTGTGCAAATGTTTTGCGAAGTGGGGTGCCGCGTCTAGAAGCAATGTTTTTTTTTAACAAATTAGATGGAGTAGACACTGCTAGTGTTATAAAAGTTTATTGCCCATATTATAACCCGTCCTTATTTGAGAGTACGTCGATCAACCGATCGAATCGCTGCATGCGCTCATCATGCCGCTTTGCCTTTGCCTCTTCCCATTTTTTTCTTTCCTCCAGTTGTTTCACTGCTGCCTCCTCTTGCTTAGCTCTCGAAGCTTGCATTTTTTCTAATGCCTCCAAGAGCGGCGTGACTTGGGACCTACTCTGGCGCTTCCTTTTTGGCGTTGTGCTGCTCCGAACTTTGGATGCTGTGTTGCACTCGACTGGGACTGCTGCATCTTGAGGTGCTTCAGTGATGCTGGTGCTGTTGAAAGTAATTGTACAGGTGCCATGTCATTTCCAGGCTACAGCACAAATTAAGTAATTTTTACTTACTCTGGACTTGCACTAGGCAGGATTGTTTTTCCAGGCTCCAAGAGCAGCCTTGGATTTACACTATGTTCTTTTTCCAAGACTTCTGCCAGCTCTCTGTAATAGACACTATGAGAATCACTGAAGATATGAAGACACAATCGTAACTTACTCTTCATATTCACAGTTCACACGGTGGTGACCTGAAGAATTGTTGTCTTTTTTTGACTTTTTATATGCTCTGTCCAGCGACTTCCATTTGTTTTCCACTTGTGTGGCAGTCACGTTGCACAAGAACTCCGTATTGATGGCCTCAGCCAACTTCTTCCACAGAAGCCTTCTTGTGCTAAACAAAAAAGCAAAGCACAGTTAGTAGGAAAGAAGGAAGCGACGTAACGTGACCCAAGTCTTGCAGTAGCACATGAACCTTTCCTTAGTACTTCATATGTGTAGCTTTCAGGGATAATTGCTAGGGATGTTCGATTATTCGAAAATTTTGGATAATGAATCAAACAGCACTGTATTCGGTTCCTAAGTCGAATCGAATTGCACATATTCTAAGTAACAAATATTCTTTTAATAATCGGCACTGGCGGGAGAACCCCAAAACAACGAAACAGCTACAAGTCATTCTTTCAATCCCTAATGTGACCTGTACGCAGCCCAAGCTTTTGCAAGACTACCTACACTATATTGATTGTCGAATGAATGCGCTTCTGAAAGCTCCATTCTTGCTCAATTTTTACTGCACTTTAGCTGTATCGCATTTATCAGCTCCTGTCTTCGTCTTGTAATAACCAAAGGTGGGAACTACGAGTGCTTGCAGCTTCACGACTAGCAACAGATACAAGTTTTGCGTTTGCGTAAATTGTTCTTGCAGATGTAAATTTCAACGCCCATTGTTATCCGCTTTTAGTGCGCAGGCCATGTTGTGATGACGGGTTGATCTGCTCCGTTACATATTTAGTTGTATCTGCAATGTTTGGTTGTAAATTGTTTTGTTTTTGTGTCCCAATTTTATTTAAAGTGAGGTGACAAAGTCTCACGTTGATAACGCTAGTCAATGCCGTAGTTGAACCTACAATTACAAAATGTTACGAATATTCTAGTTCCTGCTGCATACGAGATTACCTTAGTTTTCGTAATTGTGGTATTTTGAGTAGATTCAAACTGACTGTAATGGCCTTTGTCGAAAGTTTGTGACTATTTGTTTCAAATAAAATGTTCTGTTCTAAGGCTGTTTTGAAAATGGTCTACTTACTATTCAAACAGTATTCAATTACTATTTGTATTCTATTTGGTGCCATTACTATTTGACTCTTACTTGATTAGGTTCCGAAATTCACTATTCACACACTTCTGATAACTGCGAACGTTCTTTTTGTGCGGGAAGCATTATGTTGGAGAAGTTGAACATTGTGTAAATCACTCTTTTGGATCATAAAGCTTCACTAAGGAGACAGCCATATTCTAACCTGTCTTTGCATTGTAAAACATGCAGCTGCGCAACCTTGTTTGCTGACACGACGGCGCAGTCTAGGTTCAAAGATAGGGTAGCACGTGTCAAGAAGCATATCTCTTTTAACAATGAGCTGCACCATCTTGAAAAGTGGCAGTGCGAGAGAAATGCGGACAGACAGTGAAGACACAAGGACTGCAGGGCGAGACTTGCTAGAGATGTGCCTCAGAATAACAACATGCAATTCCCTCTAGTGCAAATTCTCAAGGCAGCACTACACTTGCAACATGGCTTGAGCTTGGAGGTGCTGCACCTTTTCGGCAAGACAGCGGTTGTGCAATGCCCAACACAAAAGCACCGTCGCTGTTTTTGAAGATCACTTGACTTAATGAAACATTACGAATGCCTTCGTTGTGTATATATGTGCGTGACTATACATACTGTTTGTGTGTATATGTAAACGTATATGTCACAGTCAGGCGCATAGCCAAAATTTTTTTTCAGTGGGGGGGGGCAGTAAAATGTAAATTGCTGGCAGTAAAATGTAGGCAACAATAACCATCGCCATTGTGAACTTCATGCGCCCTTATCTTGTTGGTGCTTGCCTAGAGTGAAACGGAATAATAAAAAGCTGCAAATAATTTTGGACATAGGATGACATACCGAAGTGCCCTGGTTTTTCCCACCAAGTCCTTCATTTCCGAGTATTTGGCGATGAAGAACCTTGTTTTTCGGGCGCTCCAAAGCTCTTCCACATCTTCAGCCGACGCGGCTGCTGCTGGAAATGCGGCTAAAGCCCCATCGCTGTCAACGTCGCCGTCGCAGGCAGGAGAAGGCGTCGGCGGTTGTGCCGGAGGGGGGTCATTTTCACGATTCCCTGCCATGAACCGCAACGTAACGCGCTTGCCGTCTGCAAGGGCGAAAACCAAGATTAAAAATACCGACATAGCATAAGCAATGCTACGAGGCTGTTTGCTGACCGACTACGACTCCTGGCCGCTAACCACGTTTTTTGGCAATGCATGCAGCCTGACTTACCTGATGCCTCATAGACGTAACCGTTGGCGTCCGTCATAAATGACCCGTCGGGATTGTGAAGTGCCTTAACTTCCTTTTGAACGCCCTGAACAACTATTTGCAACGTCGTCTGCTCTGGCCTTGGGGGGACGCCCGCCATGCTGCACTACTCTGCACCTGCTTTGGAGTGCGTGCACGCCGGTACAGAACTCGTCAGGAACTAGGCTTACACCTAGACAAAACGAGGGAGCCAGTGCAGAGGGTGCGACAGAGGGCGCGCGCTGCTCCGGCAAAACGAGGACGAAGGTGCTGCACCCTTTGAACTGGTTCAGCCGGTGCAGCCAAAACGAAGAGACCAAACGTGAATAGGGGACCTCCACTCCAGAAGTTTTTTTTAAACCTCCTTGGTTGCGGGCTTGGGGGCGCACGGCGTTGCGTACCCAACCCATACCCAACTGGAATAGGGAGTTTTAGTGCTGGGTACCCAAGCGGCTTGCGTACGCAGGACGTTGGGGCGGCGGTATTGCGCATGCGCGAAACCCCAAACAGATGCGTCGCAAGATCGCTGGGGCGATGGGGCCATGCGTCCGCGCGGTCCACCTTCGCAAAAACTCACGGTATCCGCACAGCAGATACTCTAGCCGTCGAGTTAAAATAAGCCAAAGTGCCAGCACTCATAGCAATTACTAGGTTTCAGCCAGATTTCCAAAGCTAGAATGGCCTGGAACATAGTAACTGAAAAGCATATGCCAGCCCCCGATCAACTTAAAGCCCCTAGATCAACTGAATAGGTGGCGCCATCTAGCGCAGCCATAGCGAAACAGACAACCACAACTTTGTTATTGCAGAAACATTGTGCATTGTACATCTGGTGCAAAAACTGCGCAGCGACAATATTACAATTGAGTAACCTTTTTATTCATTTTCACCTCAAAAACATTACGCGTAAGCTAACATGTTCATGACTGCGGTTGCACAAAGTGTCACAAGATGTCGACACTATCGTTACAGTAACCTTGTATTTTTCACTTTTTTGCGTATACCTGATTACTGTACACAATAAAAAAAGTGTCCTGATCACTATGTGTGTTTAATTTAACATTTTAAATCATAAAAAGACTTAAATAGTACTTACGCGACAATACGCTATGGCTCTGCGAGCGCGTGTGAACTTCGTGTGGCTTGCGTTTGCGTGCGTGCCACCGTGGCGCCAACTAAAAGGCATTTCTGGTTAGGTATGGGTTGGGCACGCAATACCGCGCGCTCCCAAGCCCGCAACACCCCAGGAGAATGCGTACCCAGCACTAAAACTCCCTACTAGCGCCAGATTCCCCTTAGGTATTATTGTATGAAACTCTATGGCGGACACGTTCAGTCATGCCTTTTCACCTGCATTGCCGCTGTGGCCGTATACAATGTGTCGATTAAGGTTGAATACGACTGTCACAAGCTTGGAATATTCGCGATTCGCGACATCGCGAGTGATTTTTGCTTCGATCGACCCTTTACAGAACAGCGATTACAAAATGCATGCCGTTCCAAGCAGCACCGAGGAGGTGCCCGAGGATGCCATGTTCGCTCGCGTGTCTCAGTCAGCCATATTGGCGTGCTCTGGCATGCACGGCATCCAGGTATACGCAAAGGTGTCAAGATTATCGCTACCGGGAGTGAGCATCAGCGGGGAAATGGAATACGTTCCCTGCCACGGCCGGCCTAGACTGCACCTGCACGCTGAAGAAGCGTGCGCAGGTGCAGTCTAGCCCGGCCGTGTTTCTGCTTGCCAGGTTCTTTTTTGCGCCTCCAGATGGCCCCACCTATCCAGCTTCTCGTGGTTGCGGCGGCAGTAACCCGGTATTACGCGGCCAAAGAAGTCTACAGATGAACTACGATTCAACGATACATGCGTGTTACTTGCTAGCGATGGTATCTGTCTATACGCTGTTCCACTTTAATAGCGTGTGGTTGTGTTGGCGTGTAACATATACGCGGTATGAAATGAAACCGTCATTGTGTTTTTTTTCGCACTTCGAACGAGACGACTGCAGCTCAACTCACCTGCAACTCACAATGGTTCCCCTACATGCTGACCGACAAGCACATGTTGAATCATGCTCTTTTTCTTTCGCCGTTCCTTTAAAAGCGGTTGGCATCTCTGTAATTTCACGAAATCATACAAAACGGTGCGATGAAGATCAGACGTGATGAGCGAGTGCGTTTTCAGGCTTTGGCGCCAGTCGGCGTCGGGTAAGAATACTCGGATCGTAGACGTCATCGCTACTAGTGTATCGTCACTCAGGATGGTATGTCAAGAATGTAGCACACTGAACATGTTGCACTAGTGTCGATGTCGCAGGGCACTCCATTTTCATTAAATTCTCGTACGCTGTTTTCCGTCGGAATAAAATAACTTCCACGCGACGGATTCGATTCAAATTTGGCCAAGACGACCTACGCACACCAAGCAATCGCAGGAAGGGTATGCTATTCTATCCTTTCATTATAATGTAAACAACGCAACATAAAAACGGTACAAAACTTCCTGATTGTGCGAAGACTCAGGATGAGTAATGGTTTGAATTTTCGCTTCTAGCAATGCCGTTCTGTCTTAATTCCTGCTTGGTGGTTATATAGGGAAACTTAAAAGACCATCACTTGGTAAAGGTTGTGCATAGGAAATGTCTACGCCAGCAGACTCTTACCGCTATTGCTTCAGTGGTGTGGTGGGGGGGGGGGGGGGTCTTCAATCGAGCATCACTTTTGAACTCGCAATGTCCTGTATAGCATAGCATAGCATGGGCGTCTCAGGTGAACATCATGCTTCTCCGGGCTGACATAACACCGCTGCCGCGCTCAACGATCCACGAGGCAGTTCAGCTCTTATGAATCATTCTTCGGTAAAAGAAACTTTGTGTGCACACTACACTGAAAGAAAGAAAACGCCTAGGTGATATGAAACACTCTGGATATGCTTAATATAAATATCGCTTGTGTTATTTGCAGCTAAATCTAAAAAAGCGTCAAATCTCACTATTACCAGATGACAAAGCGGAAAAGAAAGTGGGCAGGGCGTGGGGCCCCCCTTATTTTTTTTAAACAGGCCTTCCGCACTGTTAACCCGGCCCTGCTTGTACCTTTGAGCTGCAGAAGTTTTCTGAAAAGAAAACTGAGAACCGCACCCCCTAGCGTTAAGCTTTTGCGTTATAATATTTGATTGATATGTGGGGTTTAACGTCCCAAAACCACTATATGATTATGAGAGACGCCGTAGTGGAGGGCTCCGGAAATTTAGACCACCTGGGGTTCTTTAACGTGCACCCAAATCTGAGCACACGGGCCTACAACGTTTCCGCCTTCATCGGAAATGCAGCCGCCGCAGCCGGGATTCGAACCCGCGCCCTGCGGGTTAGCAGCCGAGTACCTTAGCCACTAGACCACCGCGGCGGGACGCGTTATAATATTTGCGTCGGAACTAAATTGGAGTATGCTTTAATAGTATGGGCATGGAGCAAGTATGGAACACCCACTACAAAAGTGATGTTGTAGAACTCTAACGGCTTCAAAGAAAAGCAGTGCACTTCATATTTAGTAAGTATAGTATGACTGACTCACGTTCTTCATTAATGAGGCAACATAACATTCCATCGTAAGAATCGTGCAGAAAGGTCAATAGATTGATTTTCTTCAAAATTGTTTTCCCGGAAATACAAAAGTAACCTTGCCTTATCGTGTACGTCCCCAGACAGCTAGGAAGACTAGACACACCCACAATAGGGCACTTGCCACAACTTTTGATAAAACAAAAGCGCACAAATACAACTTTTTCTTTAGAACTGTGCCTGATTGGAATGATCTGCTCTCCACTGTTGTTGATGTCAGTGATTTTGTATGCTAACTGGAATATCTGTATTGTGATGCAACGGTGAAGGCAATCTTTACTAGGCCCAGAAGACACGATGAAGCGACCACACCCAAGGGACACTCAAGGCAGAGAACACAGGCAAGCCAAGTTCCCACAACAGATGAAGATGACGACCACTCATGATGATGAACATATCTGTGCAGAAAGTAGATGTGCTTAATAAATGCCTACACTAACTCCCCCCCCCCCCCGCGGGAAAGGGGTCATCCTAACCGCAGTTCTTGATCGCAGTTTAAAGCGAAGAGGAACGCCGTGTTAAAGGCTTAGTGCGGGATACGTGGACTATTTCTGCTGCCCGGCAGAGGCGATCGGTTGGAAGAAGAACGGGTGCCACGCGATAATTGACACGAGACGTTTGCTCCAAGACAGTGTAGGGGCCGTTGAAACGTAATTGAAACTTCTCCCACAGGCCAGGAGTGTGAATGGGTGTAAGAAGGAGGACTTTGTCGCCAGGACTGAAGGACACGGCACGATGAGAGGCATCATATTCAAGCTTGCGATCCTGTTGCTTGGCTTCAGTGTTGACGCGAGCCAGCTGGCGGCAATGAAGTAACGAGACACGTTGCGTGCCCAACCCATACCCAACCGGAATTCCTTTTAGTTGGCACCACGGTGGCACGCACGCAAACGCAAGCCGCACGAAGGTCACACGTGCTCGCAGCGCCATAGCGTCTTGTCGCGTAAGTATTATTTAGGTATTTTTATGATTTAAAATGTTAAATTAAACATACATAGTGATCAGGACACTTTTTATTGTGTACAGTATCCTGGTATACGCAAAAAAGTGAAAAATGCAAGGTTAATGTAACGGCAGTGTCGACATCTTGTGACACTTTGTGCAACCACAGTCATGAACATGCTAGCTTACGCGTAATGTTTCTGAGGTGAAAATGAATAAAATCGTTACTCATTTGTAATATTGTCGCTGCGCAGTTTTTGCACCAGATGTACCATGCACAATGTTTCTGCAATAACAAAAGTGTGGTTGTCTGTTTCACTATGACCTCGCTAGATGGCGCCACCTAGTCAGCTGGTCGGGAGATGGCAAATTTTTAGTTCTATGTTCCAGGCCATTCTAGCTGTGGAAATCTGGCTGAAACCGTGTAATCGCTATAAGTGATCGCACTTTGGCTTATTTTAACTCGACGGCAAGAGTATCCGCAGTGCGGATACCGTGAATTTTCGCGAAGGTGGACCTTACAAGGCGGCCGATCCATGCTGTCCGTGATTTCGCGACTTTGTGCCATGCTATTCGTATAGTGGCTAGCCACTATAATATTTGCGCTTAAAACTTAAAAGTCAAAGTGGTGGCTCAGGCCAGCCTCAGCTTTGCTCGCCGTCAAGGTAACATGATGCGCCAGCATGTGCGCCACGGCAGCTTATCTCCGCTAGGAGGCCAGTGGTGGCAGCGTTGTTTATGGCCGCACAGACGCATCGCCCCAGCGATCTTGCGACGCATCTCTTTGGGGCTTCGCGCATGCGCAATACCGCCGCCCCATCGTCCTACGTACGCAAGCCGCCTGCGTACCCAGCACTAAAACTCCCTATTCCGGTTGGGTATGGGTTGGGCACGCAACGCCGCGCGCTCCCAAGCCCGCAGCGCCCCAAGAGAATGCGTACCCAGCACTAAAACTCCCTCTGGAATGCCTTATAGAGGCGCGCAAGCAAACGCAAGCCGCACGAAGGTCACACGCGCTCGCAGCGCCATAGCGTCTTAATTGTCGTGTAAGTATTATTTATTTTTACGATTTAAAACAATAAATTTAATTTACATAGTTACATGTAGTAAACTAATTTCAATGAGTCATTTTTAAATAATATGACAGTTATAAACACGAAACAACAACAAAAAACTTTTTTGTATGCGCCACACTTGCGACTGAAGCCGGCACCGTCGATGCCAAGCAATCCAGGCGGCCGGTCGAAGTCCGACAAGCGCGACGACAGAGCAACGGTGTAACGTGCAACTCTGTGTAACTTTTAGCTTGTACGTATACTTCTTTACGTTAACGTGTTACCGGATACCAGTTCGCGTTTACCATCCTACCAGAACGTGCCTCTTCCAACGTTTTGAGCTCATCATACGTAAACATGTATGCCTTTACGTTTTCGCAAACCATAAATGGTGATGTTAACTGCATTTAAACTGCATTTAACTTACGTAGGAATGAATCACCGTTGCGGCAAAATCACGAGACTTTTTTATCGCAAAAAAAGTGAGAAATACAAGGTTGCGGTAACGATAGTGTCGACATCTTGTGACACTTCGTGCAACCACAGTCACGAACATGTTGGCTTACGCGTAATGTTTTTGGGGTGAAAATGAATAAAAAGGTTACTCATTTGTAATAACGGCGCTGCGCGGTTTTTGCACATGCCGTACAATGCACAATGTTTCTGCAATAACAATGTTGTGATTTTCTGGTTCACTATGGCTGCGCTAGATGGCGCCACCTATTCAGCTTGTCGGGGGCTGGCATGTTTTTAGTTTCCATGTTCCAGGCCATTCTAGCTGTGGTAATCTGGCTGAAACAATGTAATCACTATTGGTGCTCGCACTTTGGCTTATTTTAACTCAACGGCTAGAGTATCCGCCGTGCGGATACCGTGAGTTCCTGCGAAGGTGGACCTTAAAATGCGGTCGATCTATGCTGTCCGAGATTTGGTGCCTTTTGCCATGATATAGTGGCTATCCACTATAATATTTGTGCTTAAAACTTAAAGTGGTGGCGCTGGCCAGCCTAGGCTTTGCTCGCCGTGAAGGTGGGTGACGTCACGCGGAACATCATGATGTGCCAGCATGTGCGCCAGTGCAGCTTATTTCCGCTAGGAGGCCAGTGGTGGTAGCGATGTTTATGGCCACGCGAACGCACGGCCCCATCGCCCCAGCGATCTTGCGACGCATCTGTTTGGGGTTTTGCGCATGCGCAATACCACCACCGCAACGTCCTGGGTACGCAAGCCGATTGGGTACCCAGCACTAAAACTCCCTAATATCAGTCAGGACACTGTGTAGGAAGTAAACTTTGAATGTTTTCAGGAAAGCGTACTTGATTCTTTAAACACACTGGCAACCATACATGCACGTAGCTGGCACACCACAACACATTTGAAGTACACACTCGTAGTCGTAGAGACACATCGTCTGGTTGGAAAACTATATTCGGCTCTATTCGGTGTACAATGCAAATAACTTTACATTCGATGCGCCAAATGTCGACTTGGTCGGCATATAAGGATAAAATAGGCTACACGTCACCAAGCGAGGTGACGTGGTACATGGAGCAAATCAGTTTGTGTGAAAACACGTACAAATTGAACGAGCTCTATTATCACGTGCGGCAAGATGAGTCGAATTCCTGTGAATAGCGCATCCATTCGAAGTACGTACCAGTTGTATTATCTATTAGTTTTATCTATTATTAGTATAATCTATTTTTCTGATTCAGCTATACGATAACATGCAAATTAATTGTTCAATGTCAACAAGTTGGCTTTCCGCAGTCATCGCCGAATGCCTCGTCGTATCGCACAAACAAGACGACGTCCTCCTCTTCTTGCACTCTCTCAATACAAGTCCATACTTTGCCGGTGTGACATGGCCTTCTCAGTCAAATCGTCACTCTGCTCCTGAAAGCACAAGAAGGAGGCGGGGCAGTCAGAGACACATGATAGGTTACGGGGTGGTTTCGAATGACAAGTCACACGAGAAAGGCTATTACTACCGTAGTGTTGGCTATTTTGAAGTTTTTCTCGTATTCATTTTGCATCTCGTCGTCCCCTTTGGTCTGGAGCCAGTCCACTTCCGGCGGAAGCTTGTAGTCCTTGCCGGCGATTATCAACATCACCGGGCGCATTCGGTCTTTGTAGAACTGTCGGATGAAAAACGGAAGAGATTGTTAGAGTAGGCATAACAAGTTCTTATGCATCACGCACTCGGTTAGTTCATTAGCGAATCTTACTCACCGGAAATTAGCGAAATTAGTTGGTCACTTCGAGCTGCAAAGAATCGGTTAGAACACCGCAATGCATTAGTTTGAGACGCAGGGAGTAGATTTGCGCACTTATACGCGGGCCAGGGTGTGCAGGGGATAAAAAGCCAGGAAGCTAAAGAAGGGTAAGAAGGGACACCACAACCTTGCGGTGAAATCACTCCACCCACCCACTCCCTTTTAGGAGCAATGCTCTTACAGCTCGAGGTAAAACGATGGGTGTCCACAGAAAAGCTTACACGCCGTTGCTTATCAGCCACGCCCACCGATGGAGGCATATATAAAATTATAAACGATCTCCCTGAAGGGAACCCCGAAGAGATGCGAAGCAGCAGCGGTGCGCACGGCGTTGACCCGGTTGAAACGGGCGTCTACGTGGGTGCCGGAACGGTTTGAAGTGAAACTCGGTCTAGCGTTAACTCACGTAAACTTTTGTTCAAGACGCAAATACATGGGAGAGGGGTTGGGTTTCGTGTTATTTTCATCGCAGATAAATGAGCCGAAAGAGTGTTTCCCCTCGACCTGCGATCTTGCGGTCGAGCGTTGCAGACGGCAGAAAGGATGAAGTGAGAGAGAAATGTGTTGCTAGTGGGTGGAGGAGCCAGCAGCTGCGGGCGCTGCGGCGAGCGTGCTGCGGGTGAGGGAGAGAGTGACGTCAGCGCGCACCAGTGAGGGAAGTGTGCAAGGGGAGCGTGACATCAACGCGCAGCTGACTTGACCTTCTTGGCACCGCTCCAACATATGCGGCTAGGGGAACGCGTTGTGGCGCGTTCGTACAGACGCACGTACGTATGGCGTTACACACGTGAGTCAAAGAGCTGCTTCGCATTCCATGGGTTGCGAAATTATAAGTATTACGCGACTGCATCTGTGTCCCGACCCATCTAGGGTAGGGGGACGAGAGGTTTTCTAGGCTCTTCTTGTGCGCTCGCCTACGTAATTGCGCATTGAAGAATATTAAAGCAAGTGCATTAACTTTACCGGGAAGGTTATCTTCATGGCTTGTGAAGGAAGATAGATAGGGGCGACGAAATAATCTTGCGTTTCGGGGTCAAGGGCAGTGCCCTGTATCAAGATAGCGTCTTCTACCTCCGCTGTCAGGTTGAACTTCGAGCAGCGTTCCAGGTCTGGCAGGAGGAAGGATTCAAGCCTCCGGCTAATCTTGTCCAGGGGCCACGTCTGTATCAGGATGGAAAGTACAAAGGAGAGCAGTGATCACTGCGGATATAGTGTTATAAAACATTTAGAACTTATAAGTTAGGCTATATTTCAGGCGAGTTCCTACCTTTGAGCACACATTTATTATACTGTAGTTAATAAGTTAACATATACGTTTCGAGCGTTCTGTACCTTTTCACCCTTGCAAACGAACTACCTGCCGTTACGATTCCTAGCATTAGCACAGCTATGTATGTGTATGACAATACAAGTCCCCCGATTTTCTTTTTAGGTTATATGTATATGTGCGTGCCCAAACAATTATCTACCTTTTTTTTTACCTTTTCCCGATATTAGAATCATGGCTGTGCTCCTAACACCTTATAAAAACAAAAATGCACACGCAAAGATTTTGTGGGCTCTGAGGTCTGAACCAACAATAATATGACCGCATGGCTATCCGTAAAACGTGGCTATGCTCAAACTTTTGAAATTTTACTACAACGTAAGGCTGATCAATATTACACATATTCGTCCTTATACTACAGTGTGATAACGCACATGATGGATGGCTTCCGTTATGACTGTATCTAAGAGATGCAATAAAGGTTAATTTGTTAGGTTCATTCAATGTGCGTTAGTTGGCAAAGCGCACTACAAGGCCTTCTCAAACGCTATAAGAGCTACAGTACTATTTTTTTTAGTTGGCGGGTATAGATTGGCAGCAGCAAGCACAGGACCGAGTTAACTGGCGGAACATGGGAGAGGCATTTGTCCTGTAGTGGATGTAGTCAGGCTGGTGGTGGTGGTGGTGATGATGATGATGATGATGTATTTTTTTCTACGCGCACGTTTTTCGCAGCTGCAACAAAAAGCGCAACGCGCCGTCGAGTGGAGTTGTTTTCTCGATGAGGTATATTTACAGGTTTCTAACATCGCAGTAATACCAACAACACTGCTTAAGGAAATCACAAAGGCACTTTTCGACGAGAAAAGTGAAATAATTTTGGTCGCTGACCTGGTACTTCGGCTGCGTCTGTAGTACCATGAAGGCAATGATCCTGGCTATGTAAGACCAGATCTGGAAGATAAAGCTTGGAGGCCTGGTGAAGATCTGTATAGCCTCCATGACGCGCTGCCTGGGTACCACGTAGGCCTGCAAAGCAACCATCAGGACGTGCAACTATTATGCCAGATGCGTCTAAAGGCGGACAAGTTGGTAGGACCTAATTAAATATACGAACAGCGCAACGGACAAGGGCAGAGAAAGGTGTGTGTTGTGTGTTGTTGCCTTCCTCTGTGCTTGTCCGCTGTGCTGTTTGTGTATTCTATTATGCCAGAGGAAAGCAGTGTTCGCGATGCTGGTTAAAAACGACAAGTGTGTGTGCGTAAACGGCAAGTAAACTTTGTGCGCGCAAGGTACGGCAGCAGCAGCAGCGCTAATAAGGCGGCAATGGTGGCTAGTTGGTGTTTACGCTTGTGATGCGCTGCAGGGTAAGGAAAAAAAAAAACTGGAGGCGTCACAGAGTGATGTGCAAGACGACACAGAGTTTCGCGCATAACTCTGTGACGCCTCTGTTTTTTCCCTTACCCTTCAGCATGTGACAAGCATGAAGCAGCAGCAGCGGTTGAAACAAGTTGTCGTCTCCTCGTCTCCTTCACCTGTTGGGAGTATGTGTGACGAAGACAAAATGTGGCGCAGTTCAGATCAGTCAGTGCTCACGTTGATCTGCGTCTCGGCGACCACGCGCGTGATGGACGGCTCGTCGGTGACGAGTCCCAGGACACCGAGACAGGCAGGCGCGCTCACGTAGTCCAGGAAGTAGCCCTCGTTATAGAAGAACAGCTGCGACACCAAGTTTGGCAGCGAGCCGTCTCGGGCGTTCTCGAACTCGCCTTCGATCTGCGAGCGCGCGTGCCGGTTTCACTTGGCAGCACTGGGCGGTTGATTTGTTGTGAATTTCACATTAACCGACGTTTGTCGCTACGTACGCGAACAAATTGAGAGCTTAAATTTCGCGTCCAAGCGCCACAAGTGTTACGTGAGCGCCACGTAGTGGACGTCGGTGTATCGGGTCATACCAAGGAGGTTTTAAAAAAATTGCTGGAGTGAAAGCTCCCGCAATGCTTTGCCAGCAGTAGTGCAGTCAGGTTTAGCCCTCCAAAGATATCAGAAACATGCTATTTCCTGGTGTTGGAGCCACTTAGACATCAAGTGGCTTTGATTTGTTAGTATAAAGGCTACGTTAACTATAGTTGTTTCCGAAGAAATAATCTGCAGAGACTAGCATCGGTGACTTCATCACCGAAAATGCTCCTTGAATTTGAGACTTACTAAAAAAAACACTAGTAACACAAGGACGAACTTTGAGCACTATCTGACCCGAAAAGGTTGCCACGTTAAACTCTTTGGATGTGCGAGGAAAACGCACCTTCTCAATTGCCGAACGCCAACAGCTCATCATGCCCCTAGCAAGATGGCTGCCACAGCCGCCGTTTTACGCTTGGCACAGCTTAACTCATGGGCAAGAATTTACTCTCCAGCAACTTTTTTAAAACCTTCGTGGGTCATACTTGCGTTGAGAACACGATGAATCCTTTCTTTACAGGCAAGCACTAACTGGCCCCAAGCTGACGTTATCACACATTATTATGCTTTCCGGATGTTTTCTGGCCGATCAATGGTCCTATCGACTTTAGACACTGTTTCTTATATTGGCGAAGATAATGTATCCGTAAAGGTCAGGTTGTTTTCCATAGCAGAGCGTGCTATATCGTTAACCACGGCTGAAATAAAGACCCCAGTTTACCGTCACGACGGATGCACGTACCTTGAGGATCCCCGAGTAAGTGAGCAAGATTGGGTTCTCCTCCCCTCGCTCCACGATCACATCCTGGGGCGCGAACGAGACCGGCCGGATCTGGATCTACGGGAAACGACGCTACTGCCGCTTAATGTCAGCGTTTGCCTGGTTTTACTATCAGCAGCCTGATTAGTGCAACAGGAAAGCAAATGCATATGAACGGATGATGATGATAGCCGGAGTTATTGGCGCAGAGACAATATGTGGCCAAAAAGTACCTAGGGCAATCTTGGTAAAACACACAAAAAAAAGAATTATAGGCAGTGGATAGTCGTGACTTCACTGTAAAAAGGTCTAAAGACAGTCACTGAAAGAGTACGTAAAATATATATTCTCCAAAATTATGAAAAATGGATAGTGAGGAGAACTATGAATA
Organism: Rhipicephalus microplus; assembly: GCF_043290135.1. Taxonomy (NCBI): domain Eukaryota; kingdom Metazoa; phylum Arthropoda; class Arachnida; order Ixodida; family Ixodidae; genus Rhipicephalus; species Rhipicephalus microplus. The sequence goes on along the minus strand of NC_134703.1, from coordinate 114,430,307 downwards.
GAGAAAACATTATACAACAGGATATTAAAATAAAGCAGCTTAAATGATGATAGCCCTACGGGCTGATCGTAACGACTACGTACAAGAGAGAGCACACTGATGTATGTATTACAATGTATGTATGTATGTATGTATGTATGTATGTATGTATGTATGTATGTATGTATGTATGTATGTATGTATGTATGTATGTATGTATATATGTATGTATGTATGTATGTATGTATGTATGTATGTATGTATGTATGTATGTATGTATGTATGTATGTATGTATGTATGTATGTATGTATGTATGTATGTATGTATGTATGTATGTATGTATGTATGTATGTATGTATGTATGTATGTATGTATGTATGTTTACGTTATTGAACAGCTAGGGGGCCAGTTCACAATTAACATAATTGCCAGAGAACATCGTAATGCTTTAGGCTGGTCATAAATTTGATGGTTGCGTTTGCCGAGACATTGGCAAACTACCTCCCAGGAGCAAAATAGTGGTTGTTGGCCTGGCGACAACAGAAGAGGTCATACTGCGAGAGACTAACAGTTCGACGTGGGAGAGCGAGTAAGCCAGAGCGGCTTAAGACGACGCACCGCGAGGAACTGCCGCACGCTGTCCGAGTCGATCCAGGGAATCACGCGCAGCATGGCGATGGGCTTGTAGCTGGTCGGCAGGCTGCAGGGACCAGCAATGATGCACATGCGCCGAGCCTTGAGCATCTGTGAGAATGAATTGAATAAAAACAACATTCTTTTAGGTCCAGCAGGACGTGACGATGTCGCGCGTCCGGTTAATTGAGACGTTCAAGGCTGACCGCAAATTAACGTTCCACGGACAGAGCAGTCGAGGAGGCGCACAATCGCTTGTCCGAAAAACATAAATGAGCAAAATATTTTATTTCAGCTTGCCTTTCGGACAACCACGTTATGGGAGAGAGCTGCTGGAAGATCCGTTTTGAAAGCATGCGCAACTACAGATCAAAACTCGAGGCAGTTGCACCAGCAGCATGGCAAATTCATTTCAACAAATTTGAAAGCAAAACAAGGAATTCACTCCATGGGAGATTGAGTGATGACCTGTAAGAGATGAGTGGGAGGGAGGCGATGTGGGTTATAACCCCTGTCACCTGGGCACCACCAAACTTCATTTATCTCGTACATTGTTTCGATGACGGAGACGTGGTGTTTGGTTTGCGCCAGGGATTTTAAACTCCCATTCTTATTTCGTCGCACATTTTGGGAATGCGTTTGTAGAAACTTGTGAAGGCCTCAGAGTCACTCCCGCGAACATGCCCTTTC